>NW_022985021.1:136781-519728 GCF_010015815.1 Dothidotthia symphoricarpi CBS 119687
CGTTGCGGTGGGGAGAGGATGTGGAGATGGAAGGTGAAGGTGAAGGGCAGGAGGGGGGAGGTGGGGAGGTGGAGGATGAAGATGTGGAAGATGGAGACGAGGAGGACGACGGTTGAGGATCTTAGGTTGGGCATGGCAGAGAATTATATATCCCCGCGTTGGCTAATCGAGAAATTCTTTTATATACCGCTTTCTGGAACGCCCTGCCCCTACGGAAACCCAGGGAGGGATTTTCTTTAGAAAAAAGGTCGACATCTTTCCACGCACCTCTTACACCCTAGCTACCGATAAACAGCATAAGCATGCCTAGCCTCTGCCTCGACAAGCCTCCTCTCACTCTTCATAGCCGGCGTCTCTGCACTCTTCTCCTCAGCTGGCTTTTTCGGTTGCTTTGATGGGAAGAGGGATCGAAAGAGCGACGTCTTGGACGCACTTATTGATATTGACTTGAGCGAAACGACGTCGTTTGAAGAGCGTGTGCTCATATTTGTGAGCGATGGTGGGGACATCGTGGGAGATGTGACCTGTGTGAGAATCTTTATGGAAGTGGTAGACAGAGAGACCGGCGTCACAGAATTGTGAAGAACGCTTGCGGAATCTGGTATAGTAGTCTAACCGTGGTTTCTGGTGGATGGATGGATAGAAGCGTAGCGTTATATGTCAAACAAATCCACGAGATATTGTTACTTTTATACCATCGTCGACTCATTCCACAGCACGTATGTCCTCACCTCTTCAGTCTACCGATTATCAATCACTGAGTACGTCGTCAATTTTCGCCGAGACAGGCGCGTCCGCGTTCTTCCAACCTTGCATGCTCGCATCAGTATGGTCCAACCAGTGAGCTTTTATAGCGTTACCTGGAGATGACTCACTTTGTAGCCAGATCTCTGATGCAGCTACAAGGATGCTTCGTTGATTTCGAACCTCAACACAGGGTGGGATGAACGAGGTGCAGGGTCGTGCTTGGAGACTGAGCAGGCTGAGTCAGATTTGGATATGTGCACTATGCTGGAGATGGACTGGCTCGGTTTCGCGTACCAATAGTGGAAGGGCTACAGCTGGTGCTTTGTAAGAGCCGCGTACATCGGACTCTGACACATATCTATGCGTTGTTACGGGTGTCAGGTGAGTCGTTGTAAGTATGTAGATGATCTGAAAACCTTCAATTTGTTGACGCGTATGACAACAGCAGCGGCTTAATGGTAATGGACCGCTATCACCTTCTTTACATGAATGGTATTAGCACTAGTATGTCTAAAGATATTCTACATCAGAATTGAAGCAGTACGCATCAACGCGGAATCACACATAGTCCGGTTAAACCACGGCTACCACATGATATCTGCGAAAGCCGTCCTAAGTACCTCCGTCCTTGTTTTCTGCATCTCGGGCGCTATGCCCACAGAATCTAAGATGTTCAGGCACTTGCGCACATCCTCCTTTGCGAGTTGGAGGAGTGGATCGGCCGAGGGCGGCATGCCGTGGTGTTTGGACGAGAGTGGTTGTTCTTGCTGGGCGAGAATACGTGCCATGAGAAGCTGATGACTTGTCAATTAAGGTTCAAACAATGATCGACGATTCCTCTCGTGAATAGTAAACGGGAGACCTACAGCTTCTTCGAACGCCCGATGCTGAAACACCCACCACACGCTCGCGTCGATTCTCAAGTACTCCCAAAAGTGGAAGAAGGCTTGCACGCCCATCCTTGCCGCCTCAAGCGCCCCTTTCACATCGCACGACACGCCCTCAGCAACGTTCTCGTCCGATTGGATGACCATGACGCAGTGCCAGAAGTTGCTTCGAAAGAAGAGGTTCTGGCGCAGTGACCGCAGAGTCGTTTTCGCCATGCTTTGTATTGTGTCGTCATCTGACGCGGTTAGCTCGCTAGGGAAGGTGCTATGTAGTGCAAAGTATTCGCCGACGAGTTGGATTTTATGAGCGACTGAGGTGGTGAGTGGTGATGCTAGTGAACGTGGTGTGCAGACCGTGCGGCAGACGAGGTTGGCCAGGTGCCACATAGAGCGAATATACCTGCGATCCGAGAGCTCATAGGGAGGATAAACATCAGTGATCGACGCAATATTACTGATGCTCATGGGATTGATGATGGGATCCGTGCTACCGTTTGTGGATGAACTGTTCGGCATGTAATCGTCAAGCTCGTCGCTCAGAGACTCTGGCCGGATGTCGGAGATGTTTGCTGTTGGTGGGAGCTTGAGTAGTACCGTGAGAAATGTATCCTGGAAGAACACAGCTTGCCAGAGCTTCCGTCGCTGTTGTTTGTCGCTTCGAGAACAGCGAGGCGCGATGATGTCAGGGTCGCGGTTTAGGCCCATGGCGTATGCTTGTCGCACGAGCACGCCGCCGAAAGACCACGCATCTGAAGCGTGATTATCATTCATGAGGAAGTAGCTGATCAGTACCATGGCCTGCAATGTCCTGACTGAAGCCTTGCTCAGGTAAGATGATAACCGAAGAGCTTGCTGTGCTGCTGAGATATAGAATTCGGCAATTTGTGTTCGCTCTTGATTTGACGGCGTATGGATAAACTGAGTGCCCATTGCATACACGACGAAATGCAGGGCGACCAACACTGGGTCTGCTACTTGCTTCTCATCTGGCGGTAGCGACCAAAATCGCTCATAGTCGGCATAGAAGTTCCTCTTGTGTATCATGGGATACACTGGGTCAACGGCATCGAAATACTTATCTACAAGAATGTCTGCCTGTTCTCTGGCCGGTAGTACTCCGATGACCTCGGCGAGGCCACCTCTACTGGTCCAATAGTTGGCAAAAGGATGCTCTGCACCAAGGCCAAAGTAGGGTGCAGGCGTGTGGTTTGAGTACGGAATGTTGGAAAGCAGAAATGGCGAGGATCCGGACGAAGACAAGGACACGCTCCGATATTGGTGATTCCTCACGGGGTTCGGGGGTGACTGCACGTGAACCTGGCGTTTGGGTCAGCATACACTAGGGTCATCCTTTACGACGTCTATCATTCGAGTAAGTCGACGCGGGTGAACACCTGTTCGTGGCGTCGCATCAAATAAACACAACCAGGATAAAAAGAGCCCTTACTTGACCAGGAAGCGCATGTGGCTGTGACTCGTTGCCAAGCGTGGGTTTGTTCAGCTGTTTTCTAGACCGTCCCGTGTTGGGCGCAGCGCCGAGTCTGAATGTCACTTAGCAACTGCCTAGGTACAAGCCATGTACGGGCGCGACTCACGTGTCAGCAGACGACGACGCAATCAAATTCGCGATTTCCGAGTATTTGCATGTCGACTGTCGCTTGATGCACGCGATGCAATTCGGCCGACTACGGTCGCACTGCCCACGTGTTCAGCTCTTGTTCCCGTTCGTTCGGCTCTCGAGGCAGGTTCAGCATCGCAATATCAATCATCGCCGATGCAAGTGCATGCGCTCACCTTGGTCTTGCGCTCGACGCACTCCTCGCAACTCAGCGTCGGTTTGTTCCTCTTTTGCTTCTTCTTGGGCGGCTCTGATCCTTGCGTCGCGCTTGAGGACGGATCAGGACTTGTTGATGTTTCAGCCTTGAAGTTCATTGCCCAGCTTGCGTGCCGTCGGGAAACCCGATGTTAGTTTTCAGTAATGATGTGGTCGACGCGACACGGGGTTGCATGTACGCCACGCGGATGCGTCGTGGGGATGGCGGGAATAAGTGGGAGTGGAGGTTGTTCCCAGAGTTCCGAACGGTAGGTGGGGATGTGGCGATCCTTAAAGCCACGCCTCGGCAGTTGGTGTCCAGCGATCTAGAGCACTAAGTCAGCCGCTAGTCTCCGTTCCTACGTCAGCGCAGTGAACCTCGACGTGGGCATTACCTAGATAGCAACGGCTATCCATCCATTCGACATCAGGCAGGATCCCATTACCGACGAGGTTTAATACCCAAATCGTACTTCAACTAATGCAAGCTACAATCGGGCATGTGTTTTGGGTATCAGAAAAGATCAGGGATTGAGAGTCCAAGCCGCCTTTTGGTGACAATATTCGGTCAAACTATGCCATCGCAGTCGATTTTGGTTGGAGTAGCTTCACTGGTTTACACTCAAAGTAGATGGCATATCAGTGTTCTTATCCGTTGGACCGAAATTGTGGTATTGATATGTGAGTTAGTTAAAGGTCAAGATGTGCTTATTGAGATCTAGGCTCGACGTAAGACTGAATTTGCAACATAGCAAAAGAGAGACTTAGCCTTGATTGCAACCATCGCCTGGAGTTGAACTGCCATGGAAGAAAGAGCGAGTGAGATTCGATAGTCGAAGTGAGATATGGACGGCTGAATTCTGCCTCTACCTGGCATGCACATCTTGAGAGTAAACGTCGATGATATCATAGGTGTGTGAACGAGAACGGGTCAAAATACTCAAATAGTTGCACCACAGATCTGTGAGTTGGAGACTGCCCACATGAGGTGTGTGTTCAATTTACATGAACTGATGAATATCTTTAGAGTGACTAGAAAGACGCCTGGAGAGATGAAATGCTTTAATACAACATTATGAGTTGGGAGATCTACGTATGAGATGAGATGAGATGATGTAGGTTGCTGATATACCACAGTATTATGCCCAGCTTAACCCTGAAGCGAAACGCCTGCAGAACCAACGCAAACCCCACTTTTGGAACACACTGCACTGCGCTCGTCCTTTCATTCAGTTTGTGACTGACAATCGCACCACGTCGACCTGATTCCATATGCACGCCAGCTACTTGAAGGCGCTCCTCAAGTTCATTGATTGAACCGGCAATGTCCTACATGTACTGTCTCATCGCGTCGCGATAGCCCTTTCCGCCTCGCATATCGTCTTCAAAGGCCTCGGCGACCTCGAGCACGCGTTTGATGTGCTGCATACTGAACTTTTCTTTCTCGGAAAGCGCGATTGATTGACTCGTTTTGACGGTATTTTTGATCTGTGTTACTGTTAATTGTCGTTGTTGCAAAACGCGTGTTACCAAAGAACAGCATTGCACATACCTGTCGTCCATTCATGTTTCGCTTACTCAGCTCGTCAAAGTCAACCTCCTTGAATGGCTTCACCACACTTTCACTCTTCTCCTCTTTGGCGCTCATCGCCTCCACTTTACCCACATGGTGCTGCCAGATCTTCTTCCTCGCCTTGGGTTGCAGATTCTCGTACCGGATGCCCATGTGAATGCGGCTCTGGAACGCTTCGTCGAACGTCTCTACGCGGTTCGTTGTCAAGAACAGGATACCTTGGTAGTATTCCGTCAATCGGAGGAAGACCGATACCAAACTATTGCGATGGATGTCGTGAGGTTGTCGCGCCTCGAGAAATACGTCAGCTTCATCGAGGAGAAGAATGGCACCCCAGGAGTGTGTGACGTCCATGATACGATTTAGGTCAGTTTCTAGGGAGCGGCTGTTGGTGCCAAGTTCACCGGCTGAAACAGAGTAGAGAGGACACTTGAGGTACTCCGCGATGGACTCGCCGGTCAGTGTCTTGCCAACACCGGGTGGACCATGAAGTACAACATTCAAGCCCTTGCCTTTGCCTTGGATGACGTCGTCGATCGTTCTCGCGGCGTTGAAGCGATGCGACGAAACAAGGCCCTTCAGATTCTGTTTGATGCGATCTGGCAAAACCAGAGAGTCGAAAGCTTCCGCATTCCAGTTGATCTCTTCGATGCCAGAGAGGGAGATCTCGAGCCAGAGCTTTTCGGAGAAGGCAAAGCCAAGCACGACAGGAGAGGCGATGAGAAGCTCTTCTTCAGTGAAAACATGGTTCTTGTCTGACGTGTCATTTTCGTCGTCGAGTTTCGAGGCGGCATTTGCGCCAGTCTCCTGATCTATTGTGCTCTGAAGGACACGAATAGGATGTCTCTTGCCTTTGTGGTCTTTCCACATGACGGTGCGCAGTTTGTCTTTCTCCGTATCGGAGCCCTCATTCTCGTCTGAGCCTGCGCAGCAACAATCATCCTCGTCATCATCTTCATCCTCGTCCTTGTCGTTTTCATCATCCTGCTTTAGTTCATCTTGCTTGATGTATGAGAGCGGATAGTTAGGATTGATCCGCCGGAAGATAGCTGGATCGACCATGACGCGGCCATTGATGTTGAATTTGGCGATTGTGTTCTTCACCTTCTGGTATGCAATGCCTTTCTGCAGGCGGTAATTCATGCCTTGTAGACCGACAAATTTTATACCCCGTTCAATGAGTCGCTTCTTGATGCCCTGCAAAAGAATCAGTTCCTGTCGAGTGCGCTTTTGTGAAATCCTATCGAACGGAACTTACCTCAGGGTCTCTGTGATACTTCAGTGGATATGCTGCCAGACTGGTAATCTTCTTGTGGCCCTTGAACGCTGGAATCTGCACTTCGTGGTCGCCCAGCCCAAAGACCTTACCGTCATATTCCAGATACCGACCGTTGACATACCACGACTTTGCACCACTCAGCCAACTCTCATACTCGTACGCAAAGTCGACTTTAAAGCACCGCGCATCGTCTTTGTTACCGTAGGTAGGCGTGAATGCAATCGTGTTTGGTTTGAACAGTGCCCAGCATAGGTCATAGGTGATCGTTCCCGCTTTGAGCATAGGCTTCAATGCCTTTCGCGTTTTAGCATAGTCCTCGTCGATGTAGCCCAGGAGAAGCTTGCACTGAGCAATTTGTTGCTTAAGCTGCTTTTTCTCCTTCGACCTTTTTGCACGCTTGAGCTTCGGTTTCAACGTCTTCTTGACATGTGCCTCCAGCTCGTCGTAGTAGTGGAAGAGGGTGTGAGGGTCAATATGTGGCGTCTCCTCAACTAAGCTGATGCTCTTGCATTCTTTCAGCACTTCCTGGAGTACGTTTCGGAGAACCTTCGACTTGATGTCGACTTGTGTCTCGCGGTGTTTGCCATCCCAGTCAAAACGTCGTCGCACGGTGAACACACAGTCAAATTCATCTTTCTGCTCAGTCGTGCTCTCGACCAGCTTGTAATCGTGGATTTGTGTGTCCCAGACTTGGTTGATACGCTTGAACTCGTGGGCGTTCTTCTTCACTGCCTTGGGAAGCAGTGTAGTTGTGACGGCGGCGGCTGCGGCGGCAGCAGCATCAGTCGCCTGTTTGAGTTTGAGGGCGTTGAGCAAATTGTTCACGTTTGTAACCTGTGTCTCGATATCTTCCTCTACAGCAGATAGAAGAGCTGCCTCGGTAGTCGTTTCTACAGCGTCTTCTTCCGTTGATGAGTCACTGGATGACGAGGATGAGTCGTCTGAGATCTTCGACTTCTTGTTCTTTTGCTTGGCCTTTTCACGCTTGTGCTTTGACTTCTTATTGTCAGAGTCTGAACTGCTACTGGTTGTGCTCGAAGGCAAGTCAGAGTTGCTGTCGCCGCTCGAACTATCGTAGCTTTTGCCCTTTTTCTTAGCCTTGGCTCGCAAATCCTTTCGCTTCCTTCTCTTCTTTTTATCAAGGTCCGATTGCGAGCCCTGATCTGAGGACATGTCACTCGACTCTTCATCCGCAGAGTCGTGTTTCTTACCCTTCCCTTTTCTACTTTTCGCCTTGGCCTTCTGCTTCGCCTTGGCCGCAGCGCGTTTAGCAGCTAGCTTCTTCTTCCTCTTCCGCTTGGCCTTCTCATCCTCGTCACTATCTTCCGATTCGGAATCTGCATCGCTGTCGTCTGAGCTACCGCTGTTTTGAATTTGACGTTCTTTTTCCTTCGAAGATTGCTTGGTCTTCTTGTCGGCCGCCACGTCGATGACTACACCGACAGTTGCCTGTGGTACCGCTCGTTTTTCTTCATCCACTTGGACATCTTTGCTTTCAGAGGAATCCATCTTCGACTCCTCTTCAAGGGAGATGTGTTCCGGCTCAGAGGTCACGGACGGTGTAGGAATAATGACTGGCGAAGAAGAAGACGTATCGGACAGCTTCTTGTTGGCTGGGGGAGGTAAAGGACAGGTCCCGGGAGATGATTCTGAATTGACTTGTTTGTTCATTGGTCAGGAGCCCGAGGGGAATGCTGCCTATCTTTAACTGTTGATACGGTCTTGCTCAACTCTCTGGCGAGGGGGATATGATCAACTGATAAGATGATAGAACAATAATATGATACTCCAAAGAAGTGTTGGGAGATGAATAGGGACCGATACAGAAACGAAATATGATGAAAATGTTCCCACGAACCTTTATACGCTCAAGAATAGAGCCGCATAGGACGTCTAATTGCAGCCTTGCTTCTCTATCCACATAGCGTCGCTAATCAGATCGCTCAGCCCACGCTTGTTGAAGGCTCCAGCTTTTCACCTGCAACCAGAGGAATGCCCCGCCCTTCTGTTGGACCCTGTTTTTACTCTTGTCGTAGTTCTATCGATGACCCCGAAATACCGGTCTGTTTAGAACAGTACCCTCTCGTTTGGGCAAAACGCGTTCCAAGCGTCCACCTATCAAATGCATTAGTGCACGCACTTGAAGTCCTGGGTCATGCACATACTTACCAGCTGCTTTGTTGCTGCCTAGCTATTACCGTCGTAACAGCAAATAAGAAAACAACAAATAGGTTTGACGACCATCGGTGGATCTGGATGCCAGAGTCGAGTGAGGTAACTAGTCGTTGACCGGTGAACAAGTGTCCAATGTGAAGACGCCTCAACACTCAGCCTCCTTTCAGCCTTGCAGGTATGCACACGTCAGAGTCGCTGCCTTGTTGATCGCAAGATCTATCACTTCGTGTTTCAGGGTACCGACACTCGTACCCAAAGCTGAGAAAGTCAGATCGGATGTCAGAGTCGCGTTCCTCCTCTTATACATCGTCGACTTGAGACGTCGCCCTGCACCCCTCACCCACCGTCATACAGCCATGTCTTCCAAGCATTGAGACAACCAGCGCATAAGCTCACATGCTTCGTCATGCTCTATTTCCGTTAGGAGGCGAGCTGACCCGTGCATGTGAGCACAGCACCGGTCGCAGTCGTTCGTGTGTCCTGATAGTCAGACCCGAGTGGTGCTGGTGGCCCGTGCTCACGAGCACAAACAACGCGTATCGGTGAGGTTGTGGGGTAAGATATAGATGGATTGAACGAATTAAGCACGATCAGGACAGCTGTATTCCACGAAAGAGCTCGTAGTGAGCTCAAGTCTAGCGGGAATTCACGCCTGGAAATCTCAACAAGAACAAAGTGGTATATCTATGTACAAACAAAAGCAAGAAGAGCAACCAGTGACAAGATCCAAAGCCTGTAATTCCATGCTCAAAAGCCAATGCGTCGTGCAACCATGTGATACTCTAATCCGGAACCTTCGCATTGCGTCCTCGACCCGTATTGCACATTGCCATGCTACCTACGTGGGGTCCTCGCGTAGTTGCATAGTTGTCTACGAGTGGCTCGGCTCACTACGAGCTTGTCTTCTTCTTACCCAAGGTCAGATGCCCGAGACCATGGTCTTTCGCATCCTTCATTTCATTTTCTGGTCGTCCATCGGGCAAGTCACTTGTCGAAGCGGCGCCCGAAACATGATATTTCAGGTCTTGTACTGTCCCCCCAAAATGACCCCCGCTCTTGTGAGACTCGATGGCCTGCTCTTGTGATCGCAAGTCTGCATTCGTGCCGTCAACCTGGCTTGGCAATGCAAAATTCCCCGATCCGCTTCCGCTTCCGCTGGTGTCTACAATCGGATCTTGGATGGTTGTTTCGCCATTCGGGCCATGCGGTCGAACATGTCTTGTATCACTATCGCCGCTATCTCGTCGCCCTGGTACTGTAACAAAAGGCTTGTTCTGCTCATTTTCGTCGCGAATGCTGTTGGCTTTGCTGACGTTTGTGGTCGAATTGGGCGGGCTTGCTTTGCGGAGACCCAGGTCCTTGTCTTCGCTTGGCTCCACGCCTTTGGTACCCTTCCAGTCCACTGGACCTGTTTGCCGCACTTCCTCACCTTCTTTTGGCTCGGTGATGATCTTTCCAGTCGATCCTTCGTCGATGCCGAGTGTGCGCCACACTATTGCGATTCGCTCGAAGGCCTGGGTGCCTTTCCGCGATGAGCCTTTGATACCGTCCATGGCTAACCACTCAATCTCAAAGACGCCAGAGTCGTCACCAATCCCGCCCTGCTCGGGACCGTGGCCTTCGAAGAAGGCGTTGAACCATACGTGGGCAACGGCTGTAACCATAGTGAGGTCAAAGGCGGCATGGTTGCGGCGCTCAACGTCAATATTGATGTCATTTGTAGGTAGAACGACACGCTTTGAGGGTCGAAAGACAACGTCGCCAGTACCTGTAGGGAGGCTCTCGCCCGAACTGCGTCTCGACACAGCGCCGTTGGGGCTCGCCTGCTTGTCCATCGAGGGCTTGCTGGCGTCCCTTACGTCCTCGGTCCCACCTTCCTGTGGCGAATCTTTCGTATCCTTTTTACTGGAGTTGCTGGCCGAGCCACCCAGTCCGTTCTTATACATGACCTCGGATACTGCTTGTGCCATGCCAGTCTTCTTGACCTCGCCTCTTACGACCTCCCTCTCCTCTCTTGTGAAAGTGTGAAAGTTCTTGATCAGCTTGCCATCCTCGACGAAGCCCTCCACTTGAATCTTGACACCGTCTCGCAGGCCCCAGCAGTGCACTTCTAGTATTTCGACCTGCCTCTCCACGTATATCTTGCCATGCTGCGCCCAGCGGTCGACGTATCCTAGCCATCGTAGTTGGCTAGGAATGCTGACTCCCTTTCCCATGCCTGGTCGCATGCGCCGCTCGGTGAAGCGTTGTAGCGCCTTGTGCATAGTCCAGCCCTCCTCGCTGATGAGGTAACTGCAGCTCGCTGTTCCTGATCGTCCTTTCCCAGCTTTGCAGTGTACCACGACGACTCGTCCCTCTTTCTCATGTAGCCAATTGCGCATGCTCGCCATGATGTTCGGTATGAGAGCGAAGGGTGGCGGGTGGTGGTCAGGAAAGGGGTAGTGGTATACGCGATTGTAGACTTCTGAATCTGGATAGCCCGTCCCTTCGGCACGAAACTCCCATATTGCCCAGTCCTCGCCATGTTTTGAATCGAGGAACTTTACGAGGGAATCGAGTGGATTGCGGTAAGCGCGTTGTGGGTAAGTACCGCTGGGGCCTGACGTCGCGATGACTATGCGCAGTCAGAGAGTGAAGCGCCTGTATATATGCTTGGGGTTTATACTGTTATCTGTGACATAGCACAAGTCCAGGCCAGCTTCGGGGTGCCTGGCGCGAGGTCCAGCTACGATCTGGCGTAGAATTGAAGCCTGGTGACAAATTAACCACGAGGTACCCGGATATTACCTGATACACATACCATTGAAGAGACCGAAGTTCTTTACGAATTTTCGGCAGATTAAGGGCTAAGCAACATAGCGAGATGTAGTGGCTGTCATTGATGTTGATAGGATCTTACAGGTTGCGAAGCTGCGGATACGTCATCCTTCGTCGCTAAAATACCAAGCTTCGAGCTTCCTGACGCGAACCCCTGTAACTTCACACCCTGCCTCTCGGTCAACTGGAAAGGGGAAACAAGCTATGTTCTTTGTGGCTACAAACTGCAGAACTACACAATTCAATATTTACAAATATGTAAGTCAGGCGTATATTGCTAGAGACTTGGGCACAAGATTTATACACTCAATTCAGTTGTAGTTGTCAACCTGCTGCATGTTTCCACTGCACCATAATTCCTGGCATTTCGATCAACAAGGAGCATGCCTAAACCCTCTGATCACATATCTATCTCTCATCTATCCTTCAGTAAGAGGTGCCATTTCCGACGGCTCGAGGCGTGATGAAGCTTCTGCTCTTTACTGGGCGTCAGACCGTTGATCGCCACATCATGTCTTTGCAGATTCACATACCATGCCGGTGTCGCGTCCAACTCGTACACGTCGGAATTCATGAGCGCAGTACGGCGTCGTCGACGCAATTGCAGTATCATCACTCCAAGACCCACGAATGCAACCACCACTCCAGTTGCATTGACAGCAAGCTCAGCCGTCATTGTCTCGACCTGGAGATGGACAATCTGATAGATGTACTTGGAGAAGGCTCGCGGTGAGATGTACGGTATCTGGTCTCTTCAGCTAATGCGTCTACTGTAACGAGTGTGAGTGTGTGAGTGGCATACTGGATTGGAATATGAGGAACAAATCTTGAGCAAATCCAGGAGGTCTTCCTACCAGATGCTACAGTTGGCTGATTGAAGGTGGTAGTGGCCATACCTTCCAGCTCGACGTGCGACTTAAATGCATTTACACTGATTAAAATTCTCAGGTTGCGACAAAGGCACGGCACCGGTGGCTGCGCAAAGGCATGCTTTCGTTTTCCATGAGAAAGTGATATTCCAGGGGCATCTCGTTGCGATATAGGTTGGGACTTCGAGAGGTAGATGAGACCGGTGCGCCATTGGCTGAGACTGCCCACCCTCGACGTACTCGTGCCACGCACCTACTCGCTTACCACTGAGTGAAGCTCAGTGGTCCGAGGGGTGAGTATGGACGGTGATTCTCGTCGCAACACGGGGAAAGACGCTTCTCTTCCAACGTGCGCCATTGGTCAACAAAATACTTCGCTGGTTTTGGACTGCAGCATCGCTTGTGCTTCTCTGCAGCTATGCTACCTGTCGCCGAAGCAGGTACCCGCATCCGCGCACGTGCGTTATTGGTCAAACAACATGCGACAACGCCTCACTGACGGATACAGGCATGAAGGACCTCAATTGCGCAAATACATCGCTTACTCTCTTACCCATCTTACTTATTTATTGCAATCTCGCCCCTGAGTTTACCTCATGCTATATCTTACACTCTTCATATATTTGACCATATCTCCTCAGTAACTCTGGTGGGATCATCTCAATACATTGCAATATGCCGAACTCAACCATCTTGCAGCCACTGCCACATCGTCAAACTTCGGAAGTGATGCCTTCCAGAAAGGCAAAAAGTGTCATCAAGTGCATTCCTTGTCGAAGCGGTAAGAAAAAGGTACATCGCTTTGCTGAGCATCTATAAACATTATAGAATAATCAAGAACTAACAACCGTCAGTGTCTACCTGAGCATCGCGATTGGCCCTTGAAATGTGAACGTTGTACCACGCATGGAATCACATGTTCAAAGGGCACGATAAAGCCTAGGATCAATCGTTATGTCCAGACACACAACAATGCGCCGCCGCAACCATCCAACAGTTTACCACCGTTAGCGGCGAAATCCTCGACATTTGCATACCTCAATCCAAAACCTTTCATTCTGACTCAGCAATGCACACCGGAGGGATCGGATCCCAGCAACCAAGAAGCGTCAGTACATTCGTTGACAGTTTTCGTCTTTCTTCGACTAATGCACCTACAGGATATTTCTTCTCGGCATCTCCGAAGTAGTCAACATGGCTCTCGACGAGCTCCAAGACCTAGCAACCGATATGGCAAAGCCATTCCAACGGCATCCACATATTAGCTCCCTCGAAAGATGCATGCCTGGTATCGATGCCATCCTAGATGACTTCAAATGCTTTAGTCTCGCATTGCAGTTGAGGATGCTCGAGATTGGAGCCGCCAAATTACTCTTGCACGCTCAGTTGGCCTTGACAAGCGATTACTTTCGGCGCAAAGTCACATGGATTTCAGACATGCGATCTCTCGAGGAAGTACGTAGGTCTGTCAAATTCTACCACAAGTCTGGCCATGCAGGATTTGCATACGTCTTACAGATGAAACTTATGCTGGAAGAAACTCATTGGAGGGACGAGGACATTGAGGATTTAAAATCTTACAGACAACCATTTCTTCAGGATGTACGACGGTTTCTTCTCAATGGGAGCATACCACTACCAACGACCTTCGCGAAGTCTCAGGTGTTTGTTCCAAGAAGATTCCTCCAGATTCCTGCAATTGCCACTGGTCTTCGGAAGGATGGGCGCCCGGATTGTCTGGGTAGATCTGTGTATAACATTCTTTATGACGCTGGGATTCCCGTTAAATGGTCCAAAGAAGAAGTCGATCGTGCTGACGTCTTGGGTCGAACAGCTTTGCATATGGCCTGTCGAAAGTGTGATGAGCATAGTATCAGACAATTATTGGAGCTTCTCGCGCGTGTAGACCAAAGAGCCTTGAACGGTCTATTGCCACTTCATTTCTCGGCCATCTTCGGGACCAAGACAACCTGCGCCCAAATCTGGTCCAGACAACATTTTGTTGGAGCTGCAACGCAGGACGGATATGGTCGATCCCCTCTGTTATGGGCCGCCTTTTCTGGTAGCTCAGAAGTTGTAGCGTTTTTCCACGGGAGGACTTTTGCCGTTCAAGATGACTATGGATGTACAGCTGTCGGTATCGCAGCCGCTCAAGGTCATATGAAGATTGTCACGTACTTGGCAAAACAAGGGTATGCTTGCGACGTGCCGGATGTTCAAGGTCGCACTCCGTTTTAGTATGCAGCTCAAGGTTCTCACCACGATATCATGAAGTTCTTACGACACTGCAACGTCGACATCAACCATAGAGCTAAGGACAGACTCAGTCCACTTGCAGTTGCCGCAAAACACGGCTCCACGAAAGCGGTCGCATACCTACTCGGCCTTCCTAGCCTGCACATGTATCAAAATCAGTTTCAATCTGACGACGACTTGGATTTGTCACCTATGGTTCTGGCAGCTGCTGAGGGAGAGGCAGAATGCGTCAAATTGATACTACAACTTACTTTCTGGAACCCAACACATCCAGTCATAGAGCGAGTTCGCGAGATTGCAAATCGTCACAACAACAACGCAATATTGGGTCTACTGCCACAGCACCACGACAACACAATATTGAGTCGACTTCCACAGCATCTATTGCAACATAACGCCTAAAAAATTGGGCTGAAGTGGTATGTTGATAAGTCTGAGGTTTGGAAAATTATAAACCAACGTTTGCGGCACACTGGCTGCATATGTGCCATCTCAACGACCACGTTCCTCTACGGTACGATTCATCCCTACCATGTCTTTTCCACACGACATGGACTACTCTTCACCGTCCGCAAGCTGGACCGAGACGCCACTAAGCTTCCATCCCAGACTGAATTTGTTTTTCAGTAGGACTTCAACTATGCGATCTGGATTCTTTCCGCCGCCGCAACCTTTCGCGTATGCGCTGTTTGACCATTAAATACGTCCATGTACTCCACAAGCGCGACTGACCGTACCTCAGATATTTCAGCCTATAGTTCTGCCAACTCAACTTGAACTTCATAGGTCTGACGACGCTTGTTGCGTTCGTGACGTAGATGCAGAAGCGCTACGACCAGTGCGATGAGCGCAACCAAGAGGGCCAATCCGGCGAAGACCGCCTCTGACATGTTAGCAGCATCTTGAGAACCATTCTTGGTAGAATGCGTGTTGGGCTCCATGATTTGAGTCGGATTTCGAAATATAATGGGTGGAGAGGCGGTGGCTACGATTGAAGCAACGGTCGACATGCTCGTTTGATATGGGCGGGTTGCGGGCTGTGGGAATTGAAACGCAAGATGATGACGAGGCCTGAAACTGTCGAAAGTGATTGATGATGTGGGTAGCTTGATGATCAAATGAATGAATGCTGAAGCCATCTTGGCTTTATACCATTTCTTAGACAACCTCGTTGTCGAATTTCAAACATGTCAGGCTTATATCAAGGCCGACAACACCTAAGCACGTCCATGTATCACCGCCTCCAAAAACTCCTGAAGTTGGAGTGCGTTCAGTGCGTTTGGATTGCTATTCGCAAGGCTAATTCACTGCGATTGGTTACGTTGTCAGATCGGCGGCATCTCTTGGTTTTTGACCCACTTGGTACACAAATATGTGTGTCTGCTGCAGTCTGAGATGAACCCGAAGGTGTTGAGTGCGTTCAGTGCGTTTGGAGGACTATTGGTCGTGAACGAGAAGGCTGAGTTCTAACTGCATGCTCGGTACATGCATTGAACCTGGCTGAGTTAGGCTTGTTGTCAATTTCGGACTGAGTGCGAATAGGCTACAATTGGTCGAATTATGCGAGTGACTGTATAGCTACGTCACAGCACAGGACACTCCTCAAGCTCTCTCTTGGAAGTAAGGTACAGCAAAATCTTGCAACACCTACATATACGATCAGGATAGAAACTGTGTGCCTTCATTACTACATGTATAATTCCACCTTGTTTGTGTCATTTATCCACATACCGTTGCTGCACTTTTATGCTTTAAAGAACTCGGCTTGCTTCTAGCTTCCCGATAAACCACGAGGAGGCTCCCTGGGTTAAGATCAACCCTGACCGTCTGTACACCCCCGATTGGCTGATTCTCAAATCGATGGCTGCACAACGTATCTTGGCATGGGGCCGCAGCTGTCAGCTCACCAGCTCGTATTGATATGCGTCGCATATATCACTGGACAATTCTCCTGCCTTGACCAAATATCCGTGTCGTTCTGGATTTCGAGCAACACACATTTTCCAAGCTGTTGTGCCCGATCATGGCATCCGCCTCATCTTCATCCATGGACATCAAACTTGCGCCTCGCCCAAGACGCAAGCCCCGCGGAAAGCTGAATTATCTCAGTTGCACTTTCTGTCGAAAGGCGAAAGTCAAGGTATATATGACTGTAATACGTGTTAAAGCATTTCTAATATAACTCAGTGTTTGCCTGAGCAAAGGTCGTGGCCTAGTGAGAAGTGTCTTCGGTGTTCCCAAAAGGAGCTTGATTGTTCTCCAGCACAACGAAAAATACCACTTCTAACAATGAATCCTCTCACACCAAATACATCCCCTGAAACGACCTTCATAACCGAGGCCAAAGATGAACAACTTCATGAAGCGTGAGTTGATTCTCAAGAGGGAATTTGTTTTGAACTAATCGTTCTAGATTCATATTGCTTGCGGTACAAGTTCTTCTTTTAATGGCAACCAAAGAATTATTCACAATCTGGCAAGAATCGGACGAGCTGTTCGACTACCTACCAGGGGAAAACATGCTTGAGAGGATGGATGATTTCTGGGCCACTTACAAGGAGGTTACTGACACCATTCAATCATTACTCAAGAAGATGCCACGACTCATCCTTGAGCAGGTGTTTTCCGCTAATTTTGACATTGGATGTTGTAAACGAAGTCTCAGTGACATTGTTGCACGCTACGAGGATTCAGGCCATTATGGAATTGCGTGTATAGTGGCTATCACCGTAGACCCCAGACATGACGAAACCACAACTCTCAGAAACAGGAAACATCTTCTGGATACATGGGAAGCTGTGTTCTGCAAGTTCAAACTCGACGAAATAGGCAAATCCAAACTGTGTTTACTAAAGACTCAGCTTTTCTTACCGAAGTCGTCACTGGAAAGTCCTGAGATAATGGAAGATCTTCGTAGGGACGGACGAGTGGACTGTTTCGGTCGATCACCTTGGTTCGCAGGTCACGACGCAGGTCTCCGTGTACCTTGGCCACAATCTGCCCTTACAGAGAAGGATTTCTTTGGTCGTCCAGCCTTGTTCTTAGCTTGCGGCAGAGAAGGCTACGCACTGCTTGATCAGATACTGCAGATTAATGGAACCGAATGGATCAAGCAAGCATCGTCGTATCCACATCCTCTCCACCTCGCGGCTAGAAAAGGATATACAGAAGTTTTTCGAAAATTGCGAACGGCGTATCCACTGAACCTTATGCTCTTTCTAGAAGAAATAACAGACGAAGACGGACAGAACTGCGTTCACCTTGCGGTCAAAAACAGACACCTGGATACTGTCGACTTCTTTTGTCATATATCAGCCAAAAGTCTAAGTTGTCAGTCCTCTTATGATAATAGGACTGCATTGCACCTGGCTGCGGAACAGCATTGTTCGGATATTGTTGAGTGCCTGATCAAAGTTATAGACCCTCAAGCTATTGACAGGGGTGACGTGGAAGGCTGTACGCCCTTCTTTCTTGCGGCTGAAGAAGGAAATCTCAAGGTGCTTCAGCTCCTTGAGAAACACGTCGATGCGGATCGCCCCGGTCGGCACGGCCAGACGCCACTCTCGGCTGCAGCTTCTGAAGGGCACTCAAATGTCGTTGAATACCTTCTGCGACTCTTCTCTTTAAATCCCACAAAGATCGAGATCAATAGGGTAGACAACTACAGAAGCACAGCACTTGACTATGCGATCGATTACAATCATGATCAATGTATGCGTTTGCTGAAGGACCGTGGAGCCTTAACAAATGATCAATTAGAGTCGAGAAGGAAAATAGAAGAACTGAAATCTTGGGTGCTTTGAGCTACAAGCAAGGGCTTCAAGGACTATGTCTGTATGGAAAATAGAGAAAGTGTTGGTTTACGAAATATAAGCTATATCTGCGCGAGAGCTTGATGTTGCTCTCTCCCGTGACGTCACTCAGTCGCATCGATATCCGTCCCAAAGTTGTCCTGATATCCTCTAGCTACACTGCCATATCAATGCCACTGAGTTGCGGTGTCTTAATCCAGAGGCGGGGATAAGTACGAAAATACATCTTGTAATGCTAGTTTAGTTCGAAAAACCTCAATCTAGATCTCCATCTCGGTAGTTTTGGTACTTGTCGCATCTTTTTCCCAACAATTGATCACTTGCATGAGATGGCGAGTACTTACTGACGATTAATCTTTTTTTTTGGATTTCCTGATCCAAATATCCGCACCAAACATTCTTTGTTCATCGCACAAGCTTGACTTGAATATTGCTACAAACACGTGAAGCTTTCCCAATAAGTCGGCTGAGTTAATCGAAATGATGAATCTTTATTGCAATTTACGCCCTCTCGCCTAACAGTGCTTTGTTCTCACCAAACACTGACTTTCACCGATAGTGTTTCGAGAAAATAGTTCATTACTATGATTAAAACCAAACGGCTCAGTAAACAGGTCTTAATTCCAGAATTCAACGTTTTTAATGCAACCCGCTTCCAAGATCCTGACACTTACAGTCGCGAGAATATGACGTAAAAACTTACGGCCGGCGGAAGATGGGTTTGATGGTTCACCAGCTGTAGAAAGTGTAGAGAAGAGTATTATTTTCAACAGCTGGACAACTACGGACCAGATTTTGCAGGTACATGCTGGACGTAGATGTTTTTATATTCAAAGTCAGAGGCAAGCTCATCGCCCCCCTATGACACTCGACTTGGCAGTCCATCTATCTACAAATCTACAGAATTAAGAGACTCCTATACTTTCAATGGAACATCGACGTTCTCGTCAAGGGGAGGTTTTGTAGAGTTTCTTCGGAATGCTACATACGACAGTCAGGATGGTGATGCACAAACTTACAATCAGGCGTCATACAATAAATCTACAAGTCGTGCGACCGCGCATCAATCGGCACTCATAGATTGACAGAAGGTCTGAGTGTCAGCGTAGAGGAATATATGAGGAGAAGCGGAAACGGAAGTGTAAGGAGAAGATTGAGGGAGTGGAAGCATTGGATAGACTGATCATCGAATTGCATTCACATGTTTTGTTGGCGACTGAACTGTTTACACGGCAGGCGCCTCAACAATACTTGGCGATTGTTTTTCTTCTTGTTTTCAACTCCTGAATACATAGACTCAACTTCGTCGGTCAGAAATAGGTTTGACAGTGAAGAGTTTCCCACGTGTTCACTCGAGACCGTTAGTGTGACTAAGCAAGAGCGAATTGTGGTAGTGATACTTGTGCTATTAAAAACCTACAAGACTTAAGAATTTCATTTTTCGAATGCTTCTTATCAACATGATCACAAGGTAGTTTCGCAAGTGATCCTTGACATTCTTGCACGAGTCAATGGTATTGAGGACCGTGCTGCTGGTGCCTGGTGGCACAGACGATCAGGCAGTCTGGTCTTTAACAGTTAAAGCTGCAAACCTCCGCACGTATCGTTCGCACTTTCGAGGTCTTTCACCGCTGCCCTTTTACTAGACTTGAAATCTAACACCTTCAACGTTCCCTCCTGACGATCCCATCCTAAAATCGCGCTGGTGGATTCAAAATGGGACAGAGCCAATCACAACAGCCTGTTGAAACCCCTGAACCGGCGATCAGTGCGGAGGAGCGGGCCCAGGCTTTGGAAGAGGTGGGTCGACGCAAGACGTCAAGACTTCACGGCTTGCAGCTGACATGCGACGAGATGCGTGCGAAACAACAAGCAGCCCTCGACAAGCGTTTTGCGAAAAAGCCGACTGCAGCGTTGACTGCCATACCCCAAGCGACAAAAGCCTCCAGAAAGCTCAATGCTTTGGAGCAAATGAGTAAAGAGAACGTGGGTTGGCGAGATGCGGATGCGCAAGCGGATTTAAGGCGTTGGGATTAAGTTACTTGGATTATTATGTTGGTTGGGGGCCAGGAAAATTGACACGAGTTAATAACAAAAAGCAACGAGATGGCTTGGCAGGGCTTCTGTGTATGCTTGAGAGAGTTTGGCAAACTCGAACTGAAACATCCACCGATTACTGATCCACATAAAGACGTTTCGTGTCACCTCTACATAGTCACCACATCGAATTGAGTAGCCTCGTTTATTATCCAAACAGATGCAGTTGCGAATGATGCAAAGATAACGCAGAGTTTGGTAGCAGCTCGACGCGTCACACTAGCTGCTTACATAACATGTATCCACATTCTTGGGCTACTTGACACTCGTCGACTTCACTTTCACCATAGCATCACCTCTCGATCGGTCTAATGACTCGAGAACCAACGACATGACCGAACCAGACCAACGCGTCGGAAAGCGCAAAACGCATACAAAGTCGCGTCGCGGCTGTTTCCAGTGCAAACAACGTCACACCAAAGTACGTCAAGTCAGTTTCTAGATCTGCCTAACAGCCGATCGGACCTTTTATACAAGTATCCGATTAGTTTTACTTACGCTCACTAGTGCAATGAGGCACGTCCCCGCTGTGCCAACTGTGTTCGTCTTGATGTACAATGCACATGGCCACCAATACCAGACAGCTATCCGCCCTCACCACGATCAAACCCAGGCAGCCATATCTCTGTCAGTAGTCCCGAGACAACACAGCATGTAGACAGTTTCGATCTTTCTATCCCGGATATGCGTTTACTACATCATTGGACATCGAAGTGTTACCAATCATTGCATCCCGATGTTCCCATGAAACATGATCTCTGGCAAAATCAAATGGTCGAGCTAGGTTTTGAGCATCCTTTTCTGCTCCATGGCCTGCTTGCCTTGTCTGCTGTTCACAAAGCTGCTAGTGCACCGCCCGGCGACAGGCAGAGTCTCCTTCTCCAGGCCGATTCGCACATGAGTCGAGCTTTGGAGACGCATAGAAGACTTCTCGAAGAGCCGACTGTGGCGACAGCCGTTCCTATGTTCTCATTGTCGTCGACTCTGGTCACCTACAACCTTGCCTCAGCACAGCTAGAGAAACCGGAAGATCCGATTGGCTCTCTTCACCACTGCTTCATGTTGCTTCAAGGTGTCAAAGTAGTGCTCGATCCGCAATGGGATCAGATTGGATCCACTACTGTGTTTGCTGAGATGTCCGCAATGGTCTTGGGTGATGAAACGTTGAAATCTGTGGACGACCGAGCCAAGGGATATGAGGTTCCGGAAATTTTACGTCTGAACGAGTTGACCGAACTTCTTCTTAATTCCGAAGACAAGAGAGCATGCACAAGTGCCACCAGCGAGCTCCACGCGACTGCTTTACGCTTTCGACATATGCCTCCACAGAGTGACTGCTATTCTCTTCTTTTGCGCTGGGGATGGAACCTGCCAGAACGTTTCATGAAGCTCCTATCCTCACACAACCCTGTCGCCTGTATTATCACTGCTTATTTTGCTGCACTGTTGGCGCAGGGATACCCAATCTGGTGGATCGCCGAATGGCCGCAACGTATTCTCTACGCAACCGAGCAGCTATTGGCGACAACAGCGGAGTTGTCTAGATGGCTTGATTGGCCGCGACACATGATAAACACTAGGAGCTGGAGCACAACCACTACCCCCTTGTCTTCATGAGTCGCGGCATACGAGTACATCACCATCTAGGTATCGCACTCCCGTGTTTCGCCATCATGGAGTTACGTTCGTTGTTCAACCGTGTATTGATCGCTTCTATTGCATCCGCCTCTTTCTGTACCAAGCGGTGGACTTCTCGCATCATCCACCGCGCTTTCAGCAAAACTTAATCAGATCGCCCTCGCATTCGGCTCACTTTGCTGAGTGTCTTTCGAAGTATTGTTCGAATCTCCAGTCTGGCGGTTATTGCTTCGAAGAACAACACCAGACTTGTATTGGCCGCGGCCCAGCCCCAAGATATTCAAACGGTAGATCACTTGGAGTCTACGGCAAGGCAAAATTGTTGTAGTTGACGAGAATACTCTGTTCTTAGTCCATTGGCAAGCTGCAACTCTCTCTCCGCTTCGTTTCTCTATCCGTTGCCATTCTTGAAAGTTTGCCGACCTCTTTCAAACGCTCTATTCCTCTACCCATCTGCCCGGTGCTCGAAACATCGTCGAACAAGTCATGGCAAGCCAAGTTTTGATTGTTGCAATATATGCATTGGCGAGATGGTGCGGTCTCATGCAGCGGAATAGGGATCACTTCAATACTTAGCTTCAACAGATCAGCGGGCGGATAAATAGTCAACACAGAGTTAACTGAATTATTCCCAGGATACTTTATATCGTTCATGATGATTGTAACAAACACCAAGACTAGAAGCCCCGACGGCCCTCAGTAGGATAGTTACACGCGCGATTCCAAGCCATGGAGAGTTGATCATCCCATTGCTCACGCCAACAACCTCGCAAGGATCCCTTCATTCTGTTGGATTGTGATTGAGAGGCAGAAAGAGTCTGGCGTTCTTGTGTTGAACGACCGTATTGGGGAAGTGCAAGATGATTGAATTTGACTCAGGTCATGATGGTGAGTAAACGAGTATGATCCACAGGAGATGATGGTCGGCGTCAAGTCGTCATCAAAATTATCGAGACTTGATATTAGCAGGGATCAAGGACCAACGACTGCAAAGAAGTCATGAATGTAAGCAAGTATGCAACCATTCATCTAGAGTACGGAGTGTGAATGCCAACAAATGAGGGGTGTTTCATGCATGGATGTGCATTTTTGATAACTGTGCAACCATCCGATGCAACTTCCAATTTTGCGACAACTATTCATGCACTTTCATCACACTTCTTATGCACCTGGTAGTGGTGGGAATGGAGTATGATGTTGTCTACGTCTTTAGTGACTACAACGAAGCTCACTGGAGCCAACTATGCTGCACGATATATTGAATACATCTACCAGCTAACTGAATTGATGCGGTGTTGTATGCCCGTTCTGGAGTCAAGTATGACCCGAGAACCCTTCTTCGGCCATTTGTGATGGTGCACCAGCATGCCAAAATGTATTTTTGTTCAATAAAACATACAAATTACAACCGTATAACGAAGATGTTGTAACACCATCATGCATCCCTGAACGCAGAATATCCGGTACTGACACTAGATAGCGTAGGGTCTGAAGTTATGCCGTCTTGAACGTCGACGTCAGTGATCATACGGTTAAGGAAGTGAGCATTGGTATAACCTGCGTCGCGAAAAGAATTCCTTCGAAAATTCAAGATTTGATGATAACGACATGCTAGGTCGAACCAGCAACAACGTACTTGGCGACCCAGATGTACGTTGAGAACATAGTGCTGAGCGAAGTCTTAACGATAGGTTCGGTCTCAGTTTGAAGGAAGTGACTGATGATCAGAATTGAACGTAATGCTTTGTAGAGTCCAGAATAAAATCCTTGATGGCGATACACTTCGATATCTTATACAAATTCAAAACATGAAAAGGTTTTGGAAGATTCAAGCTGACTGCAGAACCACTCTGGAAGACTCCGTGGTAGTGTTCGACTGTTAAATGCCTAATTCCGGTCCACTGTATCGCATGTTCAAGATTACGAACTACTAGAGACCACTATAAACTTTAAAACGCTGTGATAGTGTGCCAGCGTAGAATTACCAGGTAACATCGAACATCTTCAAGCTCTGGTAGCGTCCCAATGGCAATATAGCTCCAAGTACCCATCTCAGTAGCAGGATTGATGCGAATTAGTCAACCACCTCAGATCGCCAATTGTAACCTTACTACTACGTTTGGGGAGGAAGAACTAGTTTGATACACCCTTGAACCGGCTGAATACTTCCGCTAAATATTGGACTATAAGGAGGGATCTAAGGCGATATGCAGGGCATTGAGCGCAACGACCAATAACATGCAAGATTGTCTACACCCAACAAGATGATGCTCAGTCACATCCGATCAACTCTTAATACGCATCGCTATACTTCTCCGGTCGGTCTTACCACAACGCCGGGTAGGCGTGGCGATTATCTATGTCACTTTTATGCGGCGGAATGTCGGAGATGGCGCGTCAAAAGCCTGCTACGGGAGCCGAACGTACCTACTTGAATTGCCAGCCAATCGCAGTCAACCGAAGACCACGGGCTACGAAAGCGATGAAAGAAACGGCCTTTTCTGCCGGTGCAATTGAAAGTGAAGATCTTCGACTGTTCAGCCGAGAATCCGCGGCCTTCTACTAACAGGTGACGGTGGCTCCGCGAAGAAGGCCGAGCATGATAATTACTGCGGGGGCGCGTTGAGGGGTAGGGTTTGAAGTACGGATCGAGTCGTGCAGCTGATATTGGTATCCATGTTGGCGAATTATCTGTGCAGTATTAGGATACTATTCGGCTAGTGAAGGTAGCAGCCAAGGATAAATGAGCTGACAAGGTTGGGCAGACTGTTGAAAGCATTCACAGCTCCAAAAGAGAGGCAGACTAATATGACACCATTACTACCTCCCATACAGAAAATTGCATCGTGCGAGAGATCATTTGATTATTACTAGTGTGGACTGTTTTGCAATCACTGCTGCGCCCTGCTGTGCTCACGAATGTAACGTGAATCTCTGCAGCCACAGGGCGCAGTTGCAGTACCGGAAACAGGGTTGCTACATCAAGCCCTTCTTTCGTAGTGGGCCACCGATCTTTGCCTCTCCAAGTATGCGGTCCGAACTCTAGGCGTCGAGTCCCCTAGACTTTTCCGAATTTGACTAGCGCGCACACAGCCGTACACGTAGCAGACCCGAACGCGAGGCACATGTTGCGCAGTTGATCACTTCTCTTGGGATCTGTTCCAGCCTGTCGATGACCTCTTCTGCCTTCTCTTGGAGCAGTTTTAACCTCTCAGCGTCCATCCATCTACCAGTGATCGTGTGATCTTGGACTTGGCTTTGCGGTACAGAGGTGCGGGTTGTCGCATCATCTCTGGAACACATCGTTGTCAGCTTGGTTGATGCCAGATCTGGTAGGAAAACACACTATGGATTTGAGTGACCATTGCTTGACACCCCATAGCCTGGTTACTTTCAAGGCGATGACGTCTTGTGAGGAGACATGCCATCGGAGGATGAGCTCTTCGAAGGCGGAGTGAATACGGCCGTCCGTTGGTTTCCAGCTACAAGCCGGTTCGCCTCGCGCTGCACATACGACCGCAGTCTGGAATCAGGGCATTCGTTGTGTTTACCCACGACCTCCATCAACTCTCGCATTCCAGCCCTGAGCAGCTCTACTTCTGCTTTCAAAAATCTGTTTCGGCGTTCGACATCCCGAGCCATTTCAACGAGGTCGTCCTGTTGTCTCTTTTGCTTGTTTCGGCATTTACTAGCAGCCTTACGATTTTTCTCGAGGTATATCGCACGCGCTGAACCTGGCTCTGCATATTCTGACTTGCGCCTTCTCCCAGCTGAGCTCAGCGATTCCGTCGGAGAAAGCGCTTCTTGGCTTGTCTGTACACTCCTGCGACGTTGCTTGAGTGGTGGTTGGTCGTGGCCGGTGGGGAGGTGAACGAAGTTGTGAGACTCGGTAGAATGGGATTGTTCGTCGAAGGAGAAATTGCCATTGGGATCGGGAGATGCGTCGGGTTGGTCGAAATGTGTCACTAATGGAGTCATCATTGTTGCGTTGTGAGTGTTTGTTGGCAAGTTTGTCGCAGTGAACATTGGAGACGCAGAGAATTCCAGGGGTGCTGTTACGGTGGTAGATTCTGGCCTGGAGACAAAATCGGTGTACGCGCGTCGTAGTGTTTGTTTGTGAGAAGACTCGTCGTCATGAGCTGGATATCCATTGTGTTGGAACATGGAATCATGTCTGAACTGGCCATCAGAGGAGGATAAATTTGGCGTTGAGAAATCCATATAAGCCGTCGTCGTCATGGAAGGCTGACTTCCACGGGGAGGGCAGGCCCAACTATCCTGTGTACTGTACAGGTTGGATATTTCAGAGGCCAACTTAAGGTCCAAGGGGGAATCACAGTACCGTGGTCCTCCGAGAGACTGCATTCCAAGTAGGCCGGTCGTCATGGTCGAAAAATAGAAGTGGATAAAACAAGTTGAGTGTAGGACAATGGTCTTATGTTGTAATCGAGTTGCCTACGGGAAACGATAGTGAATCAAGTGGGCTCGAAGTGGGCGCATCCAGACTCGATGACCGCGGCCACTAAGGCTCGACGTGGCTTATAACCAATGTTGGCAACCGCAAATGTGGTGTTAAAACGCCACATCCGGGTTCATTCAGACCGACAACCATGGTGCAATACATAGTGGATAACATGCAGGTTACGTGAACACCCATCAACCCAGCTCGCAGTACATTTTGTTGACACGAGGCTTGAGTATGGGCTCGTTCAAAAATATCCGGGTTTTCCAGGCGAAACCAATAACCTTGTTACGATTGCCATGGCGTAGTAGATGGCGGCTCTAGCGTCAACGTGAAGGTCGGAAGCAAGATCCGTGTCTGAACAAGCAACACTACCACAACGCTACATCCGCACAATCTAAGAAAAGAGCAATCGGTAGACGTGAAGGGGCGGTTCAAGTTCTTGCACAATTCAGACTTCTGTAAAATGTGTTGGTCTCTTGGTTTAATACTTTGTTGGTCGCATCTTAACATCATTCTGACGCTAGAGTGTCGAGTGCTGGGCTTTCCTGATCCAACGTCTCGAGAACCAGGGCGGAACGTGGTGCGAGATGGCACTCCGCGAGGCTAGAGCCCGGGTCGGCCACCGTTGCCGCTCTTAGTCGCGCTCAGACTTGGCGCATTGTCCCACCGGGCACCGTGGCCGGAGCGAATAAGACGCGATCATCGTGTCGGAAGGGTGATTCACACTTCCTTTTGTGGTTCTATCTCAGCCTCAGCGAGATGTTTGGCAACCGATCGAGTCTGCAATAGATTTCAAATTGCTAGCTTCATGGTGTTCTGAGTGAGAGGCTTTTTGTGGCTTGCCAGAAAATGAGAAGAGTGTAAGGCCGCATTGATGGATGCACAAAGGGTGACGAGCCAAAGTCGATGGGTGGGTCCGCGGAAGACGTTGGTGGGCTGATCTGCACCGACCATGCATGACACCGATTCCCTATAAGGTTAGCGTTCGGCCTCGGCTATACGAAAATCCATCCATCGTTCGCTATTGATCTTCATCTGCATATCCATTCGCTGGCTATCTGTGCGCCCAGCATCGTTTGTTCAAAGATTCGTTAGCGATCGACTCACAGGGCCTCAACGGCACTCAAAGCACCTACCCTTGTCAGCACCGCTCGTCATGCCCCCATATTCTTGAGATGTTGGTACTCTTGATTGTCAGCTTCGGGTCCCAGTTCCTGGCCTATGGGGCCGCTACCCATTGAAGGGTTTAACTACCGGTACAGACACTACTGTGTATGTTTTGTGGAGTGTCTGCAAGTAGCTGCAAGCGGCTATACACGCACGCTCTTGTTTGCATCGTATTTGGCATAGGGACTTCTCTAGTATCCAGTTCGAACAGCCGTTCAGGGCCGCCTTCACCTATCCAGCATTATCCCTGGCGTTCCTGTACGACTGACGTTTCTTTTGTGCTCGCGGCGTTCCGCGACCCTTGGTGTCCCGCAAAACATGGATCCTCGGTCATTATCTCCTTGGTGAATAAAAGATCTTTATTTGCTTGAAAATCGCCTTCTTGTATCCGGATCAATCCTCCAGTGTCTGCCGAGCCAGAAGAATCCCATTGTCCCCTGCAACAAGATGCTTGGTCACAGTGTGGCTGCACGGCTAGCGTCCGTGCTGTGTTCGAAAGACGTGGCTTGAAATCGATCGACATTCTGAAGGCGACAATGATACAAGAGAACGTACCAGTGTCGCCTCCATGCTGCCGACTACGCTCAGGGTATGCTTCGATAGACTTTCGAACTAATTGCCCAGTGTTGTACATACACGAGGTCGACGTATTGCGCATTTGAGCATCACTGCACACACAAACATGTTCTTTGTCAATGTTTGCGTTACTGGACTCTGAACAAATTGTTTGAGGTGTCCTTGACCTCATGGTACAAAGTGCTTGCCTGGGAAAAGACAAGCAGCAATTAGTCGAGGTGTAGGCTGGTACAGACAAACTTTGTCACGACTGAGAGGTCTGTATTCTCCACTGCTCTACCCCAACCTCCAATATTCTTAAGATCCAGAGTGTGTTTGTTATCTCTCAGTGCTACGCTCTAGTGCATTTGAAAAGCAACTGCGTCAGGTTTCGGCAGTGCACCTTGATTACAACTCCCTGACGCAGAGAACTTCACGTCCTCGACTTCGCAGGCTAGTCAGTTGGTGCAACAAGTCCATCAAAGCTTCGCAAGGAAGTTGAACAACACAAGGGCTGCCGAGATAGCTTTCTAGAAGATGCAAGAGGATCCTCCTTAGCCACCAAAAAATGGTCTCCGGTCGGTTACTGTTCATCAGGTTTACAGAGACTGAGAGAGTGAGTTTCTTGTTCTTCACATCGATGACTTGTGCACATACACGCTTGGTTCAAGATACGGATCTACTGCGACAGTGTGGCATTGTCAACTACGACATGATCTTACGGTCACGAGACATTGCAAGTCACTAGGACGCGGGTAGCCAGGTATGTACCATCCTGAATGACGTCTCTCTGCATTCACAAGCTCCAACAGATAGGGGTTGACTTGGACATGTCTTACTTGTTTGTGGCGTTGGTCTTTTGATCAGGGAGCTGAGAGGTGTGTGCCGTCGTTCACATCTCTTGGCCCGCACTGGATCTCATCAGTAATCCTTGATACTGCCGCATCCTTGCTTCTTCGGCCTCCAGCCACTCCATCTCGCATCTTATCTGCGCTTGTACGTGCGAAAGTGGATCGTCAGGTGCCATATCTGGGGTACGATCGAAAGGGAAGGCGTTCCGCGCTGTCTATGTATGGGCATATTGTTTTGGCACCTCTCTAACACTGGTAAAGTCCATCAGCCCCTCACGCTAAATTCAGCCGGATGACAATCGTCGATGCTTAATTACCGTTAGTTTATCCGCTTAACATGGCTTTGAATACGTCTGAGTCTTCTGCATCGATGTAACCGGGAGGTCCTACGTGTCGTGTCAATTCGATGCTCTATCGTCGACATGTCCAAAACGGCACATATGCCGGCACCGTTGAATGTGTCCATAAATCCAGCATGGTTCTATGTGGTGCCAACGGAGTAGATGCAATCACAATTGCGCCCATATCCGTGTTCAATCCTGCGTCGATCCCAGAGTTTTGACACATTTCAACCGAACTAGGACGGTAAGTGACACCTGCTGACATTAGTACAAGCTAGAATTTCCATGTATAGTATTCACAACCTTCACGAAAAATCAATCATCTTGACTGCTGAAGGACTTCGAGCCCCTGTCCAGGACTATGGTGATAGCAACAAGCATGCACTTAGTCAGTCATTCCAAGCCCGCTAGGACGACTGATCTGTTGCTGGGACAGCGGTCTAGAACAAGGTCTGCGTGGAAGTGAGACAGCCTCCCTTGATGCATGCGAAAGGAGGTATGGAGGCACAGCAGCGGCATGTCGTGCCTAGCAAGTGCCCCATGGGAAAAGTGGCGCATCCCGTCCCTCCAGAGATTGCCTGCGGGTACTTCTATTCTCGATGTCGGGGGGCTTGGAATCCTACTCCTATCGCTAGCGAAACAAGTTAGACTGTGTTGAATCCTTAGCGGGGGCACGCGTGAATCCTCCATCCTGAGAATGCATCATCCTGCACTTTGTACTAGGACCTATCAACCAATCAAAGTGGCACCGGAAGGATCCTCCCTATCAGTCAGCTTTGATGAAGACAAACAGTGGGCTGGTAAGAAGGATCATGATCAGCTGTCCCGCGATCTAAGAGATCTAACCAGTGGATAAGGTGACGATCGCCACGGTGATAGGCTACCTACGATGAAACGCGAATCACTGACTCTCACTGAAAACAAGACTGGAGTACGTACCTAGTTATCTACGCCACCCCGTCATAGGATAGTCTGTTCAAAGCATCAAATGTCTATCTTGTTGTGTTGGTACATGTTTGACAGGCTATCACTTTGGTAGGACTGAAGTAGCTTAGTCCTGGACCTTTCCGTCCTGCAGGAGCATGGGATACAAAGTATGCACAAGCAGATGTCTGAGCAGAGCAAATCTATTGGGTACCATCAACTCCACAGCTGATCCTTCCTATGGTTGAAACTTTTCGCCATGGTATCCACTCTACAACCTTTCCACATAGGCCTAGGCGCAACCGTTCCTCTATTTCTTTTGAGCCTGGTGAGACCCAGTCTCCTGGTTACACAAGATCAACTGCATGCTACCGCACATCTCTTCCACTGCCGGTGCCGGGGATGGCGAGGACGAAGAGACCTCATGTCAAGGCACCATCGTCCAAACTTAGCAACCACGCCATGTCGTCTCTCATGACGCAGGCTACGGAATTAGCCGCCGCACTGTTATGAGCTGCTGCAACACTCACAACAACCAGCAACACTGCAGAAAGAAAACAACAAGTTAAGCAATGCTGGGTAAAAGTAGCCTGCATATTCTCTAGGTAGTCTCAAACCTTCCCTGCGTTGCACTATTACGTTGTTATAGAAGTTGGAATGTGCTTCCCAATCCAATCACCAACCACCGCTTCTCTCGCCTCTTCCCCACCGTAGCTCCCGCTCTTAGTTACTCGTTAGCACACGTGTTTGCTTCTTCATCTCCACACTTTCGACACACGCCTAGCCTCACTAGTCTGCCTGCAGAACATTCTACTGACGACCCCAAGCGACGTTGGATCCGCGGAATTACCCACTGCAGCGGCACGAACACGATCCTCATTTGTGCATCCTTCTGCTTGTTGATACAGGTCATCACACCGCCCTTGAACAGACCATTCGTCTCGATCTGAAGAGCTGAAAGTAACGTGGTGGCAGGCAGGCTGGTACAACGCTATCCCACAGCCAGACGCATATTCACAAAAGCTCGAAAGAGTGTAAGAATTCTAACCTCTCTGTTTAGATTTACCATCCTTCTCAGTTGTGGCGTTGTGCTTGCGTTCCTTCACCAATATATCGATCTAATCCCGGGCTCCAAGCTTGACGCAAGACACTCTCAAACGAGTTGTACGCCACCAACGCCCAATATCAGCCATCTTCTCGCATAGACGGACAGCGCTTCACCGCGCCAAAACAGGGCGCTTATCAGCCACGACAAGACGGGGCGAACAAGCGTCTCGGCGCAGAACCTTGGTCCCGTGTGCATGATTTCAGTTACACAAGAAAAGAAGAAATCTGTAAGACTAACTGCGAGACTCAAGGTACTAAATGTTCTTCGCGTGGAGACTTCGAGTCCACGTTCTCGTATCTATGTTGGTATGGGTGTAGTCTTGCTGATAGGCTATGTACAGGGGTGTTGAATAGTCATGTAGCAAGAAACTCTCAAGATTATTGGGCATGTGAATATCAAAATTAATGTTCCTGTTTATGTCTGCAACTCGTTTCTCCACTCTTGAAGCAGATTCAACAAGCTACTTCTCACCTAAGCCTTTCCACACGCTTGCTTTGGCCAGTACGCCGAGCAGCTACTGTGATATCTTGACCATGTAGCCCTTATAGCGCCAATACTGAGAACCAATTTCAATTGGCCTGAGATGTTACACAAGGGCTTCTGATTCGCTCAGACATGGATATTGGTCGTCTGCTTAGGTGTGACAAGCTTAGAAGACCTCTAGGAATTGCCTGAGAAGCTGTCAAGAGGCTGGTAATGTGCTCTGCTTCGAGCGCATTTGTTAGTCTGTTGTTAGAGGCTCAGAATTGTAGCATAGACAGCGCGTCGAAAATTGGGATATTATTGTTGACACATATATTTCATTATACTACTGAATCGATACATACTTCAACAGTCAAAACGTGATCAACTGCATAAGAATTTAATATATCTTCCCTCTTTTCTATTGATACATGCCCGGCAGACAGTACTCGCCTCTGCTAAAACTTAATCAAATCCAAACACATCTCATAAGCCAAAGATAAAACAACATAGACAGGTTGAATAATTACATTAACACAAACAACCATCTATCTCGCATAAAAAGCCAACTCCCCCACCATCTACTATTACTCCGAATCCACAGCATATCCAACTTCTCCATAAAAGCAGCTAAGCGCAACTTATTACAAAGCCAGGAATGTAACGCAGTATAAAAGCTACTATCCAGTAGAATAAATACCCGTAAAGTAAATCAGTAGAAAAGCGAGCCGAATAACCGTCCTAACAACTTACTCCTCAATGTACTAACACAGACGCGTGTTCAAGAGCTGGGGCAGATGTCGAGAAGCTTAGTTTAAGTCGAGAAGCTTATCGTTTATCAGGATCGTAGTCTGCTGTGTATGGAATCGCATGTGTATATCTGGAGTTTGACTCGATTGCGATCTCGATCTTTCTACTCTCTCTCCTAAGTATGGACTTTGAACGGAGAGCCGGGAGGAAGGAAGGAAGGGTACTGGGAAAATTTCGCTAGACTACTTCTCGGTGTTTGTGTGTTAAGGTTAGTTTAGTCTAGTATGATGTTCTGTCTGTGTATGCTAAGTGTGTCTACTCCTCTCCTCTCCTCTACTCATGCCTATTCTATCCGACACAAACCTATCCAACGCTTAGACCACACCAGACTTCCGCAGCAATTGAATCAAGGCGGTGCTTGAGATTTATATGCATGGGTGTATGGATGAGTGGATGAGTGGATGAGTGCGGGGTTCTGCTTGTGCGTCTACATAAACTCGTTTTCTGTGTGGTGTGTGTAGTGTGAATCCTATTGGGGAAGGGGGGTGTTGAAGTGAAGTGAAAAGGGGATAGATGTAGTAGGGTAGAGACTGGGATCAGGACGTAGACAGAAGAAAGCTGAGATGCGAGTGTGTAATGCTAGACGGGCAAGAAACATAGAACAGACAAAGGTACAAGTACATTATAGACAGTTGAAACAGGGAGTAGGAGCGGCTAACACAACCACCACATCTGCACACACGACATCACCATGAAACAATCAAACATGCAAACTTTTCAAAATCACATTCCCTCCAACACATCCCACCCATCACACACCACCCCCCCCAAAAACCCTCCCATACGCCTCCCCCTCCTCAGGACTCAACCCCCCATCCAGCACCGCATGCGCCATATCCACCACCCCATCCTCCACGCCCGCCTCCAGCACCAGCCCCTCGCTAAACGCTAACCGCGTGAGCGAAACGAGATACGCATGCTGGCCCCCCAGCGTATTAACCAATTTACTCTTAACATCGAACCCGGGGTTAGACGTAGCGATGTGGTAGATGAGTTTCATAGTCGCGTTGATAGCGGCGACTTTGCGGGACTGCGCGGGGGCCAGCAGCGCGGCGTATAGCGATGTGATGCACGTGTCGAGGTATTTTATCAGGCGGCCGATGCACAGGCTGTTTGTGGCGAGGCGGGTGCAGCCCGTGACGGGGATGGAGAATTGCGTTAGCACGGAGAGGACGAGGAGGCGCAGGTCCCAGACGTGGAGGTCGGAGGTGGGGGTGGGAGGGGGTGGTTGTTGTTGTTGTAGGGAGGGGTCGGGGATGGGAGTGGGGGTTTCGGTGAACATGTTTGTTAGGCGGTTGATGAGGGCGTCTTCGCGGGCGGCTTGTGTGTCGTTCTGCGTGTCGGAGGAGACGATGGGGCCGATTGATGTGGGGAGGGCGGAGGTGCTGAGGATGCGGAGCATGAGGGTGATTTGGGGCTGTGGGTGCTCTTTGTTGAGGAGCATGACTGCGGTTTCCGAGGGGATGTTTTGCCAGAGACGGGATACGGCATCGGCGTCTGTCGAGGAGACGCAGCTTGTGGCCAAGATGTAGAGGAGCTCTAGACAATCCAAGGCGTCGATCTGGTTTCTGATGTCGCGCTGGGCGGCGGAGTATAACGTTTCGATGGATTTTCCGCCCTGCTTTGCTGCTTTGGCGAGGGGGTAGGCGAAGAGATCGATGGAGGCGATGATGAGTGGCACAGCTCGCTCGATCAATTTCACAGCCGTCTTCCCTGGCTCACACGCAAGAACAAAATGAAGGGCGTCAAAAATCAAATTCGTTGAAGCATAATGCTTCTCGTCTAGACAACGCTGCCATAGGTCGAGGAAGATGTGGCAGATTTGCAGGGCTAGCTCATGCACGTCCGACATGGTCGCAACTGCCAGAGTGTCGTAGATGATGGAGGAGAGCTTCTTTGAGGGCTGCGATGGGAAGGCATGCTGGGCGAGGGCTTCCAGGATGCGGTCTGTGCCGTTTGACGATCGATGCGACAGCAGGCGGTGCAGAAGGGTGAAACGGCTGTCTTCCTTTCGAAAGTGCTGTAGGAGGGCAACATCAATTCGTGGCTGGGCAGGCGGTTCGGGCTCCTTGGGTCGTGTCCGGGGCGCGCTCAGCTGGAGAGCAGGCATGGGTATGGGGCTCTGGTCGATAGCCTGCCGCTTCCGCTTGCCGGCCTGCCTCGGCGTTGCAGTCTTCTGCCGTTCACGATGCTTGGACGGGGAGGCCATGATGACATCGTCGTCGTCGAAGCCGTCTGCGAGCGGCGCCCTCGTCTTCTGCGCGCGCTTTGGTGTCCCAGCTGGACTCGTCGCTGCTGTGAAGGCAGGCTTTGGCCGCGATGGAAGACCCCTCCTGGTCCGCGGGGCCATGCCGTTGTTTCGCGCGTCGTGCTGGTCGAACATGTCGTGCGTCTGTGCCTGCTCCCTCTCCCGCTTCAGCCTCTCGTTCTCGGCCCTCAGCTGGGCCAGCTCATTGTCGTGCGCGGCCTTGGCGTCTGCAAGGCGGCGGTCATTCTGGCGGCGCTCAGCATCCTGTCGTCGTCTGAGCGTGTCGGCCTCGCCCTCCTTGGTCTGCAGCTTCCCCCTCAGGTCCTCGGCCAGCCTCTTCTCGCGGTCCCTCTCTTGCTCTAGCTGCGACGATTAGCAGCGCTCCCCACATGGCCACCGACGCGCGCACCTTCTTGATTCGGACGAGCTGCTGGTCCTCGACGTCGGCCTGGTCGTGGTAGAGTGCGTCGTGTGCACCGTCGGGGTAGTCGTGGTCATGGGCCTGCTGGGGCTGCTGGTCCTGGGTGTACTGTGGGGACCCCGCCACGTCATCCAGGTTGATCACCTCATCTCCGTCGTCGTCGAGGCCGTAGTCGGACTCGGGCGCGGCGTGTGTCGGCTGCTGGGTTGCGCGGATGGCGTTCGCCTCGAGATGCTGCAGCGTGTTGGCGGGGAGGTCGTCGAGGTCGGGGTCGGAGAAGTCGAAGTCGTCATGGTCCATGGTTGCGACTCCATCCGCCGGACGTGTGCCTTTTGTGCATGCTCCAGTCGCGTCGCGTCGTCACGTTACCTGCAGTGCTTCGGCGTCGGTGCAACCCTCTTATGCAGGCCGGGCGCTAAGCCCGCACAGTGACGTCTGGCCCTACTTTTCACAACCTGCCTCTACCAGACCTGCCCACGCCCGTCTGCCAACCTCAGCCTACTTGTACCCACGGCTGCCCTTGGTCGACGCCCTCACCCGCCACAGCACCTCCCCGCGACACAGCCAGCCGCTCTTCCTCCGCCCAGACCCGCGACCCGGCACCCCCCTCGACATGGCGCGTTCCCGCAAGGACGTCAAGTTCCAGCACCGCCTCGGCCCCGCCAGCAATGGCAGGGCGCGGCGGCCCTCGACGAGCTTGTCCGAGTACAGCGACAACGGCGAGATGCCCAACAGCCCCGCGCGCAGCACCGTCCTCGAGCCTCCGGTACGTTGGCCTCGCCATAGCTGCCTCTTCCCCCGCTGACCCCTCCCCAGGCAGTCGCATTCCCCGAGCAGAGCGAGTACGAAAAGAAAAAGGCAAACTTCATAACGCGCACCACATGGACGTTGGTCATGATAGCCGGCTTCTTCTGGGCCCTGGGCGCCGGCCACCTCTACATCATCATCATCGTCACGGCAGTGCAGATTGTCTCCTTCAAGGAGGTCATCGCCATAGCAAACGTCCCAAGTAAAGCCCGCAGTCTGCGCTTCACAAAGTCGCTCAACTGGTACTTTCTGGGCACTGCCATGTACTTTCTGTACGGCGAGAGCGTCATCTACTACTTCAAGCACATTCTGCTCGTCGACCGCATCCTTCTCCCGCTAGCCACCCACCACAGGTTCATTTCCTTCATGCTGTACATTATTGGTATGTTCGTTATCGTCTGATTCCAGACCACGACTGATTATAGTAGGCTTCGTCTTTTTCGTCTACTCGCTGCAAAAGGGGCACTACAAGTTCCAGTTCACCCAGTTCGCCTGGACCCACATGGCTCTTTTCTTGATTGTTGGACAGGCTCACTTCGTCATCAACAATATCTTCGAGGGCTTCTACTGGTTCATTCTTCCCGTATCCATGGTCGTCACAAACGACATTTTCGCCTACCTTTGTGGTATCACGTTCGGGCGCACTCCGCTGATCCAAATCTCGCCTAAGAAGACATGGGAGGGCTTCTTGGGTGCCTGGGTCTTCACCGTCATCTGGGGTATTGGATTGACGCATTTCCTAGCGCGATACAAGTACTTCATCTGCCCTGTCAACGTAAGTCCATCCAACACATTTGCATCGAATCTGCTGACAAGTATCAGGACCTTGGCGCAAACATCTGGACAGGCCTCGAGTGCAAGCCGAACCCCGTCTTCATTGCGCGTGACTACACGGTGCCTTTTGTCCCCGCCGGTCTGCCCATCCCACGAACGCTCAATTTCATGCCCGTCCAGTTCCATGTGTATGTGCTCGCAACCTTCGCATCCTTGATTGCACCCTTTGGGGGTTTCTTCGCTTCTGGGCTCAAGCGCACTTTCAAGATCAAGGACTTTGGCGACTCCATCCCCGGACACGGCGGTATCACGGACCGCATGGACTGCCAGTTCATCATGGGATCCATCGCCTTTTTCTACTACACCAGCTTCATTGCAAGCCACCACACGACTGTTGGAGGTGTCATCGAGATGGCCATCCACGGGTTGACATCTGAGGAGCAGCTGGAGGTCGTCAAGATTCTAGGGAAACATCTAGTGACCAAGGAGGTTATCTCGCCAAATGTTTGTCCCCTCTTCCCACCAAAACAACTTACACCTGACTAACCAAACTCCAGATCCTCGAGTATCTATCTGAGTCATTGAAGAGGAGATGAAAGTGTTAGCCCGTTTCCAATCATTTACGACGTTGTTTGTTTTGGGCGGTCTGCTAGGATTTGATTCGAATTACGCATCGTTTGGGATTCATTGTAATGGGCAGGAGCATCTTGCTGCTTGGTATCTGGACATATATACCCTCCACTCAACTGCCTCAGGGGTCGGGGCGGAGTGCTATATCTTGGGTCATGACCCTTGTGCATGGGCTTGGAAAAGCATGGCGACGACGAGAGCAATATCAACTTCACCAAACTTGTGGGCCGTCTTGGCAGCCGAGGTTGCACGGGCCATGTTGAATTCAAGCTTCACATTCTCAAACATGATCCATTCTCAGTACGCCGTAAATGCCACCACGCCCATTCGTGAACGACGCGCTGTGGCGATGTCTGTGTCCAGGCTTTCCCTCCAATGCGTCTACCCTGACTCCCGCTCGCGCAGGAGCCGATGCAATACTTCGCAATGCGCCGCGACGACGTGATACCCCACGACGCTCAAAACACCAATTGCGCACATACAACACCACCCCGCTATCCAAAGAATCCTTCTTCTCCCAGAAAGGAGTTCAGCCATTCTCCTTCGACCCGTCCACGACTGCATCTCCCAAAGGCAAGCCATCGCTTGTGCATCTCCCGACCCCACATCTTTACGAACACCTCCGCGCGGAGGGCGCAAAAGGACATTATGAGGAAGTTATGAAGATTAACAGCATCTTGGTCAAGGACAGGCGGGAGAAGCCAAACAAAGAGATGTACACTGCGATACTGCATAGTTTTGTGAGCTCGGACAACGGCACGGCGGGCAAGGTGCGGAAGGTGCTTGAAGAGATGGGGTTTTGGAGCGAGACCAGCGACGCTTTGGGCGGGATGGGGAAGGTCGAGCTGGATGCTAGGGGCTGCGAGTGCGTGCTGGAAGCCCTGGCTGTGCATCCCGACTACCTCCTGCGCACCGAGATTTTGGAGTATATGAAGGCGAGGTGGTTCACGCTGTCTGATCGTGGGCATGGCTTTGTCGTTGCCGGACTGCTCCGGGAGAGGAACTTTGAACAGGCGCTTGAGACGCTGGAGGATATGATCAAGAAGAAGACTAGGATTGAAGACTGGCTTTTCGACAAGGCCATCTGGATGCTGCTTGAGTTCGGCGAAGTGGAGGAAGCGTTCTATGTGCTCAGTCTGCGCGCTGACATGGTGGGAGGGATCAACGTGGTGAAAATGGATAACGCGCTCTGGGGCGCCCTCCTCGACGCAGCAGGGCAGAAACAACTCGTGCGTCTGCTCCCCCCATCCTCCCTAATCCACATACTAACACCCACCCAGCACGACGCCGCAAACCTAATCTGGACCACACGCGTCCAACCCAACCACCTCGCCCCCCCAACAAACACCTGCATGCACGTCCTCACCCTCGCCTCGCGCGCCGGCAACGTACCCCTAGCAACCGACGTCTTCCGCCTCCTCACCGCCCGCAACACAACCTTCACAACGCACCACTACGAGCCCCTAATCGCCACCTACCTCGCAGCCGACGACCTCCCCGCCGCCCTCTCCGTAATCCTCATCATGCTCTCCGCCGGCGTAAAAGTAGAATCCGCAACCTGCCACGCCCTGTACTGGTACCTGCACGCCGTCCCCACACGGCCCATACTCGCTTTCACACAGCTCATGGACCTCGAAGCGCAGGGCCGCAGGGTACCTACTAGCGCCGTCAACGCGTGTATTCAAGCTAGCATCGCGCATAAGAATTTCCCAGAGGCGCTGCAGATTTATAAATCCCTGCATGGTGTTGCGCACGCGGGGCCTGATACCGCGACGTTTAATATCCTGTTCCATGGGTGTCGCGTCGCGGCGAGGAAGGAGGTCGCTATGTTTCTTGTGGAGGAGATGATGCAGATTGGTGTTAAGCCGGATCGGTTGACGTATGATCGGTTGATTTTGGTTTGTCTGCAGGCGGATGATTTGGAGGATGCGTTGCTTTATTATGAGGAGATGCGGAGTTGTGGACGTGGTGGGGGGACGGGCGCGAATAAAAGTGAGCCCACAGTTGCTGCACAACAACAAGATGGGCCAGCCAGTCTTCAGGATAGCACCTGGACCCCCGCCATGCGGCCCCGGCGCGGCACTTGGTCCGATCTCATCGCCAAGTGCATTCAGAAGGGCGATGTGCGCGGGGTGGCTGTTTTTCGCGATTTGACGCGTGCGGGGGAGACGTTGCCGAAGAGTGTGGAGAGGAGGCTTGCTGAGCGGTTTGATGAGGGGGGGTTGGCTGGGGAGTGGGGTGGGGAGGGGGAGGGGGAAGGTGAACTGGGGGGTGTGGTGGGGGGGAGGGCGTAGAGATTGGTTTCGTGGCGGTGGAGGAGGAGGGAGGGGAAGGGGATGGGGAGGGGGAGGGGGAGAGTGTAGACTGTACAGTGAATGAATACCTTACATAGCTCGATATATATCTCACTAGGGGTATGTGTTGGGTATATAACCCTCTTTCTACCTTTTCATGGTGTTATTTGTTGAGTGTCTGTAAGTGTGAGATACGTGAGAAGGGAGAAAGTTAGATAAAGAAAAAAGAAGATAAGACCACAGTACATACACAAAGACCACCACTAACGAGAACTATTTCACATTGCACACAACCCCCTCCTCAGACCAGCATCTATACGCCACGACATCCGACATCCCGCCCACGGCTTCAATAGCAGTCATATTACCGTTAAGACACACCATCCATACTACTCGGGCGAAAAACACACATATAAAACTAGCCCGATACTTGGGAAGAAATTAACTAACTACTCACTTCCAATGCTAACCAGTCGCCTTCTTCCACCGACATATTCGCGCCACCATACGTGCTGCTATCCGACGTCTTGGGGGGAGAGCCATGTCTACAGTTTTCCTTTCAGCGAATAGTCGATGGTCAAATGCTGGAATCGTCGTCTGCGGAAGTGGGTAGAAGTCGTTTGTCGGAAAAATGCTGGGATGGAATCGGCTTCTTAGTATGAATATGAAGCATGGGGAAAAGTACTCGATATTTACCAGCGGGGCGGAGTTGGACGAGATGGTATGATGGTATAGATGGCGTGCTGGGTCTGGATTGTCTGGCATAAGCGTGATTTCTGCACTACGCACGGAGAGACTGCTGTCATGTTGTCGCAGCTTAAAAGTACATATAAAGTTCACTTTACAGGGTTCTGCATCAACTCAGGACATCGGCGCGCCAGCAAGCCACCAATGCCAGTAGTAACGAGAACCACAAGTACAATGGCTCGCATGGACTAGCTAAATCCTACACTAGCTAGGAGGCGGCGAATGAGGATGGGATAAACGACACCGCCAACTGATGCACCGGTGTTGGCAATTCCCACGGCGAAGGCGCGGTTCTGCGTGAAGTAGGTGGGCATAATCGCAGTCGATGGAACGAGAAGAAGACTCGTTCCCAGTCCGGACAAGATAGCCTGCGATAGGAGGACTTGGTAGTAGACTGGATGGTGGTCATTGGTGGATTTTCTGCTGGAGGATGTGGATATCAATTGAGTGTGATGAGTATACAGCCGATTAACGCTATTATTTGCGCAAGACCTCAGTCTACAAAGGACCCTGTTACAGAACCGCATGTTAGCAGCAGAAATGTGTGCAGAGATCTGATCCATGATATGAACGAGGGCGTTGAGAGAGAAGGGTCGACCGAGGTATAGTACTCCTGGAAACCCCCGAATGCGTTGATGAGACCCCTATCTGCTATCAGCAAGCAGCATCATGCATGAGTAGTGCACACACCATGAGTTGAACATGAGGAAGAAGCCCGCGGCGACCTGGACCCATGGTAGAACATTCAAATTCATTTTTGTCACAGTCTTTGATGATGTACCACTGAAACCCTGTCCTCCTACTGTGGCCATATTCTGTGAATATCTACTAGGAATGTACAGGTCCGAGTACAACTATATCGTTCAAAGGAGACTTCAGAGTGTAGTTCGAAAGGCACACGAATGTCTCGAATTCAAGGTAGAGATCTCGCAGTCTTGGTCAAGGTGGTATGATGGTTCCAGTAGTAGAAATTTCTGACTGTACACTCGCCTCAACAGCCTGGGCAACAGGGTGTTTGACCGGGACAGCGTGGGCGATGTAACTGCGGAACTCCATAGGACTGGTATTCGGACAGATTGGAAAGGCCACCAGATTTTTGGTGACAACACTTGCATGCAAGCTTTGCGTTCAACCGCCTTTGCCTCCTCAATCCAGATAACATATCGACCTTGGCATCGTGTGGGTCTTTCATCATGCACCATTGCGTCGCATGTTTTGCACAAGCATGCAACATCTTCTGAAAAGGCATCATTCAGCCGGATTGAGACCGAAAGAAAGAATGCATTTGAGGTTTCACTATTCTAGAGTCGCAAGAAAACATATTAATACTCTGTGAGAACTTCAAGATCATATCTGTGTCTCATGTTTAGCGTTCTGTTGTGCTTTGGAAGTCTTTTATCTGTACCCTCACCTGAGAACATCAGAGATCTCAGCATGCCTCTTATTTTTCGACGCCACCACGCCCCTGAGCCCTGAGGCCAGCGCTGCTACCTGCATACAGGCTGATTATCTGGCAACCTCCCCGAAAATTCTCAACATCAACCTGAGGTATAAAAGTCCTTTCCCAAAGGGTTTTGTGGATCGCAGCGATGAGGGAGCAATTAAATTTATCATCATAATCTTCCGTGTTGTAAACTTAAACAAGCCTGTTTGTATGTTCCTGCCTGCTTTTCCATTCAAAAGCCCCAACACCGAAGTCAAAGTGCTGAGAGGCTTGCCAGACAAAGCAGAGGATCTAGCATTAGCACATCTGAACGGAATGTGTGCTGCAGCCCAAGAGATATATGATCCTGGTGCCAGACTGGTCATCGTCTCGGATGGATTGGTCTACAATGGTCAGTTATCTCGTGGAGGCTCCAGCTTTGCTTTAGACATTGACAATTATAGATTTGCTCGAAGTACCAGATCATGTCGTCTGGGAGTATGGACAAGAGCTCCGCGCGCTTACGAAAGCCCGCAAGTACGACCAAATCGAGTTTGCCCGATTGAAGGTCATGTTCGCCGTGGAGAATTTACAAGAGGAATACGACGATATGACATATGCTGCCGTGGCCTCAGTCATACACCTAGAACTAGTGAAGCGATACGGAACCCTTGGGTGGGATGAGGTCAAGAATGAGTCGTATGTTACTACTGTGGATACCTAAAGTTTCTCGACTGGATTTGAAGACAATGTATCCGGTCGGGGAGAGCCGAACAAAAAGCAGGTTCAAGAAAGGTCTTGAGAAAATCGCAAAGTGCATGCTCGGCCGCGGCGACGCATTTGCCCGAGCATTGCGCGAAAATTTTCCAGATCAGGTCCGGTTATCTATCCATCTTTCAATAGGTGAAGACAAGATATCCATTAAACATCCTGTCGGTGCCAAATACAGTCACACCATGGCACAGTAGCGTCATCTACAAGCTGGACGGAACCGTCCGGGCTGGACATTGTAGTATGTTCGAGCAGATTGGAAATATGGAGTTGGTGTACGAGAATAACCAACCGTCACATTTCCGTGAGATCTCACCTATAGGAGTGGAGCACATCCGCTGTAACTTTTTTTCCGCTGTATCCGTGCGGCCTAATGATCCGACCGACAAATGGAACAAAGACACTCGCAATTGGCGACATCAATGCGTCGAAAGTGCGGGAGCTTGCAGAACACAACTCGTCTGTAATACTGCGCGACTTTGCGCAAACCAAAAATTGCGACCGATTCATTGCTAAAGCACACGACATGGGAGTCCCAACTCCATGGAAGTTTGGCCTCGTACTGAAAGTTAAAGCAAGGAAACCAGGGCCAGGGTCTGAACAATGTCTTGAGTCAAGAATGGATGCCTTTCCATTTTGATGGCATGTTCAAAACCGAAAAGCGGATACGAGAAGATGGAAGCGAATATCTATTCCCGACGCTGCCGAGATTCCAGCTTGTCACGGCTGTGACGCCGAGTCCCAAGAATACTGGATACACGCTGTTTTCCACATCTTCCCAGGAACCGACCGCTGGAACATCTGAAGCAGTTGACATGGTGGGTTAGCACACCATCGTTTGGGAATTCCAGCATTCATGGTTTGCCTTTGGTAGTCGACCACCCTTCAACAGGGCAGCCTTGCCTCAGGTATCACGAACGATGGCCGCAGGAAAAGACGTGGTTCGACCCTACGGATGTTGTGATCCGGAACGAAGACAACAGCACTTGCGAGGTGCTCGAGTCGCTGCTGCATGACCGACGAATTTGTTATTGGCATTCGTGGGAGGCGACCTGCTTGTTTCCGACAACACTTCTACGTTGCACACGCGGAGTTCGTTCCAGGCCGGTGTTGATCGAGAGTTGTGGCGCATCCTTTTCGATCCAGCATTGTTTGAGTTTAAGTGCAAGTATATGGTATAGTTTTCGAGGCTACTCCCAACGGCCTGCTTTCCAATGTGTCGCGTCCTTGTCATTCCCGTGTGATAGTGCCGGTAGTAGGTTTCGTATGCCAGTAGCGTCAGTAGCGTACGTCATGGCGCCTCGTCAGCAACTAATGACTCGCGTTCATTGGCACCTTGCCGTGCATTGTCTACGTTTCTGTCAAACCCCACAAAAGAGTACAGATTACAGTTGCACATCTGACATCAAGGATTGCTACAGGGTGTACCTACAGTAGTTGCCGCATCCTCCATCCTCCTCGCGAGACTTACCAACCCACCACGTACGATTCGAGATTCCACGCACGCCGATGATGCACACCGCATGTTAGTGAGCGGCAAACTGCAGGCGAACAAAGATAGGCGAATAGCGACCCTCTAGAAAGCGGAGCCAAGCTCACCAAGCTCTTTTTGACAAAGCTTGGCATAGCCACGGCCGCAGAGCCTCGACTTTTCCGTACGAATAGGCTCACCAGCCTTATCTGTCGTCAGGTGTTCACTCAACAAATTTTGCCGCTACAGGATCAGCGCTGTAGTTGGCCACCGACAGCTTGCTCCTGCCATTCGGAGACTATTACTATCCATGCCGCATCTCAACTGATTCGCCTCCCCGGTTCCACTCCGCTTACGCTTATTGACTTGCAAAACTTTGCGTGGTTTTCTCCAGATCCGAACAACTCCCGGAGTCCCACATAGCACCGCATGGGGTATGTTACCTCGGGGTTTCGGGGCTTTGCTTCCAGTCAGTCAAGGGACCGGACCGCGCTGCGAACAATCTTTGTAATTCCGATAACCCCATGGTGGAGACATCAAAGTAGCGCTCACGGCTCCAATGTAGCATCCACACTACTGCCGTAATAATGTGGGGAGAGGGTGATGAGTACAAATACCCGTCAGCGTCTCCCGTGGTTTTCATCCTCTCTATCTTCCATCTCAACTTTTGGCCGTCCTTATCGTATCTGCGAGTAGACTTGGCCTGTTCCTCCCGCCATATCGACGGAGCTCTGCACAATGGGCTTCACCGGAAAGAGCCTCCAGACGGCCCAGCTCTTGCTGGTCGTCCTCCCAGCATTCGTCCTCTTTGGCTACAATCAATCGGGTGTGGGAGGTCTCCTCTCTCTATCAGATTGGACCAAGCACTTCCCCGAAATCGATACTGTTCACGCTACTGGAGCTGTGAAAAGCCACAAGTCGACTGTGCAAGGCGCAGTTGTCGCGACATTCACTATTGGAGCTCTGTTTGGCGCTCTATCTTGCTCTTGGATCGGCGACGTGCTAGGACGACGCAAGGTCATCTTCGGCGCGGCAATTCTTACTCTTATCGGAGAGATCCTACAGTGCACCAGTTTCCAGGTTGCTCAGTTCGTTGTTGGCAGGTTCATCCTCGGCTGGGGTGTTGGAACCCTTAGTGCTACAGTGCCAGTGTGGCAATCCGAGTGCTCTTCTACCGCCAACCGCGGCAAGCACGTCGTCCTTGACGGCTGCTTCATCAGTCTCGGCTACCTCTTGGAAGCATGGATCAATCTTGGATTCTTCGAAATCAAGAACAACGCCCCTCTGCAGTGGCGCATCCCCCTCGCCATTCCTTGCCTGATCTCTCTGATCCCGTTGGCGACTGTGTTCACTATTCCCGAGTCTCCAAGATGGCTTGTAAACAAGGGTCGCATTGACGAAGCACGGGCCAGCTTGGCTGCGTTCAAGGGCGTCTCGCATGATGATCCTGAGGTGTATGCTGAGGTTGGTGGCATTGAGTTGGCGCTCGAGGAGACAGGTCGCAGCGCCGCGAAGCTGAGCGATATCTTCACCATGGGAGAAGACAAGCTTTTCTACCGATTTATGCTCTGCATCTTCTTGCAGTTCCTGCAGCAGATGTGCGGAAGCAATTTGATCTCCACGTACTCCACCGTAGGTCACTCACATTCCATCATACATATGAATACATCACTGACAATTCTTGTACAGATCATCTTCCAGCAAGGTCTCGGCCTCGACAGCGAACTCTCCCGCATCCTCTCCGGCGGTGCTCTGACGTGGAAGTTCCTTTCCTGCTTCGTCGCCTTCTTCACCATCGACCGCTTCGGACGTCGCAAGCTCTTCATGTTCAGCGGTGCCGGCATGGCCTCGTGCATGCTTGCTCTCGCCGTCGCGTCCAGCTTCCCCAAAACCAACAAGCCTGCGCAAATCGCCTCGGCGCTCTTCGTCTTCCTGTTCAACTTCTTCATCCCCATCGGTTTCCTCGGTGCCAACTTCCTGTACTGCACAGAAGTCGCGCCTACGAGGTTGAGAGTTCCAATGGCAGGTATCAGCACAGCCAATCATTGGCTGTGGAACTTCGTCGTCAACATGGTCACTCCGGTAAGTTCCTTGTTATATTCACTATTTATCTATATTTGAGACTGACTCGTTACGCTAGGTTGCCATTGACACAATCGGATGGAAATACTACCTCCTCTTCCTCATCATCTCTGCACTCGTCCTTCCTGTCGTGTACTTCTTCTACCCCGAGACCAACGGTCGCAGTCTCGAGGAGCTGGAGACGATGTTCACAGAGAACAAGTCGATTCGAAGCATTGTCAGGGAGTCGAAGAAGCCATTCAAGGGCTCCCTCCAGCATCGACGTTCGATGGAAAAGAGCGGAATGGTAGATGAGGACGAATACGCTGCATGAGCTAGACAGAGAACAGGACACGAAAATGTGACGTACGAGCTCATTAGTGGGGTAGCGGTTGATAGTTTTGACACGAATTTACGAAGTTTACGATGTTATGATAAATTATTCCTCGTTGCAGTGATGCTCATAGTGGGGTTTTTCTGTGTGTTTACTGGAAGCGTTATCCCAAAGTACCGTTGCAGTTCTACACACCACGTCGAGACCCATTCACTACAAGATAAAGGGTCCACCGACAGTCCAGATCCAGATCCAGATCCACAGCCATGCCCGACGGCGACTTGTCCACAAAACGCGCTGATCTCTGCATAAGGAAAGCTCACATGGACAAGCTGCCCCACGAGCTGGAGGCTCTAGCTCAAAGTGAGCATCCTAGAAGCCGCGTGCAGACTATGCGGGTAGCTCGGCCAGTTGATTTTTTAGCCGAGCAGACTATCGGCAAAGCTCATTCGACCATCAGCAAAGCTCATCCGACCATTAGAATGTTCATCCGAACACCAGAAAGCTCATCCGACCATTAGAAAGTTTATCCGACCACGAGAGAGTTCATCCGACCACAACAAAACTCATTCGACTACGAGAAATCTCAACTGACCATCTCAGCAAATAAAAATATCTTGATCTTGAAGTTGTTTGCTTAGGATAGATTGCAATCTGAAGTGGAAATCCAGTAGCGTCGTAGAATCCAGTCATGAGGCAATCATGCTTTCAAGATAGAGGACGTCTTGAATATGTTGCTATCATGTTAAAACCATGTTGTCAATGTAGCCAAGCCCATCCGACCATACAATAACTCAGGCGACCAATGCACGGGCCTTTCTTCAGTGTTGATGGTCCGCCGAGCTATTTGTGTGGTCTGCTGAACTACATCTCGCACAAGCTTTGGCTGCACTTCTTGTTCAACCTCAATTCCTCCGCGGGCTTTGTATATCTCGCCATTTAACGTCGTCGGGTCGGAGGTTACAACTTGAGCGACCCCGCTGGAATGTCGGTCAGAGAAGTTCAGATGACGTGACCAGCGGAAAGTTCATCACAAGGCGGATGGAGTAATAAGAATGTGTTGATACGATAGAGTATTTGTTCGCCGAGAGTGGTTATCTCGAGAGTTTACCATGAGTACCATCTCCACCATCATATTACGACATAGAAAGACCGCCTCTAGCACCAACTGTTGTCATGTTGATGACATGGTCTGAACGCAATTAAGCTTATCCTACCGAGTCGGTAAAAGCTCAGCCGACCATTGGGCAGGGATGGCGTCTAGCGTACGTGGTCGGCCGAGATTCTGTGTGGTCTGCCGAGCTGCATCCTGGCCGAATCTTGCCCGCTGCGCGGGATTATTTATACATTTTGCCAAATCTACCCGATCTAACGAACGGAACGAAATCGTCACACTCGTCGGCTAGCGCGCAGACTGATCAAAGCGGCTGAATCTGGGAAAGCTTGTCGAGACCCTGGCGATGGTCACGGAAGATTGTGAGCTTGGACACACCCAACTCCGGGGTATGTTGCATGGAGGATTGCCAAGACAACGGTCAAGATGCGGTTGGGAGGCGGATGGCGCACTCATATTGGCACCCAATCTTCGCGTACCGGGACTGAAAATTGGAGTTTGTTACAGTCGATATCTACTCTTCCTCTTCTTTTGATAAGCCTAGGGTCCTGCGGTATATCTTCGGCAAGTAACGTCGAGTGGAAGATGAGGTCGGTGAGTTCTTTAGGCAATCGTCTTCCTACTGCGTGGTACACGTTCGCTTTGATCTCAGCGTACGCATGGCGCTGTAGCATATCCAAAGCGTGCACGAAGTTGGCCCGGACGCAGCCAGCAAGGGCGAATACTATGTGATTGTCATGTAGGCAAATGCCGGGCATGAAGAATCCGTAAATATTCCGACAGTGCATGGCTGCATTTATCCAAGGTGGGTCCTGGCGTCGATTGCGAATGTACATATTGAGCGGGCGACTTCTGATCGACTGCAAGATCTCCGCGAGCCGTTTGTCGATCGAAACATGCATCGGTTCGTAGCTTGAATGCCCACTTGACACGAATGCTGCAGCTTCTCTACCGCCACTAAAACCACAATGCAGATAGTTGTATTTGGCCTTCAGGATTAAGGCGATGGCATGCTGCTCCCCATCCTCCATATTGCCAAGCCGTCGCAGTTCCTTCGAAAACCGTGGCAGAAACTTAGTTTGGTGATATGACGGGGAACGAAGGTACTCTTGGCCAACGCTGGGTGTATGATTTGGATCCAAATGGTAGATCACCTCATTGAGATGCGACGAAAGGTACTTAGCCCATTCGCTGCTATTAGTTGGGGGATTGCCTTCCAGTTGCTTGAGATACTCCTTCGGCAAAGCTAACAAGACATCAGAAATGCACAAGAATTTGTGATAAGCCACGTACTTGGTGAAAATAGGTTGATGTGCTGCCACCAGTCAGGCCTCTGTCGATTAGCACGCTCCAGACGCTCGCAGCTATCCTCGTAGGATGCGAGTTTCTTTTCAAACTGGCGACCAAAGTCCGAGATCATAGCATGCATATCGCCAAGATCTTTCGTTGCCTGAATGTACGCTGGATCGAGAGCGGGCCCTGAAAGATCTGGTGCTTTCACGAGGAGATCTTCATATCTGACGCATAATGACTGGTAGTCGTTCAAATGCTTCCTGACGTGAGACGGGTATTGGGTTTCACGGGTAAATTTTCGTTTCTTCGACTGTTCAGGCTCTTGGGATGATGGGCCGATCTCATGGATGAGTCGCTTAGGTTGCTTGACTACTCGCCGTCGCTGTGACATGGCTAGATATCGTGGAAGTGGTGTTGATCCTGGAGTGGTGTTGATGGAGTCGATGGAGTGGAGAAGCAGACTGCAGCCGGAGAGGAAGCTCCTTGCGCGTGGCGATCTTGGCAGCCAACTTGATCTAACAGGAGAGCGCGTTCTACAAAATCATATCAATAAGAGAATCGACTAGTCTTTTGTGTATGCATAGTAAGGACATATATCGCTTCGTGTGCTTGCCGTTTCACTCATAGAAATTCCACAGCGGCCTGGATAGTCGGAAGATCTGACGCGTCGCGAGTTCGTACCGTCCCTAGCGCGTTTTCACGACGCGTCGTACATTCACGACACTTGCTTCAATCATCCCTTCCTATACTTTCGCACCTTGAGTTAGCAATCAGTTCTTGATCATTCTACGCGTACATATCGTGTTTGAGTCAGAAACTAACTACGAGCCTGCACAAGCTCATACAGTGTATTGCAGGCGCGTCGATCACATGATCATGGTGGCAAACCTCTGGAACATCATCGACATCACCATGAGTGACTGATCAATCGATGAAGAGAATTGTTGGGGGGGTCAGGCGCTTTAGAAATATCAGGATCGCAACGCAGAATCAGATATTGTCTGCAGGGTATTCACAAAATCGTGATTCAGCGTTGACAATTCAGTTTTCAGAGAGAAAAGCTTACTCTCAATTAGTCAAGATAACCAGAATTAAGGAGCGACAAAGCCTCCAACAGCTTGACAAGTGCAGACAACAATTGGTGTAGAAAGAACTTAGTTGAATTTCTGATACCTCGATCGACCGAGAGTCTCACTGTGTTCGCATTCTCGCATCTAGCATAGTCAGAGTGCCGTACAGCAGGCGAACAATACAGTGGAGCTTATCTGCAACCTTGTTCACAAAAGGTCGAGTTCGATTCATCCGGCGATGACAATCCGTAAAGCAAGGTGCGAACCTTTAGTATTATCTTGAATATATCGTACCCACCGCTCGTACTGAAACGCTATCTAACCGTGGCTCCAGCGTCTCTTTGATAAGCACCAGGATATATCGTCACGCAGATACCGGAAAGAATCATTCCTTTCTCGACTCCAATAGCCTAGTCAAGATCTCTGGCACAGAAGCCCAGTTCCAATACATGGCCAAATGACTTATACCAATCAACCCCAGAAGTTTCTACCGCACCTCCCATCATCGAGAGCACTTCTACTCAAACTTCCTCTTCCTACTCTTCTTTCCTTCGCCGTCCTCCAGCTGACGTTTCTTCTCGGCCATACTTCTCAGGACTCGCCTCCGATCTTCCTTCAGCGGCTCCGCAAGTCGCACGACGACATCCTTGTCGGGACAACCAGTATCACCAGGTTCAATGAGCGGCTCGATGTTCGCTTCCTGGAGAAGACTAGGCACGTCGCTCAACATAGCAGTATAACGTCCGTTGCTGCGGCACCAGTGAATCAACGCAGTGATGGGTCCAGCGTCCACCCCAGTTGGGAGTTCAAGCAGACCGTGTGCGAGGCCAAGCAGGGGATAGTCAGATGTCTCCCATGTGGTGTATGCCCAGTCCTCAGCTGTATAGGTCGTCATCTCGGTCCCTGAACGCACAATCTTAACCCTCTTCTTGCTCTCTGGAGTCTCGGGTTCTGACCACATGTACTTGTCGATAGTAGTCTTTGAGGGGGTTCCGTCGCCTGGTAGGCCTCGGGTCATGTCCAAAGTACTCACAACATTAAGTGCAGTCATGCCAGAGTTGGCGAGTCGATCCGCGCCTTTGCGCCACGCAAAGTGGCTTGGAAAATAGCAGAGAAATTCCATGAGTGTGAATTCGGTGTCTCTTAGCAACGTGATGTCGACATGGACAGGAGTCGCGACGCTCTTGAATGGGCAGAATTCACGGCCATTCTGCTTCCCCAGGTATCCAATCGGATCCTCCATGATATTCGCCAGCGTACTAGACATGAGACTAGGGATGGGTGCTTTCTGTAGACGAGAGGTAATCCCAACACCGGAACCCCACCAAGTCTTGCCTGGCGAGGGAGTAAAGACCTTGTCGGACTTCTGTTCTTTCTCCATCAGCCATCGCCACGCATCTTCGATGTCGATGATGTTATCAGGACAATCGCGCGCTTCGACCCATGAGGTAGTAGGTGGCGATACATATACGGGCGAAGCGGAGTCGTTGTGTTTGAGACTGGACGCCGCATGCTCGAAATCAGCCTGCAAAGCCAATGTCAAATCCTGTGCAGACCATGGTAATTCCCAATCCATTCCTTCGAAGTTGATGAATTCAGCGTCAGAGCCGTCGCTGATGGCTGAGAGCTCAGGAAGTAGTCCAAACTCTGGGTGTAGGTCGCCACCGGGAACATATCGATACAAGCCACCCTGCTGTAGCTCCTCACACGTCAACGGCATTGGGCCAACAGGCGTCAGCTTGAATCCCTGCCGATAAGGATCGAAAACCACTGGAAGCAGGCCAGACCAGGATACGTGTTTCCAGCCGATCGGAAGGAACAAAGCTGGTGCTTGCGATATATCGGGTAAGCCGTCATTAATTGGAACGAAGTGTGACTTGAACACCAGGCGAGGATCCATCATCGGCCAAGGATATGACGGGTGAGTGCTCCCCCCAGGCGGATACTGTAGCTGCCACTCGGATGAGTGCAACTCAAGAAGAACGTCGGACGGAGACAGTGCGACATTGAACGGGGATGCGGTGGCATCGGAGAACGTGAGCGATGGCGCAGACACAATCGCCAGTGTAGATGCGGATGTAGATGCAATTGCATCTGTAAGTGTCGCGGAGGCCTTTACCTTTTTCTTGGGAGGCACGATAGCGAGTTGAGGGGCAGCTGACAAGACAAGTAAAGTCAGTCAGCGTTTCAAAAATACACAAAAGATGAACGTACCCTTAGTCTTTACACAAGTCTTCAATCTTGTGCTCCGACGGAGGTTGGTTGGACTGAGCAACCTTTCATTTTCATGATCATGTTCTGTTTCGGACGCAAGAGTCTGTACTTCCTCGAGGTAGTCTGATGCCGGCACGCAGGTTAACACTTCCCCATGCATCTCATCGATCTTCTCTTGTGAGACTGTCGTAGTCGGTTTTGGTGTCGACCGTGGAAAGCCCGCTCGAACGAGTTTATCACGAATTGGCACGATCTTTTGTTGGGTGCTGCCCGACATGAGGACAGCGTTCGATGCTTGCGTCTCATTGCTGATGTCCTGCGCAGTCTTGGTGTTGCCCGCCTCAACCGTGTCGTTCGATGCACATCTTGGATCTGTGACGGTCGGCGTCTGCGGAGATAGTAGTCCATGCCAACCAATTTGGAGGCGTTTCCTGGTAGGTGTAGACGGTTCCGAAAGACCGGTCATGGGCGACATGGAGGGGCTGGTGGCTTGCTCGCTCTGGCAAGAAGAGCTTTCTGGTGCCACCTGTTAGTCAAAGTAAGGAAGTCTGACGAAGCAGCCATTGACTTGCCGGGCCTGTGATCCACACCCCTCATCGGAGACGGCGTTCGGTATGTGCCACTCATCTCGCTGTTGACTTCGAGGAGACGCTGTTGCAGTACATAATTGTTGGGGGGGTCCTAGTTATAACTGCTTCAGCTTCGGTTTTGCATATTCACGGTGACGGTGAAAGTCAGCGAGTGATAGTCAATACTTGTGTTGCGACACTAGTCCGCTGTGGAGACTCTGCTTCACTTTCACTTCACGACGTATAGGCACGATTGAGCTGATATGGGTGCAGCTCTGAACCACAAGTAAGGAACGGAATTCGATACCTTCACTAGAAAGCAAAGTGCGAACAAAGAGTCATGAAGTTGCGGCGCCGTCTAAGTTATATAGATATGATGATGCATCCTGGCTGGTGAGGTCTGGTAGGAGATAGATCAAGAAGTGAACGACAGGTATGACTAGAAATCACTGTCCGGACATGAATGAATACCAGGCGTCATAACAAACGACCTGTGTTACACGCAAAACCACACATGTGGTACGACCGCCATGCTAGTATAATAACTACAACCATTGTGAGCGCTCACCGAAGGAGTCGTGATGGGCCGGTGCTTGATCTAAGCTCTGGTACCTCCACTCACACACGAACCGTAAGGGCCTTCGCCGTAAAAAAATCTCGTCCAACAAGCTCAACACCGCTCGGCCAGCACGTAACCAAAGTCACCTGTGTCGAGAGGTTCGATTGTAGAAGAGCATCAAACACGCCAAACTTCATGTAGTTGATTTACCAATGAACCAACAGTAAGGTATATCGCAGTCCCATTGAATCTGAACGGACAGGAAATGAGTGTTCTGAGGGAAATATGGCTCATCAAAGAAAAAGGTCTGGTCCATTTTCCAAACTAAGGTACCTACAGCACCTCCGCAGGTATGGGGATGAGTTGGCAGTGGATGTGTCAGCCAACGACAAATTTCGTGCCCCTGAATTTATGGGCAAGGTCGCCGAGTCTTGTGTCTTCTAGAGTATCGTGAGGCTCATTTCTACACCAAAGTAGGCCCGATTCGCCGTACCTGCTAGTGGTTGACGGGCTTTGCACCTCAGACAGTCGTTCATTTGAGTCCAGACGAAGCGTTAAGTCTGTGGGTGAAAATTTCGTAAAGAAAGTGCGTGACATATCATCATGCTTAGCAATAGGGAAGGTGTAGAAGTCATAGCTGTTCGAAGAACTTTAGTTGAGGTTGTCATTAGCTCTTTGATCATGTACTGATGTGGCTAGGTTCAGTTCGGTTTATTAGTAGTGGCACTCGGACTCGACGAATACGGGGTGGCTTATTCAAGCGTAAGCCTTCCCATACTAAAGAACTACAGGCCTGGGCCATCTACCCCACATAGGTATACCAAGGAGGTCTCGTCCTTCGTAGGACGTGCCTAGACTAGTCCGGTTCGACCAATTGGAATAGACTGCTGGAGGTCCTCAACATACTGAATATAGTCCTCGTATGGGTGATTGTTACCGAACCATTTACTCGAACCACTCCGTACGCCTCTCTATACACTACTATGACCTCTCTAACCTTCGTGCCTTTGGTAATCAATGTTGCAACATTACTAGAGCGCCACCTGGAAAAAGGAGGTCCCATAATTTTGATAACTGATGAAGTCTTTCGCTTGCTGAGTAGATAACATGACAACTATACGTTGATAATGTATGAAATTTAAACATGAGCATTAGAATACGGAGCTTTACCATATGCTTAAATTATGTATCTATAGTCTTGTGGTGATGGAGTTCTTGATTTTTGTGTTCTCTGAAGTGTCATAATTTTAGGCCATTATTTCCTCCAGGTGGTGGGAGTGAAATTCAATCATGTCGTGACCTTGTTCGTCTATTCCATACTCGAACAACTAAAAGAACTTTTTTCTGTATCGATACACGGTATCTTCAACTCCTTATACCTAATCAAGTTCTACCATTACGCAGCCATGTGTTTGCTGGGACATGATACTCATGTGCCTACCTGTTCCTATGATGCTCTGTAGTATTGGTAACAAACTCTATCGTGGTTCAGCAGAATGCACTTGCACAGAATGCTGCTCTCAACGATAACATGGGCGAGGTTAAGTTACAGCCATGGTATTTGTCCTAACGTTGCCATCTTCGCTATACCTACTGTATGCTGACAATGTGTGGGGCTGAAGTGCTCATCATTGACATTTGTCTTATGAAGATCTGGACTATCTGACTGTCCATGATTCCCAACCAAGCTGTGAAGAGGAGTGGCAAGGAGCTAGCTAGTGGAAGTACCCATCGGCTTGAACAATCCGCCTTGTTATTGCCAGTTCCATGTCCTTTCGTTGGACAAGTTGGACCCTCGAAGTCCGGGCCGACCATTAGCCACTTTGACAACGTGGGTCGAAGATTTTCACGTTCAGGCCCACCTGTAGATTCGAGTCTTTCGAACAAGTGTCGCGATGTGTATGGTCCGCATTCGATCTTTCAAGAACTAACAAGTACCAGTTCACGGCCAACTCCGGACACTTTGCTTATTTTGGACAATTCTCCTAGTACCTACCGTATATCTCAAGCCGGAATGACGCCAGTTCCAACCTAGAAGCAGATCGGCCATGTTTGGTTTGTTCAGTACGTTCTTGTTGTGCGCTAGTTAAGCTCGTGAGTGACAACGGCGGCGCCCTTGCAGATGAAGACCAGCCACCCGACCAAGACGCTTGTCGGCGACAAATCAGAATAATTTGGATTTCACCTTGCTACTGCCACTTCGTATCGGAGTTTAAATGGTCACGAATCATGATTTTGTCTGTACGGAATTACCCAGAGAACTTGCGCAGCGTCTAGATGATGTCAAGCATAGGGCGTCATGTATACGAGGTATAGATGAGAAAGTGAGATGAGGTGAGAACAAGTCAGTTTTCTCCAGCGCGACACTAGTGTAAGAGCTTGGATGATTTGTGCTGACTAGCAAGTAGGAAGCGAAACAAGATCACCTACCGTATAAATTTGGTCAATTGAGCTTTAGCTAGCAGGGGTTTGGAGCGAAGCGAGTCCTCCAATGAGTGGTGGAATCTGCACAGCCATCCAACGCCACGATACAAATCCAATCATCGCATATCGCTTCACTTCTACCCCTGCTAGCTAAAGCTCAATTGACCAAATTTATACGGTATCAGTGAGTGGTTGTGTCCACTGGCCGCTATGTGGCACCTTTGTTGTTCCAGTCGTTCCCTCTCTCTCACCCCCAACCACACGCGCTAGAATCGCATCAGGCAGGATTAGACGGTAGGGCGATGCTGTGTGCGTTGGTTGAAGCACTTGGCTGTTTGGCGTCTGAACTAGGACACACTATCAAAAGCGATGACATCCGGTTTCTCTATCTTTTCGAATCAGGTTGTTGTTGGAAAACTTGGGCGATCTTGACGATCAACTTGGGGTGTTGTGATGCTTCATCATGCGTGCAGGTTGTTGTTTCATCGTGTCTGGAGTTTGAGTTTTGACGATCGAAACAGGATCGGCGGATCGGCGACCTGGACCGGCAAGCGGACCCACTCTTTTGTAGTCGTCATCTTCCCGTTCCCACTTCATCCACTCCTCTGGTAACGCCCTCGTCAAACCTTCACACGCTCTTTTCAACAAACAATAACAACAACGACACATTCTTTTGTCGTGTTGCTCATATATGCATATGAATCAGGGTATGAGCTCACTCACCGGCGAGATCTTAGTAGATCTGTGTTTGATGTACCCGTTGCTACCAATACAATACTCCGACAAGGTCCTGCCTGCAGAATCTGGACAAACACAATCACTCTCACCACTGGCTGGCAAGACATAGCGATATCTACTATTCCCACAAATCAATCGAAGCATTTTCTCAGCTTTCAAGAGCCCGACGCTAAGTCTCGGCGCCCCTTAATCAGTGACATTCGCAGTGTGACATTTGCGTCACGCCACACCGAGCAGCTAGCTTAGGTCCGGGTCAATGACAGACCTACCAACGAGCCACCAATCTCTGTGTGGAGGTTCAAACCATGGGGGCGCAAATCGTTCGCGCGCCATGTAGAGAATCGCGTGCTGGGACCTGCAAACCGTTAGGGACAACCGGGGGGCTGGAATTTTAGGTCCCTCTCTTTCGCAATACCCCAAGCCAGAAGGCAGACTAAGCTCAATGGCGGCATGCAGCTCTGCCACCGGTCATGATAAGGGTTTAGTTGTTTTCGATTTGTCAATCGGCCAAACCACAAGGAGTGATCCAGCCGCATTTAGCTCTGCGACCGAGTCTCGCTGACGGAAAGTATCGATTAAGTTCGAACGTCCAACTCGCAACTCCATTGCCGCGGAGGCTGTATTCCTTGTTATTACCCAGTTACCTTCCATGTCGAGTATACGTTTTTACACACCTTTTTGCGCAAATCGTCGTCGTCGAAACCATGGCTATACGTGCCCTTGTGGCAGCTGTGCTGTGCCTCTTGACACTCTTCCATGTTGGTGTTCTTGGCCATGACCTGCAACCCAGAGCTCTGGGTATTGCTGATATTCCACCATGCGGAGTAAGTCCTGTCAAACGTGTACTCGCACTCGATGTTGATGTTGTTTAGATCCGATGCATACTTATCACATTGCCGACAACCGCTTGTACATTAGACAACACCGACTGCTTTTGCACCGACCAAAATTTTGCTTTATCCAATGCTGCCTGTCTGCTAGCCAATTGTACCATGTCAGATATCCTAGGTATGTCAAATTGGAAGATGACCCCAAATATAGCTAACGACCTGGATGAAGGCACAGCAAAGGTCCAGGCAAACATGTGCAACTTGTCCAACGAATCAAAAAGGCATCATGTCTTTTGGTACACTGGCGTCGTATACGCTGTCGGCATCCTTTTCGTCGTGCTTAGGATGGCTGGGAAGTTGGCCTCGAAAAGATTGTCAGTGGACGATTGGGTTCTCATTCTTGCTCTACTTTTAGGTGCAATACCTATCGGATGCGTTCTCAAAAGTGAGTTGAAGCCAGCGACATCGGCACTCGAGATGAAGCTAACAACGTAATCAGTGGGGACATTAGGTTTCGGCGAGCATCTATGGAACCTTGAAGATGGGAAGCTCTTGGAGATATTGCGCTTATGTACGCTCAACGACATCGACTCTCACATGTATCCTCTGCTAATGCTACGCAGTTTATGTCTGCTCATCGACATACACTGTTATCCTCTGCCTCACCAAGGTTTCCCTCATCTTGTTCTTCCTCCAGATTTTCCACACCCCTCGCTTCAAGCTATTTGCATATATTGTTCTCGCCTACATAATCATCAATAGTCTGGTCATCTTTTTCATGACAGTCTTTGCGTGCGCACCCGTAAGCGCCTTCTGGAACCAGGACATCAATGGCCACTGCTTGAACGTTACAGAACTCGCCCTCGCGAATTCTGCCAGCTCCATTGCCCAAGATTTCATGCTTTTGTTACTCCCAATACCGTTTATCTCGACGCTCCAGATGAAAACTTCCCGGAAGATCTCTGTTATTCTCGTCTTCGCTATCGGATCACTGTCCGTATTCATTCCCCCCTGAGATGCCGTTGACAATGCTGATTCTCGCAGTGGCTGCATAACAACCATCCTCCGTCTGCGGAGTCTCCGCTCTTTCAAGGTCTCGATAGACCCTTCTTGGGACTACGTAACAGTCACAATCTGGACTGAACTCGAACTGCTGGCCGCGATAACATGCGTATCGCTTCCTCCCATCCGCCTACTCCTCGTCAGGATCCTTCCAACGCGCTTCAAAAAGTTCTTCACACAGAAGACCAACAGTAACCGAAGCAAGAGCAACCCAGCACCGCAATCAGACGTATCACGTCAATGGAAGAAACCGGCTACGTGGATGACCATCTCAACGATGCCGGGCGAGTCTATGAATGGAACGTCGAAAAGCTTCGGAAACGATTCCTGGATAGAAAGATCAGCCATACGGCACAGTTCGCAGCGGCTCCACTCTGCACTGAGCGACGATAGCGATCACGAGACCGCCGAGCCGCGCTCTCCCTTTGATGAAATGAGCCCACACGACAACATTGAGATGTACAGCGTGGCCGAACCAGGAAAGACTCACGCAAGACGAGATTGCACGAGTTGTGGCAGCTTTTCGGACCGCGCGACGGCGTTGCCCACCATGGGTGATCTTGGCTGCTTGCCGGAGCGCACGTACTCGAATACGCCTTACTCGAGTCCCGTACCGGATAAGACCTTCGAGGACTGGGAACGCAAATGGCTACGATGAAGCGGAAGTTGAATTGTTTGGGATTTTATTTCTCACCGCGACGACCCAGCGGATGATTATGTCGCTGTTTGGTTCGACGATATACCACGTTGAGCGGCTCGGTCTTGCAGACAGTACTCGCATACCCCTTTAGGAGTGGTCGCATCTCGCCTGCAGTGGCTGCTACGGCAGTCTTGGGTCCGATTCACACCAGGCGCGAGAATTGTATCCATACCTCGCGCAACGCGAAACACATCGCGATGATGCGTACGACTAGGGTTCACACGCCGGCATTATCGCAGCCGCGTAGCCAATCGAGCGATATACCCGCGTCCTGTCCAGGAATCATTTTCTCCGCAACACTCCGACCCCGATAGACGAAGCGTCCATGTTCAGTAGACGTGGAGTCGGGGTAAAGTGATGGGTCGAAAGTCACGAAGTGTTGCAGTTCACGAACTGCATGTCGATATATGAGCAGAGGCTCCCCCGTGGAGTCATGACTTGATCAATGTTCTTTGCGATGAAGTGGCGTAATCATCTAACGCCAGCAGCCAGCCAGCTAGGCATGTATAACTATAACGTATTTAATGCACATAATGTATAAATCCAAATCTATCGATCGACCATTCAATATTTTTTATTACTCTTCTTGAGGGGGTGTGGGGGTCGTCTGTTTTTATTATGTCGTCAGAATAGCGGCCAGAATTTCGCGGCTGGTTTGCTAATTTGCCCACGCTTGTAGATAGGCAGCTTGTAAGCATTACGTTGGAGACTATGGGTGTGTGTGTCGCACAGCGAGGTGGGCGTTGGTGATGTTTTAGTCTAGTCTGCTCTACTCTGCTTGTCTTGTCTTGTCATGGGTTTAGACTAGTCGTCACGGGTCACGTATATCGGTTGGTTGATTGAAAGAATTGTATACATATAATTCCCCACTGTATGTGCAGAGAACGAATGCTAGATGGTAGATTTCGCCATCGTGCCGTACCGTGCCTTGCTTGTCCTGACCTGACCCAGAGGCGCCTAACCCAAACTATGAACGATGAATGATGAATGATGATGCGAAACGCCCGAGTACGCGGTAATGACTTCTTATGTGGAAGATAAGAATAAACGATTGTTTGAACATTTCATGACCGCTTTGCTCATGTGCCTCCCTCCCTCTCTCTCATCCTCTCTCTCCCACCCACCCCACTCACTTCTTCAACGCAGCATCATACAAACTAACCAAAATCCCCACAACAGCACCAATCTGCAGCCCCGCATGCCCCCCCGGAACATTCCCGCGCACAACCCCCACCGTCTCGCTCGAAAACGGGCCCCATCGCGCCCCCTCCGCCCTCACAAACGCCGTATGACCACCCACCGCCATCTCCACAAGCGGTCGGTAGTACGCGCTATACGCCAAAACCGCCTTGACGATATTGAACGTCAGCGGGTCGGCGGGGTACTCGCGCTCAGCCGACCGGCGCATCGTGTTGGCGCGCAGCGTCAGGTTGAAGAAGTAGCTCGCGATGAGGGGCAGGATCCAGCTCGTTAGGGACCACAGGGTGGCGGGGGCCCACCAGTCGCTTGTGAGGAGGCGCCAGCCGTCGGGCACGCTGAGGAGGGTGTCTGGTGTGGGTGCGAGGTTGAAGACTTGCAGGGTGTTGTATTGTAGGCCGATTGCTTCGATGAGGAGGATCAGGGTTTGGATTGAGGAGACTGAGGAGGCGGATTCGCGGATCAGCTCTTTGGCTTGGTCGATGCGGGTTCGTGACCAGAGTTCGGTGGCTTTTGTGGAGGCGGCGCGGAAGGTTTGGTCGGCTACTGAGGCGAGGTCGGCGGGGGAGGCGGGGAAGTCGATTTGTGGTGTGGGGAGGTCGAGGGGGGGTGGGGGGAAATTGACTGAAGGGATGGATTGGGGGAGGGCTCGCGAGATGGATTGGGTGGCTTGCGAGACGGATTGGGGGATGGCTTGTGAGACGGATTGGGGGACGACTTGAGAGATGGCGTCGGACACGCGGCTGGGGAGGGGACGTGGAGTACGTGTTACTGCTGGTGGTAGTGGTGCAGCTGCTTTCACTGCATGCACCGTTTCCACGGGGGTGCTCTTCTTGGGGAGGGGTTCTTGACTGGGGTGGTGTTAGTCGAGGCGCGTCACGCGTCGCGTGTCCATGTCAAGAACATACGGTTCAGGCGTCTTCACGAGCGTCCTGCGACGCGTTTTCGCGGCAGCAAGGCTTTCCGAAGGCGATGAGCGCAACTCGCGTTTCACTGGCGATCCAATGCGAGTCTTGCTGTAGTAATCACTCAACTCGGCGATTCTGCCAAACTTGCTCTCGTTGTGGTCGAGGCGTTCCTCGAGCACGGTGACCAGATCGTCTTTGAGGTAGCCGTCGGCGCTGTATCATCACATCAGTCTCGGGATGTCATGGTTTCACGGCGAGACGCATACTTTGGGATTCTGGCCAGTTGCGCGAGCTCAATCAGCTCCGCTTTGCGCTTACGTTGCAACCAAGGACGGGACATTGTGAGTAGTAATAATACGGTCGCGTAAACAGTGCGATCAAGAATATACAGATATGTAAATGATAGAAACGTGTCGTGGGTGGGGTAACTGGGGTGGGATGTGATGGCCGTGATGTAAACAAAAGCGGCGTTTGGCGCTAGGTCATGCTAGTCCATAACAGCACGTGATCAGCCACGTGAGGACTGCGTTCCAGCATGGCTGCTATATTTTCCATTGCAATGCCGAATTGTTGCGTGTTCTGCGAATGCACATAGATGTAGGAAGTTGGGATGCAACTCTGAGGCGTCATATTCCCAGGCTAAGATAGTGCTATCGCTCCCGTTCTTGGCCGAAATTTTCGAGACAGCGAACGCCAAACCATGACTTTGTTACCGGCAGCCCACGTCACTCCTCGCATCACCATTGTGCACCTGTAATTTTCCTCTTTGCACCATCCCCATACAAACCCCTTCCCCCCCGAGCAACGCCGCGCCGCATCGAGGCTCATCGCTAATGGTACTTGCCCGAGTGGCCAACTTCTTCACCAACGGAGACTCGACCCCCACGCACAGCATCGTCGACGATGGCCGGAGAGCAGACACGATGCCGGCGGAGAGCGTGCGGGACATCACACAGGCCGCGGCGGTAGTCGACGAGGGCATGGACGACGAGGCAGCGCGGCCGCCCTATCTACATGTGAGGAGGCCCCGGCGGGTGGGGGAGAGGGCCGTCTATTGACACGGATGCAGGCAATGCTGGCCGGCGGCATCGGAGGGACGACGGGCGACATGCTGATGCACTCGCTGGACACGGTCAAGACACGCCAGCAGGGCGACCCGCACATGCCGCCGCGCTACACGTCCATGGGCAGCACATACTACACCATCTGGCGCCAGGAGGGCATACGCAAGGGCTTGTATGGGGGTGTCCAGCCGGCCTTCCTGGGCTCCTTTGCGGGGACAGTGTGCTTCTTCGGCGCCTACGAATGGAGCAAGCGCACCATGATCGACTACGGCGTCACGCCCTCGATCGCCTACTTCTCCGCAGGCCTCTTCGCCGACCTCGCCGCCGCCCCCGCCTACGTCCCCTCCGAGGTGCTGAAAACACGACTCCAGCTGCAGGGCCGCTACAACAACCCCTACTTCTCCAGCGGCTACAACTACCGCTCCACCATCGACGCCGCCCGCACAATCGCCCGCAACGAAGGCTTTGGCGCGCTTTTCTACGGCTACAAGGCGACCCTATGGCGTGACCTGCCCTTTTCCGCCCTGCAGTTCGCTTTCTACGAGGAGGAGAGGAATTGGGCCAAGCGATACGTGGGCTCCAACAACATCGGCCTGCTGCTGGAGATTGCGACCGCGGCGAGTGCAGGAGGCATGGCAGGCGTCATCACCACACCCCTCGACGTCGTCAAGACGCGCATCCAGACTCAGGTCAATCACCCATCCTCTACTTCCTCTCGATCCACACTCTCGCCCACAAAACACGCCGTCCCCTCACAGTCGAGCAAACCGCACGCCACACAAAACCGTCCCATCTCCACCTCTTCTCCTTCAACTACCCTCAAAACCCATGGCGCTGCAACCCTCGATACCTCCTCTGTCCTGACTGGCCTGAAGATCATATACCGTACCGAAGGTATTGCGGGCTGGTTTCGAGGCGTGGGGCCTCGCTTCGTTTGGACAAGCGTGCAGTCGGGGACTATGCTTGTTCTTTACCAGACGCTATTGAGACGTTTTGAGCAGTACCCTCTTGTAAAGACGGACGAAGCTTTGTAGCATGGTGCCTATGTATGAGTACGGACTTGTCAAGATAGACGTTGTGATGGAATATGCATTGGCGGGCGTTTAGCGAATTAGACTCTAGATTCTGGCGGAAATACGATACGATATGACATCTAGGTACCTGAGTGAGGGTTCCCTTGTGTTTGTGTGGAAAATGCGCTAGTCTTCAATGAGGATGCCAAGCATAGCAGAAGACGACGTCCCTTGACAATGCTTCCGTGTTCATCACATCGCCTCGGTCCATGAGCACGTTTCGGCACAGACGGCGGAGAACGAAATGAAGAGGATTATCCAGCGAAATATAAGCGGTGTGTGTTTGGGTTGGGAAAAGCGTGAGTCATGGTCGCCATAGAGGTGAACGGGTAGCTCTGCTGCTTCACTTCCTGGTGTGAAGAGGCTCCAGCGCAAATGTCAGTACTATCGACCCGAATCACTCGACTACGACACCACCATGCTTCTACGTCTCTCCACGTTTCAATCGCGTGCCTCGGCGGGCGGGTCTGCCCATGGGGTAGTGCTCGACTATGGAAGTCGTTGTCTGTCAGTCGGAGGACAAGCGGGTCCTACACTTCCAACGCGACTGCGCGGCTCATCCTTCAAGACAAGAGGAGGAATGCATCCGACAAACCATCGGACGACACTCACATCACTGGGTCACAAGCTGTGCTCGTTTCAAGTCCGACCACACCACTCACGCCGCAGGAGCCAGAAGCGAGCATGTGGGTATGGAACACAACATGCCACTGTTTGTCACTGGAATTGCCTCGTTTGTAACTGTGCCACGGGGTCGCGGGGTGGAACTCGGAGAAGACAGGGCCCTTCTTTGTGGAGATGCAATCCTTTGTCCCTTTTCACGGAGATGGGGGGACCACACACTCTGCTCACCTCACGTCCGTGTTTTTAGGGGAGAGTGCGTGTATTGACTATGGGGTAGGCTGGGCGAAGTTGGCCGTACTTTCCTCTTGCGAGGCACAGCTTTGCAGGTGTGTGGTTTTTTTCAACCGAAAATTTCCCCGGTGTCGCCGACTCCACTACAACGTCACTTGTTCGGTTTCTGTCGGATCTTCGACTTTTTCGAAGAGAAAGTTATGCGTGGGCTTTTTTGCTTGGGAATTGTTAGAAAGTGTGAGTATGGTCGTCTGTATGGGAATATTGGTGCGGAGTCAATATTTCCAATGGATTCCTTCGGTGGTAGCTCGGACAAGCACGACAACTCTTCACCTGACATGCACCATTCCTTCCTTCGCCTGCACACTTTGAGGCGTCCCGTTGTGGATCCAAACACGCGCTAGAGTTGAGCCTCACTCGGGATCTCTCCACCTGACTAGACGCGGTCCGCCCGGCGCCATTCCGACAGTCCTGACGGCCGTTGTATGACGTCGCAGTGGATATGGTAAATAAGATAGCCATGGACGCTGTTTTTTTTTCTGTTGAGAGCTTGGTATGAGATATCTACTTGACTAGAGTTTCGTCCTTTCAAGACTACTACTTCCCACCTCTCTTGTCACAATTCCTCTCTGCTTCTGAGCAGTTCAATCATCATGTCGTCCTATCTCCCGTCTTTTTCGGCGCCGCCTTCGCGTCCTGGCTCCTTGGCTCATTCGAGGGCAAATTCTAGAGCGAATTCTATAAACAATGGCGTCCAGAGTAGGCCTGGTAGCAGACCTGTTACCCCTAGGGCTTTCTCGACGGCGGCCGTTACCCCAGCGGAAACGTCGAGGGCAAACAGCAAAACGGACACGCATTCCGAACCCCCGGAGACGATCAACTCGGAGGTGATCCGCAACGAAAAGGGCGAGCCGCTGATCGGCAGGATCGTGGGTGGGAAATACGTCGACGCCGAAGTCGAGGACATCGACCCGGAGTGCGGGCCCATCAAGACCGTCGACGTCGACATGCCGCTCACCCTGACCGAGACAGTCGACCACAACGGCAAGCAATACATCGTCCTGACCTTCGCCACAGGCGATCCGGAAAACCCCTTCAACTGGAACCCATGGTACAAGCGCAGCATCACCACGATGCTCAACCTGATGACGCTCTTCATCGGCCTGGCCACCACGGCATACAGCTCCGGCATCAACAGCATGTGCGCTGAATTCGGCGTAGCGCCCATCATGGGCCAGCTCGGCCTGTTCACATTCAACATCGCGTGCGCCATTGCGCCCATGATCCTCGCGCCCTTCTGCGAGCTGGTCGGCCGCAAAATCGTCTACGCCAGCGCCTTCCTCTGCTTCTCACTCATCTTCATCGGGCTCGCGCTCGCACAGGACATCAGCACCATCATCGGTCTCCGCCTGCTCCTCGGCCTCTTCGGCTGCGTCGGCACCATCCTCGTCGGCGGCACCTTCGACGACATGTACGAGCCGCACCACCGCGGCCGCCCCATGGCAATGTTCAGCTTCGTCGCCATCTTCGGCACAGTCGCCGCCCCCATCTACGCCGGCTTCATCGACCAAGCCCTCGGCTGGCGCTGGATCCAGGGCATCCAAGGCATCGCAAACGTTCCCCTTCTAATTGCTATCTTCGCCTTCTTCCCCGAAACGCGCGGCGGCGCTCGTCTGCATAAACGCGCCAAGGCCCTCCGCAAAGCAACCGCAGACGACCGCTACGTCGCGGAAGACGACATCTACACCCCGGATATCAAATCCATGCTCCGCGCCTCCTCGGTAAAAGCAATCCACATGCTCGTCACCGAACCCGTCGTCTTCGCCTTCGGGCTATGGATAGCCTTCTGCTGGGCGGTAGTCTTCCTCTTCCTGAGCGTCATCCCCATAACCTTCTCCGAGAAACGCGGCTGGAATGAAGGCGTATCCGGCCTACCTTACATCTCCCTCGGCGTAGGCACCTTCCTAGGCTGGGCAGCCCACCACCTCCAAATGCGCAAATACAACGCCCTCCAATCCGACCCAAATATCTCCATCGTCCCAGAACACCGCCTCTACGGCGCAATGTTCGGCGCGATCTGGCTCCCCGTGGGGCTGTTCATATACTCCTTCACGCAGTACGCGCAGCTCTCCTGGGTGGGTCCTGTTATCGGTCTCGCGCCCATTGCGTTTGGCATCTTCTTCGTGTTTGAGAGTACGTATAGTTATACGGCGGATTGCTATGGGGAGACGTCGTCGTCGGCGATTGCGGGGCAGGGGTTGATGCGGAATACGCTGGGGGCTGTGACGCCGCTGTTTGCGAGCGCGTTTTTTCATAATGTGGGGAGTCAGTGGGCGGGGCTTATCTTGGCGGTTTTTGGGACCGTGTTGAGTGTTATTCCGTTTGTGATGTTTAGGTATGGACATCTTTTGAGGGCGAGGAGTAAGTTGGCGAAGGTTTATTAGGGGAGGGGGTGAGTTGGGGGGGAGAGGGGGGGAGGTGTAATGTAAGGGAATGTGAGATGTTGGTTATTACTTTTTTACATGTGGTTGGTGATGTGCTGTGATGTTTCTTGTACACGTTGAAATCGTATCCAAACACCCCCATCCCAACCTTTTCGTACACTCACGCCCCCTCCCCCGCCAACTTCTCCAACGCCTCCCCCTCCACCCTCAGTCCAAGCCACTCCGTCTTCCTCTTCGCACCCACCTTCCCACCCTCATAAAACGCCAAACTCCTCGTATTCCAATCCAAACAACTCCACTCCAGCCTCTTCCCGCCCACCATCTTCGTCTCGCGCGCCAACTGCGCCAGCAACATGGTCCCGTACCCCCTCCCGCGATAATCAGGCTGGACGAACAGGTCCTCGAGATACACGCCGGGGCCGGTCCAGGTGCTGTAGTTGTAGCAGAAGAGGGCCATGGCGCAGGTGGAGCCGTCGGGGGCGGTGACGAGGAGGGTTTTGGCGAAGCCGGGGGTGAATTGCGTGGGGGAGGAGGTGGGTTGGGGGAAGGAGAGGGTTTGTAGCAGGGTGGACTCGGTGGCTTCTACTGAGGAGGAGGCTTTTTCGTAGGCGGCGAGTTCTTTTATGAGGGAGAGGATTGCGGGGACGTCTGGGTTGGGTTAGGCTGGGTGTGGGGGGTGGTGTTTGGAGGATTCTGGGGGTGGTACCTTCGCGTGTGGCGTAGCGGATGGTGGCGCCGTTGGACTGCATGATGGGTGCGGGCATTTGCGAGGCTTCTGGCGGCGACATTGTGTTTTGTTTTTCTGTGTGCAAGTGCTGAGATAGTCTTGTAGATATTTGATGTTGTGCGCCCTTTGCATGACGACCTGGCAGAAATGATGCAGCGACGTCAACGCTTGGAGCTAGCCTTACCGCTTTCGGCAACTGCCGCTGCAGCACGCTTCCTCTTCCACTCGTCAAGCTCTTTTCGCAGCGGATTGTTGGGCGGCAGGAATTCTGTAAAGAAGGGAAAGCGTAGGTATTCGCCCTTGTCGTTTCTGGGCTGTATATAAGCCACCTTGGGAGCATCACCCATGTCAGGCGTATTTTTTTTCTTCTCCTTAGGAACGTGACCGGTTGCGTCTACGCCAGCGAAGAGCGACTCGTCGACGGGGTATGTCTTGAGAGTATCGCGTTGTATGGGTTCGCCCCAAGTCGCAATCCATCTTCCGCGTTCGTGGTCGTAGTCGAGCTTGCAGCAGAGTGCGAGGATCTTGGAGTAGAGGCGCCGCATGAACTTTGGGTTGATGGTGTGGGGACGGTTTATGCCTGCTGGTCTGTCTGCTCTGCTCAACTTGTCCAAGGCGAGTCCCTCGTGTATGATTTTCTTGAAGAGGTCCACATCCTGTACAGGTGATGGGTTGAGCTCAACACCAGGCGTCCTCGGCTTGGTGAAGCTGATCCATTTCTCCCCAGTCACCATGGCGTGCATGTTGTCCCACTCTTCGTTGGGCAGTGGAGGGAGCAGTCGTTCCATAGTCTCAGCATACCATCTCTTGACGTTGTTGCGGGCTCTTTTAATGGGCATGGGTCGGTGCCAGATGTTGTGGACTGGCGTCTTGAATGCAGCGCCTTTTAGATCTCGATGCAGCCCAAGACCCTTCTGATGCTGCGACTGGAGTACCGTGCGCAGACACGAGTAGCGGTCAGAGATGCTGATGACATGGTTGGCCTTGGAGAGCTTGGGAGCGTCAAAGTACTGCAGATAGCGCTTGTCACTGTAGTAGAGCTTCTGCAGAGGTGTTGGACCTGTGAAGTCTGGGAGTGCAGTCTCGTTGCTACCCTGCATGAAGGGGTCTGGCTTGAGCAGAGCGTCTAGCAGCACGTGTTTGCGCCTCCCCAGACGGCCATAGGCAAAGTGCAGCACCTTTTGCAGACATGGCTGCTCGCCTAGATTGGCACGGCGCAGGTAGTTGAGCCCCTTGTGGCCTTTTCTTTGCAGTCTGTGTGCACGCTCATTGATGATGCCTACATGGCGACGTCTGAAGCTCTGGTGTCTGTACTTTTCCACGGCCTCGACATCAAACGAGGCAGTCGCGTTCTGCTTGGGCTGGTAGGCCTTGAAGCGGCTGACGAGGTAGCGGCGGAAGTAGTGGCGGGCAGTCTCGTCAGGCAGGTACGAGGCCTCGCGGAGGAGAGCACGCAGCAGGTGGATCGACTTGACGCCAGAGACAGACTTGACACCAGCGGCCGTCTGCTGCAGCGACACGGGCATAGAGCGAGACGAGATGATACGGGCGGGAAAGTGAGGTTCCAGGCTGGGCGTGACAGCTGACAGGCGTGATTGGCTGTCGTGCCAGACGCGTCGCGAACTACGAACTACACCTCGACAACGGCAATTCACTCCCCGCGCCCGCCGACGACAACGACAACGATAACGCCAGACTCGAGATCCGCCCGCTGGACGCACCCGCACCGCCGCACTCACCCAGCGCCGTGCTGACATAATGCAAGTCGCGCGCACGCTGCTGGCCTCTTCCTTTCCTGCCGCCGGCTCGCCGTCTCCGTCGCAGTCTCAAGCGCAGCCAGCGTCGCAGTCGCAGCCGCAGCCACAGTCACAGGTGCAGGCGCAGTCGCAGCAACAGTCGCAGCCCCAGTCACAATCGCAACCCCAAGCACACCCCCACATGTACGCCAACTCGCCGCAGGGACTGATGGCGGCGCCGGCCTTCAACCGCTCCTTTTCCGACGTCAACGGCTTCCAGCAGCACGCCATGGAGAAGCCGCAGATCTACACGGTGCGCATGTCACCTCCGTCCGCTGTCCCCTCTAACCCGTCTAGGCCGTCTACTCGGGCGTGTCCGTCTACGAAATGGAGGTCAACCGCGTCGCCGTCATGCGCCGCCGCTCCGACGGCTGGCTCAATGCCACCCAGATCCTCAAGGTCGCCGGCGTCGACAAGGGCAAGCGCACAAAGGTGCTGGAGAAGGAGATATTGACGGGCGAGCACGAGAAGGTCCAGGGCGGCTACGGCAAATACCAGGGCACGTGGATCGGCTACCGTCGCGGCCGCGAGTTCTGTCGCCAGTACGGCGTCGAGGACATTCTGCGCCCGTTGCTGGACTACGACATCAGCGCCGACGGGAATGCCGGCCAGGGCATCGAGACGCCGACCAAGGAGCAGGCCATGGCCGCGAATAGGAAGCGCTTCTACACGCAGAGCATCGACGGCCGCAGCACCAGCCAGAGCGTCGGCGGCACCTTCTTCTCCAACATCTCGTCCACGGCCACCAGCGCCCTCGCCGCCATGAACAAGGTCGCCCGTCTCAATTCACCCGCGCCAAGGCCAGCCAGCTCCTCGCAGGGCCGCCGATCCATGGCCCGTCCACAACAGGCTCCCGTGGTCAGCCAAGACTCGTTCCGCACGAGCAGCCAGCAGAGCGTGCCGAGCATGGCCTCTGAGCGCAGCTTCACCGCCACCAACGGCCACACCGACTCGGCCTACGCCACGGGACTCGACGAGACCCAGGAGCCGCCAAGGAAACGCATGCGCGCCTCGCAGGAGGAATCCTTCTCGCAGCCCGTGACCATGAAGACGGAGACGTCGATGCGCGACCACGGCTCGCCCACAGAACCCAGCGACTCCTTCTACCAGCACCAGACGGGACACCGCATCTCCCTCCCAGACGGCACCGAAGTCCCCTCCGCCCTGCCTCCCCTACCCCGGCCAGACACGAAGGAGAGCGAAGACAAGCAGGCCATGTTGACAGACTTGTTCGCTGACCAGCAACGGACTGACTTTACTAACCACCCCGCGATGCTGCATCTGTCCGGTACAGACCTCGACATGCCCATCGACAACACCCTCAACACGGCGCTACACTGGGCAGCAACACTGGCTCGCGTCTCTCTTATGCGGTTGCTGGTGTCTAAAGGTGCGAACATGTTCAGAGGAAACGCCACAGGCATGACGCCGTTGATGAGCGCTGTGTCAGTAAACAACAGCTTAGACCACAGCTGCTTCCCCGAAACACTCGAGATTCTAGCTCCCCTCATTGAACTCCGCGATACGCAGGGGCGGACTATCCTGCACCACATTGCTGTAACATGCGCCATCAAGGGCCGTGCAGCATCGAGCAAATACTACCTCGAAGCCCTGCTTGAATATCTCGTGCGCAGTAATATTGGCGCCAACCAACCCTCGTCCTTCCACGACAACCACCCCAAACCAATAGGCCTGATGCGATTTATGCAGGAGATGGTGAATGCGCGGGATAAGGCTGGGAGCACAGCACTAAACTTGGCAGCGAGAATTGGCAACCGCAACATCATCTCCCAGCTTATGGAAGTCCAGGCCGACCCCACAATCCCAAACCACAAGGGCACACGTCCGATAGACTTCGGCGTCGGAAGCGACATACACGGCGACGGCGAAGTCATCATCCCCAGCCCGTCCAAAGGCAAAGCGCCACTCAGCAAAGTAGAAGAAACAAGTCGAGAGATTCAACCCCGTGAGTCCAGAACATCCTCCATCCAACCCACCATAAATAACCACACTAACCACCCCCAGTAATGAGCGGCATCCTGCAATCCGCCTCCATGCAATTCACACAAGAAGCCCGCCTAAAACAAGACACCATAGACCGCACAAACGACACCATCGCGCAGCTCTCCGCGCTCCAAAAAACAGAACAGCAAAACCTCGAATCCCTCCGCCTCCGCCTCCGCGCCTGCCAGGACCGCGCAAAACGCATCGCCAACCTCAAGCGCTGGCTCGAACCCCAACGCCACATGCTCTCCGTCAACGCCGGCGCCACCGACCTCCACGAGAAACGGCGCATCGGCTACGCGGACCAAGAAGGCGCCGGCCTGCTCATCCAAGACGACGACCTGCCCTACGACGTGCGCCACGCGTCCCACCTGCTGCTGCGCCGCGCCTCGGACGGGCCCCAGTATGCATCTACACCCCTACCCGCTGATATCGCGCTCGCCGTCTCGCATGGTAGCGTCGCCGTGCATCCGCGCCTTAGCGCAGTGTTCCCTGCTGTGCTGAGACACAGAATCGAGGTTTATACTAAAGCTAATGCGGCGTTGTTGGAAAGGAGTCGTAGGCTTAAGGAGAAGGATGGTCAGCTGGAGGTCATGTATATCAAGGTTGTTAGTCTGTGTACGAAGGTGCCCGAGGAGAGGGTCGATGAGTGTATTCATCAGCTTTTTGCGGCGCTGGATAGTGATCCGTTGGAGGGGATGGAGGTTGGTAGGGTGAAGGAGTTTTTGAGGAAGGTTGAGGGGGTTGAGGGGTAGGGGGGCGGGTGGAGGGTGGGATGGGGAGGGGGAGGGGGAGGGGATGGGGAGGGATGGGGTGTGCGATTACGGGTTGGGTGGGGGAGGTTCTCTGTCATATATTGTGTGGGTGGGCGTTGTGGCATTTTTGTTCCGCTTTTTGGTGTTTTTATTGGGGGGGATACGGCATGGCGAGGCTGGGCTGGGCTGGGCTGGTTTCAAGGGGAGGGGGGTTCACGAATCTCTTAGCTTCTCTTCTCTTCTTTTGTTGGTATTAAGGATATCACTATCAATATCAACATCACCAACACCATCCCTTCCTTCCTTTATTACTCTTACCAATCGACAGCGTCTTCAGCATCTATACATTCTACCACTCCGTAATCGTCCTTGGTAGCTAAATTCAATTCCAATTTCTACCTACATCGATATATACATCTACGTTTTCATTCTCTGTCGTTGATAGTTCAATAACATGGCTTGTCGATGGACTCGCCCTTTCTTTCATGTCTCTCTCTTTGAGTCCTATTCGGCGGGATGCTTTGTACAAAAGCCCAGGGGCAGAAGCAGGGGCAGGGACATATAGTGTTACACACCTACTTTATAGATACAAAGTTCTTCCTGTTAGTAATGAACACATCTACACTCTCCCTTTCTAATTGTATCCAATGAAATCCAAGACAACTAAGCTGAGCTGAGCAAACCAGACCAATTAAATCAAACCCAAGCATCCCTTTGTCTTTCTTTATATATTCTGTGCGTGTTGCATATCGTGTGCGTAGGAGGACTTACTATCGTCCATCTTCTGGTTTCTGGTTTCTGGGGGATGGGATGGGATGCTGATGGAAAGGAAACAGGACGCACAGAGTATCCCTGGGCTCTGCTCTGCCGTACTAAAACCACCCTTCATCGGTTACCGTTCTGAGAGTCTGGCGTTCAGGAGGGCGGATATACTTGGGAGCAAATGTTGAGGGGTGAGGGGGAGGGGACACTATGTGCGTGTGCGTGGGCGAACGGCAGGGCAGGGCAGGGCAGAGGTAGATCATCGGAGTGGTGTTGGTGGCGGGGGTGTGTGCGTGTTTCGCTGGTAAGGTGGTGGTGTGGTGGGTATGTATGTGAGCGGGGGATTGAAGTGGTGTTGTGGGTTAGTGGGGGTTGTAGAGGGGGGTTTGGGAGTAGTGGTCTTTTGGATGGGGGGTGGATTGCTGGGTTGGTGTTTGTGGGGAGGGGGGTGGTTTGTCGCGGGGCTGGTGGTGGGGGGTTTGGGTGGACGGAAGTGCTAGGGATATGGGGTGGGATGAGGTGGCGGGGGCGTGGGGGAAGATTTAAGGGGGCTTGTGGAAGGGGAAGGGGAAGTGGACTAGAGAGGTTCACGTTTGAGTATGGTATAGGGTTTGATGGTTGGAGCCTCGTGGGGATGATGATGATCGATAGTAAGAGGAAATTTGGGTAGGCATGTATATATATGCTAAGAGGTGAAGATACGTAAATGTAGAATTCTCATATAGTGGCATAAATACGTCATTCGATATCACTCACCCACCCATTCGCAAACACATCACTATAAATTCCCCTCATCCCCACCTCTCCATCACACTTCCCCTCTCTATCTCTTTCCTCCGTTCCCGAACCCTCCTCCTCCCCTCCTCCCTCAAAACCCTCCGCCTCTCCCCCAGCTCCCTCTCCGTCATCAACCCTCCCGCACCACTCTCCCCCTCATCACTCTCCTCCTCCAACGTCCCCCCCTCCACAGCACCAACCGCCACCGCAAACCGCACACTCTTCGCCATCAGCCACTCGCGGTGCTGGAGCCCATCCACCCAGTGTAAAGGTAGATTTGAGTATCCGAGGTAGGCGCCCAACAGTGCCCCGGCGGCGGCGGCGTTGGTGTCCGCGTCTCCGCCTTGGAGGATTAGGGAGGTGATGAGGGTCTCGAAGAGAACGCTCACTCCGCTCTCTGTACTCGCTCCACTCTCTGCGCTCGCTACACCACGCATAGCCAGCCGAAGCAACAGCACCGCCGCACCGAGACACTTATACACGTACCCGATCTCCCGCGGACTATCAAGCCGCAGCGCCTCCAAACTCGGAGCATACGCATGGCGCGAGAACTCCCCGTAATCAAGCCGCTGCTCAGCATTTCCCCCAGGATTCACCAACCCGGGCTGCCCACCCACCCACTCAAACGCGCGCTCAACCACCCCATCAACATGCCCTTCTGTCACCACCTCACCACGCAGCAGCCCCCGCACCAACCCAACAGAAACACAACACGCAACCACACACCGCGGATCGACGTGCGTGACCCGCCCCAGACTAACGCTCAAGCGCCACGTCTCCGCTTCGCTCCACAACACGCCCATCACCCCAACTGGATGCGTCCGCATCAGACTCCCATTCGGCGCCGCCTTCCGCCCGCTCGCAATCCACGCGCGCGTCGCCGTCCCCACTGGATCAGCCAGGAAGGTCGCGGCGCCAACAACACTGCCGACTAAGGCGCCGATGCCCATCGCCGGCCGATTGAGCGCGAGCAGGCCCTGCGAGACCCATATATGCAGACGCCGCGCGAAGGCTACTGCGGTGGAGTGTGAGCCCGTGGTGTGCGCGTGCACATGCATGAGGATGATTAGTAGGGCTTGGTCCGTGTCATCTGTCCAGGAACGTTCTGGCCAGCGCAGGCGGTGCGCGTCGAGGTGGTATGGCGTTGTGGGGGGGACGAGGCGGAAGCGCCCGGATGGGTAGATCGCGGTGCTTTGCGCTTGGGACAGGAATTCTGTGTAGAGGCCTAGGGTGTCGCCGAGGGCGGAGCCGAAGATGCAGCCGTGCAGTTTGGAGAGGAGGGAGTCTGGGGGGAAGGGGGGTTGGGAGGGCATGCTTGGTGGTGGGGTGGGATGGGTCGACTGTCGTGGATGGATGCGCTGGCTGGGATGGGGTGAGGTGCTATGGTGGAGCGCTGGCTGTGGGTATATAAAGGGTTCCAGATCCATCTTACATTCTTGCACCAGTTTACATCACCTCCGCACACCTTCTTGTTCTTTACCAAACACCCGAAAACAACCCCACCCAACCACCACCACCATACCCGCAAGCAGCACAGCGTTTTAGCATAGTGTCTCAACACAGCAAGGAGAACCTCTTACGCCTACCTACCCAGGGCATCTTCTTCCGGCGCGTCGAACAACGCCCAGAATAGCACCCATCAACAAAACAAAGAAGTGAGTGCGCACATTCTCTGCCTCCAACTCCAACTCTTTATCCACTCTTCATTCTTGGAACTTACCATCCAACGCTATCGTATATCATCTTGTTGGCCAGAAAACTTTGGTCGAAACGTTAATGTCCTGTTCGACTTTATACTCAACTTGCGGCTAGTTGGGTGGTGGTTGCGCATCATCGTCCTCGAGCCGCGGGCGGGCTACTGTTGCTCGCATGGAAAAGTGTCATGTTTGCAAAAGAATAGAACGGGGAATTATCATATGGCTTTGCTTTGCTGTGCTGGTCCCGATACACCATGCATACAACTAGGTACCGGTAATCAAATACGCGTCAGAAAAAGACTACAACCCGAGATGAAGATGAAGATAAAGAAATAGACGAAAACGAAAATACTACAAAGCCCTCAGCACGGCTTTGTCTGCATCGACATCTGCGGCACAAGGGCAAAAAAAAACGGAAAATTCAAAGGCAGACACATATGTCCATAGGTGAAATGGACGTCTGGATATGGTGATGGTAGCAAAAAGACAAAAATAAAGCTAGCTGCTCTCGGTTTCGATCCGAGGTCCTCCGGGTTATGAGCCCGGCGCGCTTCCGCTGCGCCAAGCAGCTTTCGTGCCTTGTTGCTTGATGGAGAGTTGGTGGAATTTGGGGAATATATTGCAAGAATTTGGAGATGACAGTTCTGGATTTCTGTAAAAGTGTCTTGGGTGGGGATGTTGGGGTGTTGTGTAGGCGTGGAAATGGTGGGGCAGGTTGATTCTGTGTTGCCCCACTACAGTCTTCTCTTCAGGACATTGTTGTTCGCGCACTTCCGATGGCTAGAGTAGTGGAAGCAATCAAAGTTTATAGTGATCCTAGTGCATTTGTATGGATACGTGGACAAGCCGGAAGTTGTGAAGGGTTTGGGTGTTTCCTGTGCATGATCTGGGAGGCGTGCTGCATCCTATTGGCATTGAATAGTCATGGAAAGCGCAATATGGTGACGTGTGTAAGCCAATGAACAACGAGAGTATATGATATCTAGAAGTTCCCAAGGTGCTGTGGATATTACTTCTCGCAAGCTGGTTGTCTATGATGATGTCTGCTGTGGTGTTCGAGCAGCCGGAATAGGGTCAGACGAAAGTGGTTAGGCGCAACGCGAACGCCCAACTTTGGCGCGTCGCGTGTCGCGAGCCATTTGCACTTTAATTGTCACCGTCACCACCACCTCCACACAATGCCACGCATATGACTCGATGAGCAGCTACTCCCCTGGCATACCAACTTCCTTCGACCCTGCACTACTCCACTCCGAACTCGAATTCATCCACGACCAACCCGTCTCGGAATCCCACTCTGACGAATTCGACGCGTTACAGCAGTGCATTGCCCAGGACAAGGCCAAGAAGAACAGCGAAGGCGTTGTAATACAACACCGAGCTTGGAATCTTACAGAAATATTCAGGAGCGAAGGGGATCGTTCAATCGGTACTGCAAACGTGGTGAAAGCGCGTACCCAGGACTGATTCCTCCAGACACCCCTCTAAAACGCCAGAAGCACTCTCATACCAAGCGCTTCCCCGCTGAGTCTTCAGTCGACGACCAAACTTTCCCTTCGTCGCCGCCACTCTACACGATGCCGCTCATCTCATCACCAGTCGCGTACCCGCCGAGTTCGTCCATGCCACAAGTCGCGTCGCCAAAGAAGAGAAAGCGTCCAGACGATGCACGAAGTCCGTTGAAAGATCTTCACAACAACCAGCCTGCCCGGAAGATTGGGGGTTTCCTAGACGACTCCGACGACGAGGATGATGTTGCAGCGCAGGAGGAGCACATGTTGAAGCGGAGGGCTCTTAACAGCGTCAAAGACCTCCCAGTAGCACCCGAGGGTATCGCAGACTACACTCCGCCTGCCAGCCAGGACGAGGCTGCAGATCCGGAGACAATACCTGTAGACGCCCTTGACCAGTACCGCTTCGAGTCGCTATCGCCAGTCAAGCGGACGCAACCAGTACCAAATACGCCTACGTCGGCACTGCCCGTGCGTGGAAAAGTCATTCGGAATGCAGCGGGGAAGGCGATCCACGTCCAGAAAAAGGCGAACAAGGAGGCTGTCCCTTACGAGCAGCTTATTGCATCGCGTTCGGTAGCAGAGGCAGGGAAGGCGAGGACGGATTACTACGGCCTCAACATCCACGAGCTGATGGATGAGGCAAAAGCGATGGACGTAGAGAAGGCTGCAAACAAAGAGAGAATAGTTCTCGATCTGCCAGAGCAATCAATTGAACAGCCAGTCGCCAAGAACGGGAAGAGTAACCGTACCCTGATGTGGACGGAGAAATACCGAGCAAAGAAGTTCACAGATCTGGTCGGGGACGAGCGGACACATCGATCAGTGCTGCGGTGGTTGAAAGGATGGGATCCAGTCGTCTTTCCAGGGTCCAGCAAAGCCAAGTCGAAAGGTGCAAAAAAGAACTTCGAAGAAGACGAACAAAGACATCGTAAGGTGCTCCTGTTGACTGGACCGCCTGGACTCGGCAAGACCACCCTAGCCCATGTATGCGCTCGACAAGCGGGATACGAGGTCCAGGAGATCAATGCCTCAGACGAGCGAAGTGGTAACGTGGTAAAGGGCCGTATTCGCGATATGGTTGGCACCGAGAACGTCCGGGGAGTGAATACTAGCACGGCGAACGGCAAGGTGCGGAAAGCAGGCAAGCCTGTTTGCGTAATCGTGGATGAGGTTGATGGCGTTGTGGGTGGCAGTGGTGCGAGCGGAGAAGGCGGCTTCGTCAAGGCCCTCATCGACCTCATCAACCTCGACGAGAAGAACTCAAAGACCATCGGTCAGCACCAGTCTGACGCAGGACCAAAGAAGAAGAAAAAGGGCGACAGATTCCGCATGCTACGACCGCTCATCTTGATCTGCAATGATGTATATCACCCGTCCCTACGACCTCTCCGCCAGTCTTCACTCGCGGAAGTTGTTCACATCCGCAAACCTGCCCTCAACATGGTTGTCACGCGCATGCACGACATCTTCATCAAAGAAGGTTTTCAGTGCGACTCTGACGGTGTCCGACGCCTCTGCGAAGCCACTTGGGGTGTCAGCACGAAGAAAGAGGGTGGTACAGGCAGCGGCACAGGAGAAGGTGACATTCGCGGAGTCATGGTTGTGGGTGAGTGGATCGCAGGACGGTTGCGCTCCTCTCACGATGTGAAGTCCAAAGAGAAACCACATTTGACGCGCAGGTGGATTGAAGACAATTTCATCAACGATCTGCGTCATGGCGGAGGAGCGGCCCGCAGCTTAGGACGAGGAGGTGCGAAAGATGCTGTCGAGCGCGTTTTCAAGGAAGGTGCGGGATTTCCAAAGCAAGCTGAGACCACGGATCCACGAACTGCTGTTGCACGGGCAAAGAATGGAGTTATCGGTGTTGCTGAGTCTGCAAAGCGAAGAGCTATGGAGAGACTGAGAGAGATGGTCGACACGAGCGGGGATTGCGACCGTATCATCTCGGGTAGGTCTAACCATACATCCTCACTTTGTAATCATTACTAATAATATACAGACTGCTTCACCGCGTACCCTGAGAAGCCATTCCAAGACGACACCCTCCTCAGCAAACCCAACTCTGCCTATGAATGGCTGCACTTCCACGACACCCTCTCAACTGCCGTTCACGGCTCCCAGGAATGGGAACTCGCACCCTACCTCTCACAATCTATTCTCGCCTTCCATGACCTCTTTGCTTCTCCTCGCCAAGCATCATCAGTCCCTACCGATCCTGATGCGCAGATCTCGGCGTTCTCTGGGCCTGGTGCCAATTTCGCGGCGGTAGAACAGCTGAAGAGTACGCGAGCAGGACTTATGGGTCTGCAAAGCAGTCTAAGCATCCCGCTTACACGCTCGTTCCGCAGTCCGGAGGAAATGTCCCAAGAACTCATACCCTATGTACTCCGCATGCTCTCGCCAGACGTCAAACCCGTGATCGTTAACACCGGGCCCTCGGGCTCCAAATCTTTCGCTACAGCATCGGTGCGCAAAGCTAGTGAGAAAGCGCTGGTGAAAAAAGCTGTAGAAGCCATGGCAGCGACTGGCGTGCGCTTCGAGAGGAGTCGTGTCGAAATCGACGATGTTGCGAATCGCAGCGGAGGATTCGTGTGGAGAATGGAACCACCGCTCGACACGCTTGCTTCCTTCGAGACCCTGTCAGTTAAGAAAGATGAGAAAGTACGGTATGCGGTGCGCAGCGTTTTGGAGCAAGAATGGCGCAAGGAGAGCGCAAGAATGGATATGGACGCGAGGAAGCGTCGGGGCGGGCAAACGGAGTTTGACCTTGCAGACGTTGACCCGAAGGAAGACGTCGATCCGGCAAAGGCGGCGATAGAAGCTAGTAGGCGAGCTGTTAAGAGAGACTTCTTTGGCAGGGTCATCAAGGAGTGGGAGGTTGGGCAGGCGGAGAGCGAGAAGGAGAAGAAGGCAAGACAGGCAGAGGAGAAAAAGGGGGATCACGGCCGGATATGGGTTTCCTTCAACGAGGGATTTTCCAACGCGGTGCGGAAACCGGTCACTATTGATGAGTTGTTGAGGGGATTGTAGGGAGGATGAATACAGAATTGATCAATCTGCGTTTCGTCTAAATCGTGCTTTGCATTGTACTTTGTGTTTGCCCATTACCTGCGTTGCTACACAAGTTCAAACATATATTCGTCTCCAAAGCTAAGCTACCATCACCATCACCCTCCCTCCCAACAGACACTCAATCAGGGTAGAAGGTACCACCCTCTCCCACAACCATCATCGTCTCATCACCCCTTTCCTCTTCCACTGCCCTTTCCTATCATACTCCTAACTCTATACGCGGAACTCAAACTCCAAGAAACTCCTCCCACACCACCTAATTCCCATCCTGCAACGCCAACAGCCCAGCGATAAGCGCCATATCCTGAACCCGCCAATCCGTCCCAATCTGATCCGGCAACCGTGCATAGCGAGCCGCACATGCAAGATCACTGTCATCCTGTTCCTCCTCCGAGCAGCCTTCGTGACAGTCACGCAGGAGGTGGGTCTGCGAGTAGCGCTCGAAGGTCTGCACCTGCTCATGCACTTGTTTTCTGTCGAACTTTGACTCTGGCGAGGGCGACGGCGTGGGCAGACATGATAAGTTCGAGGAAGCATGTTCTTGGATGAGAGAGTCCATGTAAGCTACTTCTCTGCGGGTTCTGTCGATAGCGGTTTCGCTAGGGTGGACTTCGGGCGGAGATGCGAAGTGGTTTGCTGGGTAGCCTGGTGGCGTTATTAGGGCTAGGACTTCGGCTGAGAAGGCGAAGCCTGGGGGTGGTGTGCTCGTGCGAACTATGGTGTTGGTGGGTGTGCTGGGGATGATGGTCACTTTGGGTACAGGTGGAGCGGCGCCACTTAGGAGAGCCACGTTGAGCTCCCCGGGTGGAATCTGTAGCGTAGCTTGAGGAACAGCAAACTCAGACTCTGCCCGCTGGTTTTTCACCGACGGTGCTGCAGGCATTCCCATCCCTGGCGACTTCATCTGCTTCAACGCAGGCTTCCTATCTCCCACCGCCTTCCTGACCACATCCGCATACCGTCGAACAACACACCGATCAGTATGCTCCATGGTAACATCCGTGCGCCCGATATAACCCAGTATCATCTGCAGGTCATCAGGAAACAGGAGTTCATGCGGCTGCTGAAACTGATCGAACTTGGTATTACACAGCGCATACTCCAGCGCACGCGTCAGGTCTCCCGCATCAGCACCCTGCGGCAACTTCTTCAAACCGTTACAGAGCGCCTTGAACGCGATCGGCGGCGGGGCTTGATACCACGTCTCGTGCACAACATCAGGGACGAAGGTATTAACGTTCATGACCCCGTTGTTCCATTCCTTCGGGATCCTGTGCCGCGCTTTCGTCCACTCCGGATCCACGCTGCGCATCGTCTTGCGGTAGGCGTCTGCGATGCCTTCACGCGCTCTGGCCCTTTCGTGCTCCGTTGTGATGCCTAGATCCCGGTGTTCTTGTAGGATGGCGAGGTGAATACTGGCAGTGATGTTGTTGTTTAGGAAGCGGGTGGCTAGGGATGTGTTCTTGAACCAGCTGGGGAGGATGGCGATGATTTCTACCATGGTGAAGTTCAGGGGGGCGCCGGTGGGGAGGATGTAGTTGTGGGATGGGAAGTCTCGGAGGAAGCTGACGAAGGATTCGCGTCGTGGGTTTGAAGGGGGTGGGAGTGTTGTGATGGTCGGAAAGAATCCTGATCGAGGAGCTGGTATGGAAATGTTTTGCTGTGGCTGCCCGGGACGGACACCTTGGGTGAGCTCTGAGCGTTGTTGGTTCCCGGGTTGATCCAGAATTGAAGTTTCTTCTGGCAAATTCGAGACTGTATGATCAGGGGCGGCAACGAACAAACTCGGATCAAACGATGGAGTAGATGGATCAGCATGAACCTCCTGTGCAGAGCCCTCGGAATAGTCTCGACAGTCCATCATATCCATGCCTTGCGGAGTGAGCGAATTCGTGAAGTAGTTGAACTGGTCCATGGCTTGTCCAGTTGCCTTGATTGTGGTTGTGTTTAGAAAATATTACCGTGCTGAGATTTGGAGGCCATATTCTTATGTTGCTGAGGCCGCACATTTAGAGGGTGAAGACCTTCAGAAGGCCTCGCAAAGACCGCGACGGAGTGAAGTGCCGGATTGCGAGGGAATATGCTCGCTTCACGTGGTCTATGAGCAGAAGCTTTCACTACCTTGGAGTCCCAACTGGACCTGCCCATGATCGCGCAGGTTTTGGAAAGCGAAATGCTGGGTCGCTGTTTGGGTGGAAAATCTCAGGAGGGACGGTAAAGTCTCGTGTCGAGTCGATGATGTGCGCGTTTCGAGCTGCTGCTCTGACTGCTCTTCGCTGCTCCCACGACCTTGTCTCTTCCTCGTCCACTTCGCCCACAACTTCCATCTCCTCTCGTATCCTCTTGTTTGGTGGCGGCGGTGGCGGCATAGCCAGTTCGTCGTCTCTCATCCGCTGGGCCTTCCGGCCTTCCGCCTCCATACCCGGGTCAAAATGCGAGAGATATGCGCTGTTGGCCTTGCGCACATGGGCGCTATGGGGGATGAAGAAAGGTTTGTTGAGCATAGAAAACTCTCTTACTCCACTCGAAAGTGAGTTACTGGGCTGGTCGTTCCACTCAGCATCCCATTCGCTCGCGACACTCACCTTCTCCTGCGTTTTGACGGAGCGAGTAAGAACCTTACGTCGCATTTTCGACCTTGCTTCAGTTTTCGGACGTATCGGAGGTGCAGGATGGAAGGCAGGAGAGCCAGACTCAGCGTTCGAGCGGAACACATGATCTCTTGCGTGCTGACCAAGGAGAGAGGACAGAGATGTTGAGAAATTAGCTTGCATTGTGAGGTGTTGGTGGATAAGCTGTGAGAGTAAGATGTGTTTGGAAGATACAGGGTGTCTCTGGCAATATCCTACTGTTCTTATAGTACTTCCATATGGTTTCAATATCACTCGTCCATGGAAGAGTTTTTACGACCCAAGGTTTCGCAACCCAAATTTTCACGACCTGAACCAAACTTCGATCAGCGGCTGCCTGAGCTCTCGAACACGCATTCTCGCATTGATTCATTGAGCAGCCGGTCATCAAGAGACTATTGATCGGCTCTATTTCTCTGTTGCTGGTACTGTATACTATGACTGATTATCACTTCGTTAAGGGGTTGGGTTGTAGCTCCTATACTGCACCATAATACTGAGTCTTTACTGTGTTGCGCTTATCTGCTTCTATTAGAAGCGTGAATGCGCCATAGATTGAGAAAAACCATAGTACGTTCACAAGCCCCTATTTTCGACGGTACGATATTTTCCCAGAGTGAGGCTCTGTATCACGATTAAGAGAGATGGCAACCGTAGTTCGGTTTGGGAAGCATCTTGGTCATGACGGACGATCGATACAATGTCATTGGCTACCAATGCTTTGACAATGTTAGTCATTACAAAGATAACCGAGTAAGTTCAGAGTGGGGTGGTGGATACACATAAGTTCTAAATACATTCAAAGCGGACAGTGAATTCGTGTCTTCGCCACGGCACGCTTTGAGGTTCAGACATTTGGAACGAAGATGACTGAGCAATATTCAAGGTTTCCGCGCGGCCGACTCAATCTTTTCAATGGCAGTCGTCACACGAACTCCCAAGAACCTGACGGAGAGCGCAATGGCTCACTATGGGATGATATGGGGAATTACAAGTCCCTTCTTCTGAGCCTTTTTCGGCCGTACGCCTTTGAAGGTCTTGTTACGTCACTGGGTGTTGGGTTCGACTTGTTAACAACATAAAGATGGCATCTTTCTCAACGCACTCTTCGTCGTCGTTGTTGTGAACACAAGTGACGCTGTTGCGCGGTAGGATTATCATGGATTCAAACTTCATAGCTCAAGTCATCTGCCATCGCAGAGAAGGTTTTGATGTACGTACACTGGGAAGGCGAGCATGGTGAGAGAAGACAACAGTGCAAAGGTCACAAGAATAAGGTATGGATTTATGAGTTAGTTCAGTATCAGATATGGAGGTGAGATCAAACGATCTACTGGTGATTATGATGTTGATTTTGCTCCACTGATGACCTTGACGACGTTACTTCATTGATTAAGTCTATAGGCTTGACCGCTTCAAAACCGCGAAGTGGCATAGAGATGGACATAGTGCCCTGTTGACTCCTTTCTTCAGATTGGGGAAAACAATGTTCAATAAGCACATCAGTTGTCAGATGGTATCGACGGTAAAAGGAGTGAAATTTACTATGGTATAGAATTGAAGTACAAATCTGATTGTAAGATATCATGATTGGTTCAATTTCATATACGTTAAATGTATATGAAAGTACAAGGTGGTGTAGAGAACTTGAGTAGTACCTGTGGCCTGAAACACTGACAACCTTTCTTCCATCAAGCAGGTACGGTGGCGCTAGGATCATAATCACAGTACTGACGTATCTTGAAGTTACCCTGAAGCGATTCCGGGTGACTTCCATCCTCCTATGCCATCGATCATCCCTCATATGCATCCATATCATCGGAATCTCCATCGTCGCTCTCTTCCTTTGCATCTGCGCCACTAACAGCATCCTCTTCGCTTGTTTCCGTGTTGTCCGTCACTTCCTCATCCAACTCATCGTCCTCATCAATGCCCACAGCTTCCTCAACACTGTAAGAGCCCGTGAAGCTCCTCGTCCGACCTGAGCTACGAACAGGTCCTATTCTCTTTTTCATCCTCTTAGGGCCTTGGTACGAGTCGGAGTCAGAGTCGGAGTCCAGATCGATGGTACGGCGCTCTTTCTGAGAGCGGTTATGAGGTGTGAATTCCCCGAGACGAGAGAGAGCTTTGGGTACAGCATTTCTGCGTTTTGCAGGGCGGGGAGATGTGTGCCCGAAGATTGAACTGTCGTCAACGCTGCGTTTGCGTTTTGGCCGGAGCTCCTTGCAAGGGATGTACTTTTTCGATATGTCACCAAAAGAACCAACTAGCGGATCTTCATTGTCGTCATTGTCGTCATTGTCATCATCGTCGTCGTCTGTGACCTTCTTGGACAGGCCAGTGTGTGCATTAAGCTTCGGCTCATGCGTGTCGGCCGTTACACGAGTTGTATTGATAGAAGTCCAGCGTTCGACAATCGATGCATCTTGATGGCCTTCTTCGACTTGTGCAGGTCCTGAAGGGAGGTGATTTAGCAGACGTGCAAAGTCATTCGGATACAGCCACTTTTCGTTGGGGTTCTCCTGACAGTATTCCACGCACCGCGTAAGGTCCAGAGCATCGTGCCCGCTTGGAAAGATCTTGACTCCTTTCGCGAGATCCTGGAATGGAACAGCAGGCGCTGCAGAAATACCTGCCCGTCGGAATCCCGCAACGCTCACGCTAGTCGCGTCGATGTCCTGGTCCGCAATGTCATTGTGTACACCAACGCTCCATGGCTTCCACTTCTTATCAAATTTGGCGCGAGAATTCATTGGACCCTTCATAGATCGATAGATGGTGTTGCTCATTATGTGACCCCTTGGCATGTCGCGGAAATGGTTGATCAGTTGTGCGATAGTAGCTGAAGTCGCGTCGTTGCCAACAATGCGATCGATGACATCCCATGATTTGATCGACTCAGGCAAAAAGGCTGCTATCTCTGCAAGAGTGATATTGCCATTGGGAAAGGCAAGGCCCGCGGAAGGCGCATCAACAAGTTTGCCGTAGCTGTCCGCTCGTCGACCCGACTTTTTCGAAGGTGTCTGGGTGTGACCCGTACCAGGAGTACTCGTTGTATCGACTGCAACATACTCCGGTACCTGATAAAGCGGACGAAGGTCTAACGCTGTAAATTTGAAGCCTCGACGCACAACCTCGGAGTGGAAAGGGAACGTATCAAGCTGGTCCAGAAGGTTATGATCTTTGCTGTAGTCCGCCTGGCCTTCTGCCAAACGATGATGCTCATGGTGCCACTTTGCACCACCCAAGCGATGCTTGTTGTAAGCGCTTATGATTCCACGCTCAACTCGTACTTGTGTCATCAACACCTGTTCGAGATCACAAATGGGATTGGATTCAAGAAGTCCGTTGTCTTTCACGCAGTCAATCAGCGTGTCGCTGAGCACTGCACATAGACGAGGAATGTGCGCGTATAGACGTTGGACTTCTGATCTCGCGTTTGTTAGCATCTCGATGACGTCCTTGTGTGTGGGTAACGGAATGCAGTGTTGGGTTGATACTCGAGGCTGAATCGATGGCTGCTGTTCACAGATCAGATTAGCACGTATTGATGCCATGTCTGCGGTTATCTCGTCGTGGAGTTGTCCGGTGGGACGGGTGTGTAGATTTGTGTAAACCAATTGCAGTAGAGTCAAAACCGATATGACGTTCAGGGTTGATTGGGTTATGCGAAAATTGGCAAGGCGGGATAGTTGACTTTGATTAGGACAAGCGGGAGCTGGACGTCTCTCACAGCTTGGAGCGTGCTCTGCAAAACACGTGAAACGGTTACCTGAACAGAGACTCCGGAGGGTGGGTTGCCATGGCGATTTGAGAATAGTGAATGCTTCGAAAATGTGAAAGGCATTGTGTAGATGAGAGGGAGGATGAACAGATTGAACGTCACTTGAAAGGGACTAAATGAAAGGTCAAGCCACATTTTCCTAGATTTTCTTTGTCAAGGTCCACTGTATCTAACATTGTCTCGCGATCCCGAGTCTCGAGCACACAAAGGCTCCATATCGCATCTCCGGAGTAATGAAACGCCTCATAGGCGATACGACTGCCCGGAAAACGTTGACGCGGATGAGGAAAGTGGGATTAAGCCTGTGACAATTACCATTAGCCATCTCCCATATTAGTAAGTACGCATCTGAGGCTCGCATATGATCGCGTTGACGGCTATTGTAAAGACTACGTGGACCATAACCAAGAGCAAAAATGGTCTCGCGATTTTTACCTGAGGTTGGACTCCAGCACAGTGACCCAGAGGAAAGAAGTTGAGGTAGCTGCCAACCTGGCTGCAGGACCATTGCTCACCTGCGGACACATCTACCTAGCACGCTGTTGATAAAAGAAATCCACCAAGGAACCCCCAAAGTCGCGACAGTAGTGGCGGCCGATCCGCATCCGCGTCTGACCCTACTTTTAACCTCAATCCTGGCCCCAGCCACCATTTCCTACAAAGTATAGAAATTCCTCATCAACGGCCTCCAACGCTCCTCCATACGAAGATGACTACTTGCAAATTCGAACAAATTACCAGCCACACACGCCTGGTGGAGCTCCAGTGGCTTTGCGGTCTTCAGAACCTTTCCGTAAATCTCCATCAGTGTGCAAGTTTCCTCGAAAGTGCGGCAGTTGATGAATCCGTAGTCAACGTTGACCGATGGAACGGGTGGATGGTCCATAGGATCGCTGATCTCAAGAAACTGCTTCAGGTCCCATACGGATGGCCGGGATCCGACCGGCGGCACGGATAAAAAGCCCTCTAGGAAAGGGAGCTCGGATCGAATTTCCTTCAGCCCCTTCGAATCCATGAGCTGGATAAGTCTTCCTGCTTCGTATGCTTTCCAGAATTGTGTGAATGTAGCAGGTTGAATGTTACCTCTTTGACGGTTGTTGATCTCGTAAAAGGGACTTCCATCACTTTTGGTGAGAAGAAGCTTGTAGAGACTTACAAGCATACTCTCTTCGCCCTGTCCACGGCAAGTTACAAATCCGAAAGAGTACCAGACCAATTGAATTGGATGAGGACTCATCTGGAGTAATATTGCCGCCAGCAAGTCGTAACTAGCTCCCTTGGCTTCTGGCTTTAGCTCCCTAGCGGTCTTATTACGGTCTTCAATGTCCAAGTAAGGCCTGGATTTGTCGTAGAAAGTCGCTATCAACTTTTGTTGCGCTTCAGCTTTCGTCATAGGTCGCTCAAAGATGGAGAGATTCTCCAAATACCAAGGAAAATATCCTCCTCGGGAACTCTCAGGGATGCTGTAATAGAAGTCCTTGATTTTATCAACCAGGATGCCTCCAACACGCCACTCATGTATTTCCTCAGCTGAGAACCTGCCAGAAAGATAGAGCCCTCCGTAGACCCCTAGAAGGTAGCTCATATCCCTGACAGAAGAGACATTGTTAAACCCGAAATCCTCGAGAACATCCTCCTCTTGAGGCATACGATCCTCTGTCAATGACATCCAAAGATAATCAGCGGAAGTGAGTGGACGTTTAGAGCATGTGAACAAATGGCGCCCGGATCTTTTTTCCTGGCAATCGTCGCTGCAGAAGGAGCCTTTGTTACAAATGTTGCACTTTCTCGTCGTCAGTCTCATACATATATCACACTCCCATTCCGACTCATCTCCTTCTAGGGGTTCGTGAACGCGCCCAGTTGACCTGATTGTGTCGTCTGATTGCCTTTTGACCCTTAGTACAAATGTTTCGGTGAGTAAGTGGAACAAGTTGAAGACATCTGAAACTGACTCACCTTCTAAAAAATTCTGCAACTCTATCGCGTTCTACTTGCATCCTCAGTCGGTCAATCTGTGACTGTCTCTGTGAGCACTCCTCCTGCCGGCCGTCCAAAACGCTGCTTCCTCCCATAACCGAAGTTCGTTCGTGCCGAATATGGCCCCCGACCGAGGCTTTCAATTTCCTCTTGACCGCCTTTTGCACTGACATAAGAGCCTTTGCTATCCGATCGGCCTGACCAGGTAGAAGTCGATCTACACTTGGCACGGTCCATGGTCTGAAGAGGCGTCCATGGCACCCTCTTGTGGTGAATCGCCCGTATGACTGGACAAAGCGATTACACATGAAGCAGCTGAGCTTGCTGCATCCAAAATACGGTAACAAGCCTGATTTGGCAGATTCGTTGGTAGTCAGAAAGATGAGCATTTGAACCTCGGCGTGTATGTTGGGCTTTTGCTTCTGTCGTTTTGCGAACTCGCCTTTAGCCTTGGCGACGGTCCAATTTTGGCCCAAGACAGCCTTAGCTGTATCAGGAGTCAGATCAAGTTGGAGGACACCAAAAGTCTGATTCAAATTGAGCGAGTTCTGAGATGGGTTTGCAGGCGCAAGAGGACGAGGGACCAGTATGATTGTAACTTGTTCAAAACTTGGAAGCGTGAGAGCAATGTCTTTGCAATTCTGGAATGTGACTCGGAGCCGGGCGAACAGGCAGATATGTAACCACAAGCTCTTCGATTTGGAAGTCGCTCTTGAAGAGCTGTGAAGTATCTCCTCGACATTTCTTGTCCGACGCAGATTGTACGATGCGATGACAAGCTTCGCATGCTTCTCAAAAGTGCTTATATTGTTGGTGTTGCGATCGAAGAGAAGAGTGCGCAGGGCGGATAGGGCAGCATCAGAGGCTGAATTGTTTTCTGGTGTGTCTGTCTCCTTCCTCGTACTGATATGGTCGTAAGCTTTGAAGCTTGCCCTCAAGTCAGGAATATAGCTATGTTCAATCCGATCCTGATGATACAAGACCATCTCTTCCCAGAGGAGAGCCTCAGATTGACCAGCTGGATGAAAAAGGTTAGTTAGTATGTAGACATAGAGCGTTAATATTGGACGCACCATTGCTGCGGGATAACGAAGCAAGCAGCTTTCCCAATCTATCGAACACAGGCTTATCCACATCCGAGAAGCCTTCATTACGAGCAACCCAGATAACGACATTGTCTTCAGCCTCCTTCATGGCGGAGCAAGCAACTGCTGTCCCGCCCTTCTTGTTAGCCGCGAATTCGGCCAGACAATCAAGAAACCTTCGTTTGAGCCTCCCATGTCCCGAATCTGAAATCTTATGTGCAAGTCTAGTATCCAAGCTGGCCGCATCTCCATCTTCATTGTCATCGAGATTCCAATCTTCTTCGAGCACTATATCGGACAACGAAGAAGGCTCGGCCTGGCCGCCATTTCGAAGTGAGAGGAGATTCGCGAGAGAGTGAAAATGAGACCAGTTTAAACCTTGGTGGTTCCAGTCGAAGCTCTCACTCATTGTAGAATTAGGTCTTATCCATAAGTTCAATGTCATGTGAAGTGCGATTGTGCGGGGAAGGCTGTGGCACAGTGCTCACCTGCATTTAGTCAGCTGTGCAGCTCCTTGATGCTTACAGACTCCAATAGGGTTAGCTTAGATTCCGTGAGTACGACAAAGTTTTGTCGACACCCTATATATACGTTTTGTGCTGTAAAATCTTGAGACAAATAAAGAGCAGTGGCTGAGAGTCTTGTGCTTAGTGGAGAAACTATCATAGAGTGACCGATCAAAGTTCCTAAAATCTTCAACAAAGACATAGGCATAAGGAGGTTTTCGTATCTATGTATGCTACGATTCGCATTTCAAATTTGGACTATGATTTCATCCAGTCTTCTAAGAGTCAAGTTTCTGTATCCGCTGAAACAACTGTCCGCACAGATGCTAGGGACAATCAACGTGTGGTGCATATCCTCCATCAGTATAGGGCGAAACCTCCACAATGGGGATCTACTCATACCGCTTGATCGGCAAGCTGAACGTCTTTCTTCCACGTATAAACCAGTGCGCAAGCGCACCCACCACCACTGCTCCAAAGATCGGCCCTGCGTAGTTCATGTTATCCTTAGTAACGGGGAGGACTTGTGGGAACGGCATCCACAGCACTACGTAGACGATGTAGCATAGCGCGAAGATGTTGACGGGTACACCGATGGCACCCATCTTGAACGGGCCGTATGGGGGCATAGGACCACGCAGTTTCCGTAGCAGGAAAAACAGGATGGGGAAAAAGTACGAGATGTGGAGGGCGAAAGCTTGGAGCGAGATCAATGCGTTGAAAGCGGTCGCACTGGCGATGTAGATGAGGGAGAGGCAGGTGACGATGGAGCCAACTAGGAGGAGGGCGTTGAGTGGAAGTTTGAGCGTTGGGTGCACCTGTGATTTGGGCATTAGCAAGCGAAAAGCTAGGGGCCATGGGGTTACATACGTATGAGAAGAAGCTGGAAAACGGTAGGCCGTTGTCGCGTGCAAAGACCCAGACGAGTCGTGAGACAGAAGCGAAGATGTTGAACAGCGCGAAGAAGAAGATGACGGCGATGAGGGAGATCAAAACGTTTGTAGCGACCTTTGACCCAGTAATACCGTAGATAATCCAGAGTAATGGTAGGGGTGTGGCAACGATCTCGTCTGTCAGGGGGCCCATGTAGAATAGGAGGATGGTGGCGAATACAATCAACATGGCTGAGTTGACAGTGCAAGCCAGGATGATACTACGCGGGACTCGAGTGCGAACCTTCTTGACCTCATCACCTATACTTGCTATTAGTGAGATTCTTAGCATTAGAAACACTCAACATACACATATGCAATACGCTATCAGCGCCTGTGACGGAGAATGTCATGCTCAGTAGTCCCAGTCCCCAGGATACGCCGGAGTTGTTCCAGCCAGACACGTCGGAAGTCAGAGTCTTGAAGACGAAAGCTGCATCGTTGCGAGGCCCGAAGACGACGAGAATAACGATGACAACGATGAACAAGGTGATATGCAAGATACCACCCGTCATTTCGAACGCATCGAGAAGCTTGCGGAACCACAGGTTGAACATGAACGGGATGATCATAATTGCAATCATGATTAGACTGGTGTGCCAACGCTCAGGGGCGTAGTTCTCATAGTTGAATACGGCGAGGGATGTGATTATGTTGGCCAAAATTGACGGAGGCCCACCGCAGGCGAAGCACCAGGCGGCTGTGGTGATCCATCCTATTCATTGTGTCAGCTAAAGAAAGGAGTATCGACGCATACACAAAATACCTTGTAGCAGGCCCCAAAAGCGAGGAGCAGCAGGAGCGAAGTTGGCAGACCAGCGATACTGTGCACCGACAGTTGGATCACTGTATGATGGTCAGCCAGTCACAACAAACTCAAGGGTGTGTTGTCTCACATAGAAGCCAATTCGGCAAGCGAGAATCCGACTGCACATGCTCCGAACCCAGCCAGAATGGAACCATAGAAGATAGAAGCAGGACCGCCGTTGGTAAGCGCAAACTGGAAAGTTACAGCGAACGACTCCCACGAGGCGAGGATGATAACACCGAAGTTAACGACAGATGCAAGGTTGATGTACCGCTGGTCCACGTATTAGTTCAACCCGACACTGGGGATACAATGATCGTAAACGTACATCGAACGCCCCGGCTTGGCTTGGTTCATCAGAGTGAACTGTGGTCGGCGACTCTACATCTTCTCCGCTACGAGAACCGCGCTCGACGAGATTCAGATCGGCACCATTCTTGAAGTCATTTCCCATAGCCATATTGAGAAGACAATGCAGCCAACGAGGAACAATTGCGTCTCTAGAAGAGATGTAAAAAGAAAGGAAGATGTGCAGAACGTGCAGCTGGAATAGATAGCAGAAACACTAAAAAGCGCGCTGAGACCGAATGATTGGTACCCATACTTTCGGGTCGCATCGAGTTTAGACTCATGCAGCAGTTCGCCATGAAACGTACGGCAACCCTGGCCTCAGCCTCAGGACCTCCCTCCAATCCCTCTGTAGAGAAGTCTACGGTATCTTGGCATACAGTATGTGCTGCACTGTGGGCGCACTAACTACCCAAGCAGCTATAACCCTCCGGACAAAGTTCCATAACTAGAAACGAGGTGCTTGCGAAGGATTCGGAGGACGGAAATGAGCCCTTAGGTCGACAAGCTCGCTGTAGGCTCATCTCATCCGTGCCGCCCGGCAGTTTAATGGGGGCATGCGGGGATCGGCGGGAGTCTTCCCAATGAATCATCCGAGCGCCACTCACGCTAGCACGGCCCAACAGTGAAATGCAGACTCAGTAGAACTTACACCAGATAGGTACCTTGGGCGCGTTACGCGCGGATGGGTAGTATACAGTTTATAGATCACGCACCTCTACATAGATCGCGCAGGACATCTAATGGGGTTATACTGACTTGTAATTATGAACACGAGGTACTATTGTTGTTAGGGATGATCGCTCAAGGATCTTTGGTTCAATACTGCTTCCAGCTCTACTGTGTGTGATACCTGGCTGAAGCAAGGATTTTTCCCACCTATAAGAAGTGGTTCAAAGCGTGCACAGAGTCATAAAACGCGTGTCCATTCCAAGGCGGAAACGTACGCGCACGACCTTTTGAGCTTCACAAAGTGGGATAATTCCAAGGATGGCTCATGCTTCCTATAGCGAAAACGTTTAGTCTAAGCCCCGGATGCGAAGCCGACCCCAATAGGTAGTCTCAGCGGGCGGGGATATTGCCGTAATTTGTGGGCGGGAACGAGATTCTGACATGGCCCGCTCGGCTCGCATGTCCATCCGCAGCCCCCCGCCAAGTAGCTTTGTGACTAAGCGAGAGAGGTGGAAGTTGGCTCGCAGCGGAATCTCGCAATACCTTTGCATACACGAGCCAACGCTGTCTTGAAATCTTTACACCTCGCTTGTTCTAAATATATGTCTGCTTTGCTATACCTGTAGCGGATGTCTTTGCGATCTCATTTCATGGATGTGCTACGTGCTTCGATCTATGATGCTCTGCACGACGCAGACTTTGACTAATCGGTTAGTCAGTTCTGTATGCCTGATGATGTGATTGGCTATACATGGTGGCGGACGCAAGTCCGCATGTCTCACTTGACCGAAGGGGTGGTTCCCCTGGACGATGGCGCTTTGCCCACCGAGCCAGTGCTCGAGGACAGGCCTTTGGGTGGTTCGAATCTTCATCACACGGCACAGCAGCCGAAAGTACCTAAAGCGCGTTTGACGGGGAGGCGGGAGCTACATTTTCAGGCAGCCTCGCAGACCGAGTAGACACAATGATCACAATGATAATAATGCTTGTGTCGGGAGCACTAGATCCTCCTTCCGCGGTTCACTACTCATCGATATCTGACTTGACAAGCCATGAGCAGTACTCCGGACGGTTTTCGAAATGCTCCAACTACGCGGGGCGGGTTCATGCTCGTCTCGCTATACTCGTGGATGTGCATAACATGGATGGCTCTGATAATGCGCCTAACGTTGGGCGTCGTCATTCATAGGGTTGGATTTCAAAGAGACGATGCGACAGCGCTGGTAGGAAGTGTAAGATTTCGGCGCAGGTTTCGTACGAATCTTACTAATGCAATATACAGATCTTTTATTTGGGAGTGGTAGTTAGCGGACAGTACGCCGTCAACGGGGGTCTAGGGAAAGACTTTTCGGATGTGAACGGTGAGGATGCTGTATTGTTGTTTAAGGTTTGAGGGATTGAAGCTCGTTCTAGAATCTTCACTGACTGACCCTGGGGTAGGCCTTGTATATCGCAAAACTGTTGTCAGTCGTTGCGGCGGGGTTCGGCAAGCTTTCTTTCGCATTCCTGATCGCACGCGTTGTGCCCCAGACAAAAAAGGCGAAGACTGTGCTGTTTGGGATTATAGGAGCATGGAGCATGTTCTCTATGTTTGCTACGGCTTTTCAGTGCGGCGTGCCGAAAGCATGGAACGTCGAATCTGTGTTCTGTAACGACAGCGGCATGCTGTTGGCGGTGGTTATGTTGAACATAATCTCTGACTTGGTCTTAACAGCATGGATCCTCCCAACACTCAAAGCTTTAGCGCTTGATAGAACCAGTTACTGGACAGCAACGGTGCTATTTGGTTGCCGAGCTTTGTAAGTTGCAACGTGCCGACAGTAGAATCAAACTGACTTTGCAGAGTTCCAATAGCATCTTGCTTGCAGATTTGGGTGGTAGCCCAAGGAAGGTCGGACAGCGACCTAGGCAGTGAGTTACTGAGACGCACATGTCAATGGATGACTGACGAATATTCAGAACATGCTGTAGACGTTGCTGTCATAAGCCAGTAAGTGCTGTTCGAACCCCTTTCGACCATCCTCTAACCAAAGCCAGCGCCGTGACAAGTTTATCCCTCATCACAGCCAGCATCCCGCGAATCAAGCGAAGTCTGGGGATCGGTGGTAGTGGCATTCTGTATCCTTGCATCCACGAGACAGAACTCTCCGCCTCACAGAGAGGAGTGAGCCGTCTGTCAACGACGGATACAGAGTCGCGGCTCGTGCCCTCCGGAAACAGCAAATTCTCGGTGGCGATAACGTCCAAGGGAAACAAATCAAAGACAACAACCCCGCACACGAATTGGCAACACTTAGTTTCGATGGGGTCCAAGGAAGACGAGCACACCAGTACTTCGAGCTTATTCGACCGGAATGAGCATGGGGGTGTTATGATACATCAGGATTTTACTATAGAAGTCGAGGAAGGGAGTCCTTCAAGTGCACATTAATGCAATTTAGTCTTCCTAACAGTTTTGATTTTTCAATCGTCCGAACTTAGAGACCGTATCGTGGTATCCCCGGATATGATCACTGATATACCAAGGTGAAGAGATGGTCGCGATTGGTTCCTAGAACTGCAGCAGACGTTGCAATTCGCTCAACTTCATCGGTGAGGGTGGTGGTTTGAGCAAACATGCATGGCATACCAGTGTAATACAACCCATCCACGACGCACCAACGGACCCGTGCGAAAGCTTGAACACAGCTTGAACAAAGAAAAGAGCACAAAGATAGAATCTGTCGTGCAAGTATTGAGGGTGATGGCGTTCCCCAGTTTATGAGGTAAAGAATGTAATGAATTTTATTTGTGTGTCTCTCAATCGGCCGTCGTTCACGTACCTTTCCAAACCAAGTCTTAGTAAATCTGCTCAAAAGTTCTTACGACATCCCTCAAGTTGCAGCATTCAACACATCGGACACTAAATTCTCAAAGATAGCCCCGAGCAGTAAACACAAAACCAGACAAGGGCCACACTTATTAAACCAACCATCATCGCCCGCAAGACACTCATCCAAACCTCCCCCCAACACCCTTAAACCCCAAGCAACACAGCTTACCAGCTTTCACTTAAGCTACTAACCAACAAATTCAACCATCCACACACACACACACACACACACACACACACAACCCCAGTCAACTCGTAACCAACCCCCTACGCCCATCAAAGAAATGCTTGCAAGACAGCTCCCCAAAGTCGCAGTGTAAAGCCCAAACTCTTTAATGTTATTTACAGATCCTACCCACTTTTATCGATGAGGAATCGGGTCTGGGAAGAATTACGCTGGGCACGAGGGATTTATTATTTATCAGTCACTCTTGTCTACCATCCAAAAGCGCGAAAACTCCAGCGCAGCACAAGGTGTCACGTACAGATATATGCGATAGTGAATGCGAGTAGGTCGAAGTAGCACCAACAGGTTACACAGCGTTAAACCTGTAGTGAGAGGATATCAGCACTCAGCCACAGACATACGCGAAAGTGTAGAACACCACACCTCGCACCACGCAGCATAATGCAGAAAGATAAAGAGAAACAGAGAGATAAGCAGCATCCTAAATTTTCACCCCTAAAACCCGCTACCTAAAATACACATTGGAAGACAGCACACACACACAACAAAGCACGCTCAAATCTGCTCATTGACAAACAACCCCGCCATACCCATGCCCGTCCCGATACACATACTAGTAAGCAGAATCTTCTTCTTCTGCCTCCTCGCCTCACTCAAACCCGTGACAATCTGCCTTGTACCCGTGCAGCCAAGGGGATGACCCAGCGCAATGGCACCACCCCTGGGATTAACCTTAGCATGGTCGAGTTTCAAATTCTCAACACAGTAGACGGCCATGGAGGCAAACGCCTCGTTGAGCTCGATGATATCGATGTCGTCGACGGTGAGGTTGAACTGGTTGAGCAGCTTGGGGATCGCGACGGTGGGCCCGATGCCCATGATGCGAGGGGGCAGGCCGGCGACGGTAGCGCCGACGTATTTCGCGAGGATGGGCTGGCCGAGCTTCTCGGCCATGGAGCGCTTCATCATCAGCACGGCGGCGGCGCCGTCTGTGATTTGGGAGGAGTTGCCGGCGTGGGACTTGTCGCCCCAGGGGAGGAAGGCGGGCTTGATCTTCTGCAGGCTCTCGAATGTGGTGCCGTAGCGGGGGCCTTCGTCCTTTGTGAGCGTGACGGGTGTCTCGACGCCTGTCTTGGCGTCTTTGATCGTCGTCTCGATGGGCACGATCTCGTCGGCGAACCAGCCTGCTTTCTGCGCCACCTCGGCGCGGTGGTACGACTCGGTCGCGTACCTGTCCTGCCTCTCGCGCGAGATGTTGAAGTCGGCGCCGACGTTCTCCGATGTCCAGCCCATGGGCTTCATGCAGTCGGCTGCCTCGGAGTTCTTGAGGATCTCGTCGCAGTACGGCCTGTCGAGGACGTCGCCGCCGGCTGTCATGTCTTCGGCGCCCATGGCGAGCCCGATCTCGATGCTGCCGCATGCGATGGACTGGGCGATGTCCTGCACCGACTTCAGGCCCGAGGAGCAGAATCGGCTCACGACAACAGCCGAGGTTGTGTTGGGGAAGCCGGCAGCCAGCGACGCGGCACGGGTGAAGTACGAGGCCTTGGAGTCGGACACGTTGCCGACGCAGATGTCCTCAACAAGAGCAGGGTCGAGATTCGACTTGGCGACGACTTGCTGCAGCAGCTTGAACAGCATGGCGTCGAGCGGTGTGTCCTTGAAGCCGCCCCTGCGCCCCTTGCAGAGTGGTGTGCGGATAGCGAGCGTGATGACTACATCGTCGGGGTTCTTGGTGGTGCTGCGATATATTAGCATTTGCCTCGACGCGCAGGTCATTCATAGCTGGCCGCGCTTACATGGCCGACAGTCCGCTCGACGAGGGCGTGAGCTGGTTGACGATGTTCTTGAGGCGTTCCGTCATCTTGAAATGTGCTGTAGAAGGGTATAGTTGGTTACGAAAGGGGCAGTGATGGGTCGTGGAGGATGAAGAACAAAGAGAAGATGCGGAGTACGGCTTTAACTAAGACCCTGCGGAGAAGCAATGGCTGGTGAATCTGCCGAACCGAGGCACTTCCACTCCGGTCACGGGACTCGGTTTTGGTTGAGATCTGGCGAGATGGAAGAACATACCAAGCCCGAACAACGCCATATTGCCGAGAGACACATACACTCTTTACGGAAACACGTTCGACTCGCCGCTTACTATTACCTACAATGGCGCGTCTATCCTTTGTTGAAGCGGCGGATGCTCGGGTATTACTCGCATGTACCCCAGACATCGTCTCGCTAGCGCCACCGACGCGTAGTCGAACCATCACATGCAAGCCTTCCCGACCACCTTCTTTACATCTATCAAAATTTTGAAGCAATTGCATACGCGACATCAAACGCATAATATTAAGATAACACTACCACTTCTCTCCATCTCCAAAACACTGGGTATAAAAGATAAAGCAAGCACGCCTCTGCGATCGAACATCCGCTCAGCGCAAAGACTCGCGTAGAGAACGGAGGGTATATGTCCAACGCATGCGTGCGTGCAAGCTGTAGTGAAGAAAGAAAAAACAGAAAGATTCAATCCATTCCATTCCGTGGCATGTCTTTGCATGCCATTCCGTCCATCCGCCCATCCATCATAACCCATTCACCCTTTCCAATTCCCCCAAAATCCTAATCCTCCACCCAACGAGAAACTTCTTTAAAACGCAACACCGACCGCACTTGGGCTGGGCACAAATGCGCTGCTCCTCTGCGCATTAACACCCACGTCCTTGCCAGTCAACTCCATACCCCTCAACAAGCCATAATGCGGGCTCTGAGGCGGTTTGAGGCTGCGGGTGCTGCGCGCACTGCCCAGCGCGGCTTCGACGAGGATTTCCTTGTCTTTGATGAGAATGAGAGGAGCGGGTACGCGTCTCGTCTTGCCCTGGCCTTTCAGCACGTTGGCGCGTGCATAAGCTGCGACGTCTGATGTCGGGGATGGCGAGCGGGAGGAGCTAGAGCGGAGGGTGACGGTTGCGGTCTTCTCGCTGTCTTGCGAGTCTTGGCGAGTGTGGCAGAGTGTGCGGGAGCCTGCTGTTGAGGGACGGGATGCAAGAGGAGCCTGGGGCTCGCACTTGTAGAAGGGAACTGATGGCTGGGATTTGAGACTGGTGGAGGAGGGGAAGGATGGGGAGGTGGTATTAGTGGGGATGGAGCGCTTGATCCAAGCCCCGAGACGAGTTATGGCGGTCGCTGTGTTTGGGGTGACGGGAGCTGGGGGTGTAGTTGGTGCGGGTGGAGTGATGGGGTTCGAGGTCAGAGCGCCGGGGGTGACGCGGGATGGCGGGTAGAGTGTGAGGCGTCTCGGCATGGGAGGTGGGATACCCTGTGGTGGTGTTGGGAGAGGCTTGTTATCTAGCGGTGTTGAGAACGCGGAACCGATGTCGGATAGCGTCTCGGAGCGGACATGCATGCGCATCGTTGGCGCGATGAAGGGAACATGGTGGGATGGCGATGGAGGAGGTCGGTTGATGAGGGCCGGGGAACTGGTGTAGGAACGGTATGCGCTCGCGCGACGCTCTTCGACGATGGTGTTGAGCTCTCTGATAGCCTCGTCGACGTCTGTTCGCGCACGACGAAGACTTCCAGGTCGGGTAGGCGCAGTGTTTGCTCGTGCACGCGATGGAGATGAGAGACGAGAGAGCACTTGAGGAGGTGACAAGGTACCCGAAGTACGAGAGCGCTGGAGCGTGGGAGGCTGTTCAACAAGGGAGTCCGCGGTAGGCCTTGGCTCCTCTTCCAGAAAAGCCAGAGTAGGAGTCGCCATGGTAGCCATTGTGGTGCCCGACAGTCTCCTCTCATGTGTCGAGAAGCTCTTCTGGCTCTGCATGCTCGACCTTTGCGAACCTGATCCAACAGGCTTCCTCTGGATAAGATACGACGAGTTTGAAGGGTTGGATGACAAGGAGTTCGTGCGCGAGTCCCTCACGTGGACGTGTGCCTCTGCAGGGACTTCCAGCTCCTTTGAACCAGTGCTGCAGCGGTTGTCGCAAAAGTCTGGGAGGGGAGAAAGACGTCCGTCGGGAAAGTAGAAAGACAACTCCAAGGGGCGGTAGCTCTGGCGACGGCGAATCGGTGCAGATGCGTCGTTGACCATGGATTGAATACCGTCGAGCCCATCGCAGTGCTTGAAGTCCATTGGCCCGCTGATGCTGGGTCGAGGTTTCGACTGCGAGCGTCTTGGTAGTGCGAGTGTTTCACGGCTCTCCATTACCCATTGTGAGACATGCTGTTTGATGGAGTGGCTTGTCGTAGGGCGCGAGGTCGTTGGCTCAGCACGAGGTTGTGGAACAGAGCGTGGTTCTTCATAGCAGATTTGCATCCCTGGTGTTCCTGTTGTTGGTTAGCAATACGTTCAAGATACTGTATGAACATGCGTTCGATATCTTCGAACAGTCCCGTTGTACTAAAGTTGACGCGAAGACAACACAAACAACGCGTTCCATATGTGAGAAGAAGGGTATGTTTGAGCGAGAAGAGCAAGAGGCATCCCAAAGACACAGGACAGATGTAATGATGAAGAAGACTTTGACATACCTATGATCCTCGATGCTTCACATTCCTCATCCACGACATCATCCCTCGATGCACAGCATCCAAAACCCATGGCCAGCCACGGTTTCCTTTCAGCATCCATCTTCTCAAAAGCCATATTATAGATATCTCGACTGCAAACCAGGCAGCTAGCAACCCATGTCAAGTAGAACAAAAAGCAAATAATAGAGAACGTCGTGCCTAACAGGGCAAAAAAGCAGGGTATCAACACGTGTGTAACGGGAAAAGTAAAAAGGCAGTAGAAGAAAGAAGAAAGCGAAGCGCAAAAAAAGAACGAAAGAGGAATTCCGAAAGAGAAAGGCAGGAAAAAGAGAACTGCTCAATGCACAGCAGATTGAGTAGGCCTAAACTCCCTCAGTCTAGAACTTAATCCCTTCTCTTTGCTCGTGTTGACTTGCGCGTGGCAGTCTTGCTAGTCTTGCCGGCCGATCACGTCGGACGTCAGGACCGCAAGGCGACAGGGCAGCAGATGTCCATGTTATAGATTTGCTCCACGCCGTGCAGCCTCTACGCGCCCAATTACACCCTTTTCCCGCTATGCGGGCCGTCGATGTGTGGTCGTTGGCTGGCGTGGAGTCCTGCCTTACAGGCGATTGGGGTTGTGATTGGTGAGAGGTTGACAGGCCAGCGCTTGCGTGCATCGTCGTCGGCCAGTGACGAGGCGGCCGCGCCTCCGCGTCGAAACCGACAGCTGTATGCGTGAGTGTGGCGTACGGGGCTGTCCCTGAACGAGAGCATGATGTGGGAGAGGGATCTGCAGTGCGATTGGGTAATTTTAGCTGCACGTTTGGTTGGGGTTGCATGCGACACATCAATCCGCCGAGAAGTGTCGAGACAATGCGTACTGTTTGGGTAACATCTCGAGTCGACCTTCCCGTTCCACCATGCCACCCTCTGGATTTTCCACCTCTTTAATCGCCCCATTCAATCGATACTTGACTGCTACGTCAATTGCAATATACTTGCGGCTCTTTAGCCGTCATTGGCGTGTCGCACGCCTCGTGAAACAATTCTCACGTTGATTGCATCGTACCACCGTCCAACCACAACTTCACCCAACGTCAAAAGTCTGTGAACCTCTGGTTCCCAACAACGCCTCATCAATGCCAACGCAGACGGTCGAGGCGTCTTCCAAATCCACACCATCCGTCATGCAAATGCCTGCCTCTTGCACAGTGCCTCGCATACTGTCCAGTATCCGACTTGGGCATTACTCATGCCATCACAAAGCTTCTCACGACGCTGACATATGTTAAAACACGAATGAGTACCAAGAATAGGGTATATAACAAATGCGCACACTCTGTAACGTTCTCGACCTGGCCCATACTAGAGCAAATTGATGACAAACTCCGACAACCCGCTCCAAACTCCTGCCTGTTTCGCGCAAACAATCACTCGTCATTATTGTTCCACACATTCCGCTCATCCCTGAAACTACCGTAAGAAGGGCTGGGACGATCTTCCTTGGCTGGACTTTCATCCTCGCTATAATCGCGCGATTCCCACTTGTTAGCTTCTGCAGACATGGCCGGCTTGAGGTCTTTCTTCTTCTCTTCTGCGTTCTCCTCTTCGTCGACAACGAAGGGGTAGTCTAGATTGTGTGCAGCCTCAGGGACATTATCATCTGGGACATCGGGATTGAAACCTTCGCGGACATCTTCGGCTTCGCCCTCTTCTGGGTAGGTATGACTGTAGAACCAAATTAGAAAGAATGTGCGGTGAGAGGTTTGAACGACTTACACAAAGTGTTTCGATGGAACCTCATTCCAGCCAGAACCACCCTCCTTGCGCGCCCTGACCCGTTCTACAACTTCTGCTTGGTGATCCTCGACGACTAAGTCCACCAGCTGACTCGCATCAGACTTGTCTGAACTGGAAGACGATGATGATTCTGTTCGTAGCAGCTTGCCAATCAGAGGAATGTGTAATTTCGAATGCGACGACTCGCCGTGGTCGCTGGAGTCGCTCCGATGCTTGCCTTTGTCTACAGACTCTTGGATTTCCTTGATCTGATCCTTTCGTCGTTGCTTGTTGTCTTTGGTCGGCTGTAGAAGGTTGCGATTCGTTGAGGCGGTGATGATGGAGGGATTTGCGTACAGCTGGTCCTCACGGGTCGCCCGATGAGCCTCGATAACAGGGTACTAGAACATGTCAGGACAGAAATCGCAACATCTCATATAAAACTCACATTCCAATCTCCAAACTCTAGGGAACGCGCGCTCTTGAATAACCGCTCATCCTCAGGATTCAGAGCAGAGCCCCCAAAGTCATCATCGCCCGCGCCATATTCGCCGCCCTCAAGCGCACGATGTGGTCCGGGACTCATGGCCCTGGCTCGACCTGAAGAAACCTTGGATAGCAAAGGCTCATGTTCTGATTGACCGGGTTTTGGTATCCAATACTTGCCTTTTCCTCCTCTTTCGTACCTCATGCCTTCCCTTATGCGTGCAGCACGAGAAGTCGAATCTTCGTGCGCGAGAACATTGTCGCGGGCGTCAAAGTTACGGTATTCGTATTTGTTGCCATGGAATGTTTCTTTGGTGTCTTGAATGAGGTCAAGAGGGCCAAAGGCATCTCGCAAGGCATATTTGACGGGAAGTCGTGCAGCGGAGATGGTCTCATCAGCATAATCGTGCCATGAAAAGGCATACCAGTGGGCTAAAGAGAACAGGGGCATTTCGAAACAGATGAGTGCATCCTGAATGGCCGCGGCAAGGTTGTCGGGACTGTAACCAGGGACATCGTCCGGAATAGCCCCCAGCCATACGAGGATGGAGAGAAAGAAGCCTTGCCAGTAGGACGCGAAAATGATGCCTTTGATGCACAGAAACTTTGGCATTGGTCGGAACGGCTGCAAGTCCTCCGTCATGCAGATCCAAAACAGGGCGAGGGCGTAAAGGCAGAGGGTGATGCTGACGTTGTAGAGAATACTGCTCCACATGTAGCCCGATGTGACACCAATGAAACCTTCTTGATATACTCCTGTGGCTTTCATAACAACGGTAGCCACAGACAGCAATGGCTTGACCCATGTGTATTGTAGGATGCCGCGCTTGATAGCGAGGAACGTGTGGGGATCAGAGATGTCGACTTTGGGGAAGACATGGCTCAGTGGCCAAGGGTGAGAGATGGGCGGGCGGCCAGTCATGAGGATGATGAGGGCGCGCTCACCTCCGATGAAGTTGATCAACAACTGCAGGAAGGTGAAGATGGTAAAGGCCTGGCCCTATCAGCACGCTGACCTCAACGTTTATGAGCACTTACTTACTTCGTAGATATCTCGCAGTGGCTCGATCCAGGCCGCTGCTGTCAGTGACATAAGACTGCCCCACGAGGAGATGGCGTATATGGGAACCCTGCCTCATGTTAGCAACCGCAAGATCGAGTCAATGGAATGATGAAACGCACATGAGCAATATTCGCACCACATATCGCTGCAGCATGGGCTTGCGATAGTTCTTCCTGGATAAGACTTAGTATGCGCTCCCGCATTTGGGGCACGATTTGCTCACGTTTGCAACCAGACGGCGCTGCACTACGTCAGTGATACGCTTTACAGACTACACAACAGACACTCACACGAAGGTGATCAGGCTAGCGACTAGGGAAGACACGCCGGCGACGACGATGACACCACGAGCGAATCTATCGCCAGTGCCTCCATGGCCATACTCGGAGGATGGATGGACATCCATCTCTGCAGCCGTGGCAGTGGCAGAGGCGTTGATGCGTGGATGCCCAGTGGCGGGGCGGGCTGTGTTCGGCGACGAACGAGTGGGAGAGTCGTGGGGACGGCGGTTCAGTGATGGAGAGTCATGTTGGTCGTCGTGTGGTCGTGTGCAAGGTTGCGGGCGTCCAAGGTCGAGGCCTTGATGATGAAGCTCTCGCGCTAACCCCATGACGTTGATCTGCATTCGCGCATGAACGCGTCTGTCGCACCGGCCGTCTAGCACGTCTAGCACGTCTAGCACATATCGACATCCAGCACGTCGAGCAGTCCAACCCCGAGTGCGCTGCACATCGCTCTTTCCCTTCCACGCCACCAAAATGCGCGCCTTCCCTGCCGGACCACGATGAACTACCCTCCTTTTCGCACACCGCGCTGCAGCAATGGCTGGATCAATCGTCGCCGAGCCCTTGCACCCGCACAACGGCTTCAATTGGTGCGCCCACGTGGCCGCGACCTTCCCCTCTGCCTGCTAACAGCTGCAGGGTCTTTTTGGTTGAGCTGCTGATATGCGGCATCCTCACCATCTTCTTTCTCTTCTACTCGAACCGCCTCTTCGCGACGCTCGTCTCGTACGCCATCCGCGCATACACCTGGCACGCTTTCGACGCTTACATCGACATCACCGCCCTCCAGATCTCGCTGCTCGGCGGTCGCGTCTTCTTCAAGGACATACGCTACCACGGCCACAATGAGACGATCCTGGTGCACGGCGGCTACATCACATGGAACTACTGGTTGCGCCGAGTGAGGGACGCTGGGGTGTATGCCGATGCGGACCCCTCTACAGCTTCCGACTCAGACACCGACTCAGACAGCACTCAAGCGCCAAGTACCGGAGGCGCATCATCTCGCACTCGAAGCGGGAATGCAGACAGGGCTGAGAAGGGAGGCAAACAGACGCAGAAGCAGCTTCCATGTCGCATTTCCGTCAAGATCTCAGGCGTCGAGGCTTTCATGTACAATCGCAGCCCCGGATATGACGCTATTGTCGAAGCAGTCCAGCGCAAGACAGGCAGCCCAGATGCTCGTGCGGCGCACCAGCATGAGGAGCATCATCACGAGAAGCTGAAGAAGACGCCCCCCGAAAAGGACAGCAATGTTGCGCGAGCCAACACCAATGCTTCTCTGGCGTCGAAGCCAAGGAAAGCCGACCTTCCCGCCTTCTTGAGGATGCTACCGGTTTACGTCGAGGTCAACAAGGGAGCTATCGTAGTTGGCAACGAAAATACACCGGCTGTCATGACCGCTCAATTCGAAAAGGCCACCGGAACCCTCGATGCGTCGACATGCGGTCCCTTGGATGTCTACCAACAACTCTTCAAATTCAATATCACGCACCCTGTCGTGCACATGAAACCCAATCCTGACTACAAGACTGCCCAACTTGACTCCGCTGCGCAATTCAAAGCCGAGGCCGAGAATGGTGTTCCAGAAGAGCATATTGTCGAGAAGAAGGCGGGTCCCAGAAGACGCAAGCGTTGGACGAAGGCCCTCCCAGACCTGTCGGGCTTCTTTGCCAGCTCTTCGGATTCTGTTCACACTCACACAAGGGCTGGTGCCACCAAAAACTCCAAGATCTTCACTCCTCAATGGCAATTCCCGGGACATGATCGCTGGAAGGGTTTGGCGCGATATCTTGATGACAGCCAGGACAATGGCCATGGCGAGTGGGATGGAGTCGAATACGCAAAGACATCGCTCATCGCCGACTGTCCATCCGTCAGCGTTACTTTTTATTGGGATTCAGCTGGGCCGGTACCTAACGAGGTTGACAACAACAGGTACATCGACCCTGACCGTCCACATGACATCAATGGTAGTGCTCCACCTGGATATGGGATGGATGTCGAGATCTTTGGAGGGTTGGTCAACTATGGACCTTGGACGGATCGGCACAGAGGCGTATTTCAATCCATATTCTTCCCTGGAACGCCTGTCGATGCCGTTCCCGCCTCACCGTTAAAGGCCGGTGAATTTCGCGTGCTTTCACTCTTCAAGCTGTTTCTTAGCTTCGAAGACGACACAGTGCTTAGAATCCCAATTCGTGAACCATCGAAAGACTGGAAGTGGAAAGGCAAAGCGCACACATTGGCAGGACACGAAATTTCAGGGACCGATAAGACAAAAGGCAAACCAAAAGCGCGCAGAAGAAGAGGGAAGCAGCGTGATACAAATGCTGCACAAAACGTTCGGCCGTTTGCATGGATTGATGTCAAAGTTGCCGGTAACTCTTCTATCAACTATGTCATGGACATGGTCGCATCGAGTAACGGGTTTAAAAGCAAGCTGGACGTTGATATCGCGAGTACTGAGATCTTTTCCAGTGTCAATCATGCCTTACTGTGGCGCTCCGGAGCTCTGACACTTGACTGCGACCTGTCTGCACCCATCGCGTGGAATACACTGCGGAAATGGATGTTCAATATCAAGTGCCGAGATCTGGAATTGTTCATATTGAGAGACCATCTGTTTCTTCTAACAGACCTTGTCGCCGATTGGGGATCCGGCCCACCACCCGACTATTTTTTGTTTGTACCTTTCCAGTATCTTCTCAATATCGACTTCAAGAATTTCAAGTTGTACGTCAACACAAACGACTCCAACATCGTCAACAATCCGGCGGATCTGGACGATAATAACTTTCTTGTCGTGTACGGTCAACGTATACATGGAGACGTGGTCATACCGCTAGACAAGTTTCGACCGCTTCAAAATGCAATCAAGTTCGATATTCACGGCCAAGATCTCGGCCTCGAATTTCTCATGCCTGAAAAAAATACGCTAAAAACATTTGTTCAGTCACCAAATGTGGCAGAGCTCGGCGGTCTTGCTTTAGCTGGGAGTTACAGTTTCATGTCCGAAACCTCTACGATGAACACTGACAGACTTTTCATGGATGTTAAAGGCCACAGGTTGAACCTTAGATTATATGGCTGGCTCGTCCACCAATTTCTCAAGATCAAAGACAACTACTTTGGCGATGACATGCACTTCAAGACGCTTGAAGAGTTTCAAGGTCTTCCAAGTGTCAACCTAGCGGTAGACGGTGCAGAGCCAAACGATCAGCCCGCTAAGATCTCAAACGACTTGGATGTCATGCTATGCGTTTCTGTAGACCAGTCCAGCATTCTCTTGCCTGCCAACCTTTATTCTGCACAACGTAGCATTCGAGCTGACCTACCATTCGCATCAGCAGACCTTAGGTTCACCAATTACTACATGGATCTCTTGCTCAATTGCAGTCCAATCAGCCTCTCACTCGGGGGTACCAATGCGGATCCGGAGTCTTCTAACGAGTTTTCGAGCGGTCGCACTGAGCTTTTCATTGACTCTATTGTCATAGCTGGGCACCGTCTTTTTGGACTTCCGCCGACTGAACCTACATACGTTTGCCACTGGGACTTTGAAGTTGGAAAAATATCAGGAGAATGCACTCCAGAGTTCATTGAAACGGCTGCTGGAGCTGGACGTTCCTTTGCATTCACTTTCGATGACGACGAGAACACACTTGTTCTCACCGAGATCCCGGTGATCCACGACGCAACTTTCTTTAGACTGAGAACACAAAGTGTCCAAGTCTGGCTACATGTCGCCCGGGAAGCTCTGCTCTTTAGTACTGGTCCTATCGCATTAGATTTCAATGACCTAGCAGGCAACACATTCTCACAACGGCTTAGCGCCTACATTCCAGATCTCACAATTGGTACTGTCGATGCCAGGTCTGCATCACGTCGCGCAACGCACCCCGGAAGTAGACAAACTGTCGAAACATATGCCTTCATGCAAACATCACTCTCGCTCAACATGTTGAAGCGCAATTTGGATTTTACAAATGATCGCAGTAAACAACAGATGCACATGCGAGAACATGATCAGCGAACATATCGTACTCAATTCCTTTCTAAAGATTCTGATTTCAGTCATCAAGAAAGCAAAAGCCCAGAGAACATGCGGGCACCAGCCATGCAATATCCCGAGATACCTCACCCTGTATTCTTGTTCAAGCCGCAGAGTACCCAAACTGACTCGTCCGTTGCATCGACGTCTTATTCAGACGCTTCGTCAGTCAGAGGTCGCAGACTCCACACTGATTCGCGATCCGCGTCGAACAGTTCGCTTGCCGGCAGCATCCGGTCTACCTTGAAACGAAGGGCCATAATCAACACTGCAGAGTCCAGCAGAAGTCGAACGTTGCTTGGAACCTCACCAAGTCGCCTCAACAGTAGAGGTCACATTAGTATGTCTCACAAAGACGAGGGACGTATCGATCAAAACTTTCCGCCGTCATCTGTAGCACTGTCCAGCTCTCTGGCCACTCCCTACTTTCCTCTAGATCAAGTCGATCCTGATCTGACCAATGTTCCCTCGTTTCCTGCTCTCCCTTCTTCGCTTGACAATGACAAAAATGATGGTCTCGACTTCAACGATATATCGACTGGGAGTTTGGATGAAAGCTTTACTCACACAAGTCTGCTGATTAAAGCAGAACCTGGTATCCGGTTTTATTGTACACCAGAGTTCATCCGGTGTGTCTCAAGTCTTCTTGAACTCATTCAAACTCGACGCCCTGAAGATATGATCGATGAGTTCCAGGTCAAGGTCATGACGAAGATTCTGGACAACAGAACCCGTCTTGAGGGTAAAGGAAGCTCACTCGAATTCAGCATCCGCATACCCTTTGCGCATGTTCGTTTTCACCATAGCCTTACTACCTATTCGAACAGCCAAAGTGGGAAAGACCAGTACGACGTTGTTCTAAATCAACTCAAGGTAGCTGCTCGAATCAAGAAGTTCCCAGGGGAACGAGCTGGCGAGGATCTGTTATCTCTGCACACCACTCTAGGCTCTCTTGGAGTTTCTGTAAGCGAACGTACGCCTCAAGGCCTGAACCAAGACGTCGCAGTCCAAGCAGAGATCAAAGATGTGCTTATCTGGACGTTGCAAAACAAGGCTACATCGGTCAACGTAAACTTCCGATCTTTCGAGGTCGCTACTGCCAGCAAAAAGATTCAGTATCTAGCTTCGCTCATCCACCGGACGACTATCCTAGCCGATGAGTTGGTGACAAGGTTTATCGAGGTGGATAGAAATCAGCAAACTCGACTACAATACCTAGCGTGGTACCTCACAGGCGTACAAGATAAATACCCAGACCCCGCCTTTTTGACGAAAGCATCGTATACGCTTCGTGCGGCAAGAGACCATCTGCGTAGTCACGATTCGTGGAAACTTTGTTCTCGGATTCGCTACACATGGCAATGTCTCCCGGAGCATGAAAAAACTGAGCTTACTAATCACTGCTCCCAACGAGTAGTCACATGTCCTGATGATGTAGAACAGAAGATCAGCGAAAGGTGGGATCAATGGCGTGCATGGGACTTAGCACATGTCAAGAAGAGCTTAGCGGTACAGATGATGTTTGGTCATACTCCTGAAACACTACCGACACCTCAATCCGCGCCTATGAACATTGACGTCAAATCAGCAAGCCTGAAGTTGATCGTTGACCCAGGACCAAGACAGACCGAGGTCGAGTTACGCATGCTGGCGATCAATGTTGTATCGCTACCTCCGACAGAACCAACTGGGCTCATGCTGGTAGGAACCGACGTGCCTAACAAGTCAACTCTCATCCAAGTCAGCTCAAAGGATTGTTCTTTGCACGTTCAGTGGGAAATCTGCGAGCTTGTGGAAGCATTGTCGGAACTGTTCCGCGAAGAACAACTCAGTTCGGCTGAAACGACCTCACAAAAGCCCTCGCAGGCTCTGCAGAAGAAAGAGCCAAGTTTTGACCAGGTCATGCACGTCGTGGTGGTGACCGATAAGGCCCAAGTCATTCTCGATACCATCAACCTCCGCTACACAATGACAGGTCAACGCTTAAGGCTCTCCTTTGTCGATGCGGACAGCAAGGCCTCCGGTCTTGGTGAGACATTGACTGCGCAAGTTCATGCTGAGCTAGCTGTGAGCGAGTTGTCTTCGCGATCGAGGACGTTAACCAGAGCTCAATTTCAACAACCGAACCTCTATTTTGCTCAGATCGAGCATGAACGCGGCAGCTCTGTTCCAACCGAAATCAAGATCGCAGCCAAAAGTCGCAAGATCATTGTGAAAGTGGAAGAAGACATTCTCGGTCTTATTGAAGTGATCGACTCTGTCGTACGAGACGAGGTGGCATACTTTCATCGACAGGCTACGGTCTTGCAGGACCTCAAGTCAGAAAAGAAGAAGGAAGAGCAGCCTAAACCAGAAGCTGCTCAGTTGCCAAATATCACACTCGCTCTGTTCATGGATTCATATCAAGTCGAGCTTACGCTGCTCCAACCGCTCGGCTGGTCAATCACAGGGTCATCCGGGCGCATTGCCGTACTCCCAGCGCTCGGCAAGAATGTGACGTTACAAGTTGACTATGACATCGAAGCCTGTCTCCATCGGATGTATAGCAATTCTGCTGACGGGGTCAACATTATTAGCACATTCGAGTTGCCCCCAGTCAACGGACGACTGAATGTCACACAGAACGAACAAGAAACCAGGGTATCGGCCTCCGGCATGATCGACACAATTAAGCTTCAAGCCTCAGAACTACAAGCTCTCATCACAACCATCAGCAAGCCAGAAGTGTCGAACATGTTCCAAGCGGTTCAAGATGATATTGAGGTGCTAAAGACTCACATTGAGGAGATATTCCCAACGAGTTCGAACTCTCCTGTAGTCACAGACCCCAACGCATCGAGGGACGTCCTATTTGGGGTGCAAATGACGATGTCAGGAATGCAAATTACCGCAAATGCCCCAGGCCAACAACCAGATTCACCAAAAGCGAACCTCGCCGTTCGACTATCATCTGTGCAACTGAAAGCCACAAATATCGACTCGGATCAAAAGATCATGCTGTTTCCGCAGGCTGTTGTTCGCATCCACGAAGTCAAGATTGAAATGACGTTAGTGGATGCTGACTCTGTTCGCCGTTGTGGAAATCTCGCCTTCAGTGCAGTATTCCAAGCTACAACTGAGAAAGACTCTTCGCCTACTCGAAGACTCTACAGTGTCCGCAGTTCAGGGCTTGAGGTCAACATGTTTGCAGATACTGCGTCGGCTGTTGTAGACGTCATGAACCATATGCAAGACAAAATCAAAGATTTAGACCTTTCGAAAGAGAAGAAGTATCTCAGGCGGCTTAGGAACACGAAGAGTAGAATGGCTACCAATCGCGACAAGAGTATCAAGAGCGATGCGAATACAGACACTGATAGTGTCAGCTCTGGTGCTTTGTTCACGTCCACGTACTCCTTGGAGCTGCTCGATATGCAAATCAACTGGATCGTCGGGACGTCAATCGCGCCCTATGCTAGGAGTGAGACCGAAGACCTCGTACTGTCTTTCAAGAAGATTGACCTCTCTACCCAAAAGGATGATGCAGCACGCTTGACGATTGAGGACATGCGACTACAAATGGTGCCTGTTTCGGCCGACAAGAAGGTCCGGTCCGCCAATTCAGCTCTACTCCCCAAAATGGTGTTCAACGTAGCATATGCTTCTACAAAGGACACCCGAAAGATGGCATTTCACGCCGCTGGGAAAGCGCTCGATCTTCAACTCGACTCGCGTTTTATCCTTCCTGCCAATGTCATTGAACGGTCGATCGCTCTTGCGGGGAAGAAGTTGCGGACGGCTTCTGCAAATTGGAGCGTGACACCCACCACGACCGGTGCTCAACGCAAGAGTGTGTTTGGTAATAAACGACTTGCATCGCTCACAGTCGATGCAAGCTTCGCTGGAGCTGTTGTACATGTCAGCGGAGGCGAAGCTTCGCCAGCTCAACCTGCATCAAATCGATCGCAACGGAAAGGCAGGTACAGCCAGTTCGTAGGCGATGGTTCTAAGAGCAGTTTGGCCCTGCGAGCACCAGGTGTAGCATTGCGAGTGGAATACCAAGACGATGGGCATGATCCAGCTCTCAACGCCGAGCTCCGAGTTGACGGTTCAGATAACACTCTACTGCCTACAGTGGTACCGATAATGATCGATATATCTGAAAGCATCAAGGCGGTTGTCCGTGAGAAGGACGATGCAGGTTCACCTAGCTCGCCGGAAGATTCGCAGACGAAGCCAGCCACCAAGAACTCGGAAGAAGAAAACAATATCATCACAGCCGACCCTACCGCGCTCTTGGGCCGAACAAGGCTCAACCTGGGTCTTAGAATTTGCAGACAAGAGTTCAGTCTCAGCTGTCAGCCTATTGCGCGTGTTGCAGCCGTCGCCAAACTGGAAGACATATACGTCACCGTCAACAGTGTCAAGTCGCAAGAACACGGGCATTTCTTTGCTGTATCTGCCGCATTCCAAAAACTCCAAGCTACAGTCCAGCATGTGTATTCTCGAGAATCTACGTTTGGTCTGGATGTCGAATCGATTGTGTTGTCTGTCATGAACAGCAAGCATCTCAGCGGTACTAGTGGAATTTCGGCTATACTGAAGATCAATCCGACCAAGCTCCAGATCAACGCTCGTCAGCTTCAGGATTTCCTGCTGTTCAGAGAGATTTGGATACCACCGGAGATAAGACAGTCATCCAAGGCTTTGACTGTGAACGTGAGCTCGAACTCCGAGCCGCAAGAGTATCTTATGCAACGGTACCAACAAGTCACGGCTGCGACAGCTTTCCCATGGAATGCTAATGTGGCGATCGCGGACGTTGTGGTCGATTTGGATCTGGGTCAAGCCATCGGAAAGTCGTCGCTCCACGTCCATAACATGTGGGCTTCGTCTAAGAAGGGCACTAACTGGGAGCAAAACCTGTGCCTGGGTGTTGAGAAAGTCGGCCTCGAAAGTACGGGACGCACAAGTGGCTTCATCGAGCTTGCCGGCGTCAAGGTGCGAACATCTATCGCGTGGCCGTTGGAAGCGTCAAACAGCCGCCAAACGCCACTCATTCAGGCATCGATAGCCTTCCGTCAACTGCGCGTCAAGACCGGGTTCGATTATCAAGCATTTGTCATGGCGGACATTGCCAACTTCGAGTTCCTGATGTACAATGTTCACGAAGAAGGTCAGGGTGCACAGGACCGTCTGGTTGCTATCCTCGATGGCGACAAGGTTCACGTGTTCTGCCATGCTACAAGCGCTGCACAAGGTCTGGCGCTGTACCAAGCTGTCGAGCGGCTGGTACAAGAGAACCAGCAAGCATACAAGCAGTCGTTGAGGGACATTGAGAAGTTCCTACGCCGCAAATCCTCCGTGTCGATGCCTTTTGATCGCTCACCTTCCCAGAGTACGATCCTTCCTAAGCCCGACAAGGAACCTTTCAAAGCACCAATCTCCCTGCACACAGACGTTGTGGTGACGCTGCGCTCCATCAAATTCGGCATCTTCCCCTCATCATTCATAGACAACCAAATCCTCACGCTAGAAGCCGGCGACATGCAAGCCCGCTTCGCCGTCGCGCTCGAGAAAGAGAAGATCCACTCCAGCCTAGGCATGACACTAGGCCAACTCTCCGTCGCGCTATCCTCCGTACCAGCGCCCAAAAACAGCCGCCCCATCAGCGAGCTCAGCGTCGAAGACGTAGCCGAAAGCGCGCGCTCCGCCAAAGGCGGAACCATCCTGCGCGTCCCCAAAGTAATCGCCACAATGCACACCTGGCAGATCCCCGAGAACAACCACATCGACTACCTGTTCCGCAGCTCGCTCGAGGGCAAGGTCGACGTCGGCTGGAACTACAGCCGCATCTCGTACATCCGCACCATGTGGTCGAACCACTCGCGCACCCTGGCCTCCCGCCTGGGAAAACCCCTCCCGGAGTCGAATATCAAGATTAGCACGTCTCAGACTGCTCCGCTACCGTCGGACAACACTGCTACGACTCCCTCGTCGACAGCGCGCCCCCGCGCGGCGTCCGTGTATGGCGAGAACGGAGAGAAAATCACAGCCGTTGTCAATGTGCCCCAGTCGAAGTACGAATACACGCCCCTCGAGCCGCCGCTCATCGAGACTCCGCAGCTGAGGGATATGGGTGAGGCGACGCCGCCGCTTGAGTGGATCGGCCTGCATCGTGACCGGTTGCCGAACGTTACGCATCAGATTGTTATTGTTACGCTGTTGGAGGTTGCGAGGGAGGTGGAGGATGCTTATGGGAGGATCTTGGGGAGCTCGTAGATGGTTTGTTTGTGGGTTTAGGGCGTTTTGGGGGTGCATTTTTGGTGTTTTTGCTTGGGAGATGGGGGTTTTGTTGGCATGTGTGTTCCTGTATGTATAGAAGCTAGGTTTGCACGTAATATTGTTAGTTTTTTCTTCTTAGTCAATTATCAGTATTGATGTCAAGCCGTGTTCACGTCTTGAGGTCTCTTTCGTCACAGCTATTCAATACATCCTTTTTTTCAACGGCTTTTCGTATACAGTGCTTCGATCATCTGCCACGGGTACGTTGAAGTCTTCGGGGGATGTAGTGCGACGAATGTAGATACACCATTCTATTTTGGGCCTGCGGTACCCATTTGTAGACTGAATTTTCGCTTCATTTTTGATGTTTTCTGGGTAGGTGGGGCGTGTTCGAAGTGCATTTGGTTTGTTGAGATTGGTTGAATTACCAATGCGTGGTGTCTTGTATGGTTCATGGGTTGTAAAAGGGAATTTGGTGTGATGGTTTTTGGACTCGGATATTTGCAGGAGAGTGGACTGATATAGTGATGGATAAGGAGCGAGAGCGAGGTTGTGAAACGAGACATGTAGTTCAGGGAATATTTACACCAGCAAGGGATATGGATTGATAGAAATGCTGAGTTTACATAAATATTCCAATACCACAAAACAAGTAGAAAATGTTAGTGAAAAGGGATTAATTACTACACAGCAACAACATATTTATAAAACTGTAGTAGCAAGGTCTCAAGAGCAGAAGGCACTCTATCATTCTGCGTATACTGGATTTCAAAATCTTTGTTTGTTGCTGCTCACTTATTATCTGAAGTTGGTAGAATTTCTGGTATGTAGGGATCTTTGCCAGCTAGCCACCTAGACAAGCAAGACCGAGAAATCTCCTGACATTCATGCATAAGCGATGGAAAACGCACCTAACGCAAAGAAGCAGGTGCGAACCCCCACCCGCCGATCGCTACTGACATATAAAGAAAACCGGGGCAACCCAGAACCTCGAAAAGGGCCCGACTCCCCACCATCCAAGTCAAGATCTTGAAGACCTACATGACGAACCCCGAAATCGGAAATACCGGAACCTCGACTGAAAACCTTGACGCCAACCGAGAGTAAGGAAGGGTATCGACCGATCAACACACAGTATAGAACCTGAGGCTTTTTTTGTCAAGTTGTGCAAAAAGGCCCAATCTAAATAAAAATGGATACAAATCTTTCGAAATGGGCACAATAGTGATTCGATACGAACAGCAAGCAAGATGATCTTGTCATCGAGTGTGGTATTCGTCGCTGCTGTCGTCGTCGCCGGTGTCAGAGCCTGTCGCGCTGTCGCGTTCGGGAAAAGATTTCTGGACTAGGTAATGGCTGAGCTGCCATTTCTGCCTCGTTGTTAGCTTCGTTTACAACAGTATACGCATAGCATACTTACCACTACTGTCTGCGACTCAAAGTACGCTTTCCACCTCTCATCCTCAGCCATGTCAACTATGGCGGCCCATGGCCATTCGTCACCTGCGAGCTCGACAAGCGTGAAGTAGGTTTTTAGTGCGGTCTTGTCCAAGGTAGTGTGTGTGTTCTTTTCCCATACGGTCGCGTTCTTTACTTTGAATAGCCTAAACCTGAGCACGTCTGGCGAAGTCATGATGCCCGGTGCAACGTCGTTGATGTAGTAGTCCAGAACCTTGTCTTCCATATCAGCTGGCAGATGCCACTCCATAGCGGCCACACTCGCAATCTCGGCATTATCTGATAGACACAATTAGACGGTTGATTTTGTGTTGAACAATAACAAGTCTCACCACCATTCCAGTCCTCGGCTTGCCAGCGCTTGTGTTCTGTATATGTTCGCACGTCGAAGCGCGCTTCTTTAAACTCGGCGATGAGGGCGGTGTCCGTGAGCGTTTGTTGATTGGCGTCTGAGCGACTCGAGGCTTTGTCCAAGTCGCTCGTTTCATGAATAGTGAACCAGCGCCATGGAGAGTCGAGTTTGCCTATTGGGTCGCCTTCCATACCGCTTGCGGTGACTTCGCAATGCAGTGAGTCCAGATATAAATCTGGATTCGCATTCCTTTCGCCAGTGATCATATCCTCATACCAATCAAGGGCCGGTTCTGGGAGATTCGCCCACACACAGAGTATGCCGGCCATTTTTGATCAGACTGATTGTGGTTTCTGAGTGCTGGTAAAACAAGTAGGTCAACAAAGGTTGCACGAGAATATCAAATTGCAACGTCTTTAGATTTGAAGAAAGTGCGCGCATGACGATCTATCAAGTACCATGTTGCTGCAACTCCACCAGCACTGAAGGCGGTTCCTTCCGCGTCCCTTGACTGGCATATCCAAGTCGGATCGGAAATTTATCTAGGGCAGTTGGGTGCGATGGGGTGCGATTGGCTCTTGGGCAAGCCTGCTAAACAAGTCAACGGCGGTTTAGACTTGAAGAGGTGAAGTAGTTTCCGCAAGACCCACAATCCGCTGTCGATATGACTCGCATCCATACATATGGATATCACGAACCGCGTCACCAGCGTGCGTCAGATGTTGACCGACACTTAAATCTTGGAGTAATTTCTCCCGACGGTGCTAGAAAAACTTCTGCTTCGTCGGATGATCAACAGCGGGAGTATCGAGCGAAACATATTGCAAAGCTTGGTTGCATTCGGGCCTTCAACGGAGGCCCTAGGGCTATTACCTCGTGGCGCGCCGTCATTGGAAAGATCACACCGTACTCCGTATCCTCGACCTTAATGGGATAAGCAGGGCTACAATGGAGTGTATGTATTTGGACTGGTACTGATCGAGAGGTGTGAAGAAGATGAGGAGGATAAAGGTGGTCGTGACGTGACTGGATGGTCTGATGATGTGCATGGATTTAACTATCTTCGGCTAGTGTGCTATGTAGCTCGTCAAATCACCATCTCTCCCAAAGACCAGGTAAGCGAAAATGCCCGGCAAATGCTAAACTGACAGGTTGACGGCAGATGCGGCTGACTCGAAAAATCCCTACCGGCATGTAGGTCCGGCGAAAAATACGCCTATAAGCAGCGTTCGGAGCTGACCAAGGATTAGAATTTTGATAATTCACTGCATCGCTGATGAACCTGATGAGCGCAACGAAGGATGAACATGCTTTCGTCAAGGAAAGGGTAATCTAAAAATCCTACACTAATGTTGATATGAAACTTTAACTCAAGTGCTAACAGAACTGGGGAATGCACTCTCTTCTACAAGTTCATCGCACAGCTGACCAATTTCGCTTTTGTTGCCTCTTTCGACATACCACCGTGATTATTACCGTTTCGAGCATCTTATGGCCAACGTCTATGCAAACCTTCTGGTATCCAACTGCGAACCTAGATCGAAATTTGGATTGTAGATCAACAAGACCAAATCCCCAACTGACCAATGCCTACAAGACATTCCGCTTATCAACATCGTCGATCAAAGCCTTTACCATCAAAACATCCCACCCCAACAAGTGCAGAAGTGTGACCTTCCTCCAAGGCAATGCAGTAGCTTCTATGTTGTCCAGAAGACTACCTATTAAATTACGCCCAAATCTTGATTAAACTTGACTCTATGCTCAAATCAGTTTCTTGATACGCTTTAAATCAAGACCATGATTATCTTGTCCCAATGTGGCTCACGTATGCACGTTTCCTACTTGATTTTGTGTCAGTGTTTCGCGCCAGGTTTCTTGTGTTTTGAGGCAAGCTTCCCATCCCTGGGATAACTCCAGATATCCCAAGAGAACCAGCCCACCACCAAAATGGGAGCCCAACATATTCCCAGCTGCGGACGTAATTCCAGCCCGTTCCAGAACACAATGTATCCGTCCCTTAACGCCGTACATGCTCTCACCAGAGATTTTATATACACAATCGTCACTTTTTCCAACCTTTCACCGCGAGACAACATGCATTCTTCCCTATATTAACTCGAGACTAAGCGCTACCACAACGCACCACATCATCCTCGACATATCCTTTCACATAAACATTGCCCAACCAGAAACCTTGTATGCCCTTGTGAATTCTTCGTGATTTTGACAGTCTGTTCAGTGTACCGGAACATCGAGAACGGGTTTTGTAGCAGAGATACGCGACGTCTCAACGAGGGGTGCGGTGTGAAAGCGAAGACGAAGAGACAAAGCGTATCTCTTGACGGCGAACGTAGTTAGACAGTGTTGAGATGTCCAAGTAGTGTAACATATCTTCTGATAGCGTTGGTATTCCTTGCTGAGAGTAACAAAATTTATCAGTGAAGAAATCGTCCATAATTATGATTTTTCTGACAAATCTCTAAGTAAGCAAAAACTAAATGTCAAACGATGGTAAAAACATCGCAACGCCTCTAGACGGTCAACGCTTATGGGCTCTTCTACTGATTTGTCTGCCATGACGTCTCTCCATGGGTGAACTTGTCTTTTCAAACCACCACAAATTACACATACTCCATATTTACACCAAGAATCAACAACCTTGTTATAAAAGTAGACTCTCAACGCCCTCCTCTCTATTTCCAACCCCCACCCCAAACCGCCAGTCCACGCCGCACAACATCTCGATGCGACACCAGCCCCAAGTCCATGCCATCTCGACACACGCACCGCCTGGGGGAGATAGTAGACCGAGCCATTCTACCAATCCACCATTCCACCATTCCACCATTCGAGTATGCGGTGTGCTTATCAAAACCCCCCCTATTTTCCATCCTCTCTTCTCATTTCACTCATCATGCTGTATCAAACACCCAACCCTTCCCATCCCATCACAATCTCATGCTTACCCAAACACCCAAACACCCAAACACCTACGTGCATCCACCTTACAATCCAAAATCAAGACGCTCAACCTAACCTACCGTAGCACATTTCTCCACAGATGCAGACCATCCACGCTGGCAAATCCTACAGTAGTAGAATAAACTCAGTTTGGTTTAGTTCAGTCGTTATATAAAACCCAGACTAGTTTACAGACGTTGTATTCGGCTCATTGCATTGCACATATATACTATACCTACCCACAAAATCAAGCTCCCAGTTTCTTCGTTAATCCATTTATCCATCTATCTATTCTTTCATCTATCCATATACGTATTCTCCCATCCCCCCAGTTTAAGTTTTAGTTCGAATAGCCACACAGTAACTCCCAGCACACGGATGACAAGACAAAGGCAGGAAGGAAGGAAGGGCCGTCGTACGCATTCCTGTCTCCTCCGCACAAGTCCAAGCAACGCACAAAACATTAGTGAATGTATACTGCAATACTGCTTGCTACTACACTAATAGGGAAACTGACAGACAGTCATTGTATAGCATAGCATAGTATGCACAGCACAAGACACCAATATCAATCAACCTCATATGGGTGGTATTCACATGATTTGCAACTTGCAAGATCCAGACAGAAAGAGACACACTACATCAAACACACCACACCAAAGCACCTCAAGCCTAAACAGAAGAAGTAAAGAATTCTCATTAATCGTCACCCGCCCAGGCACTCTACTCATCCCCATCACCTCCCACACTACACTATCCTATATATACCCTCGCCTTAACCCACCCTCCACTCCACTCCACTCCACTCCCTTCACCACGAAAAAGAGACACATTCCGAAAAAAGACCCAGAAACCCACCCCGGGACCAACCCCGAACCCACAAACCAGGAGGAGAGAGTGCAGAAAAATGCAGCAAGACGAAATGACCACGCATTAACCTTCCCACGTACACACGTACACACAGACAGACACGCGGGCCACATCCATCCATCCCGCCAACGACGCAAAGCTTCGCAAACGAAGGCAGGGGGCAGGAGGCAGGGGGGGTAAGGGGAGGGGAGAGGGGGGGTATAATGCCAGATGCCCACTACTACAATCTACTACCGCTTCTCAAAACACTCCACACACAGAGACCGAAACGAACGATATCATCGTTTCCTCCTACCCCCTTTTCGCGGAACATCAACCTCTCGGCGGGTCATCTGCTTCGACTCGTGATGAGCGAAAAAACTACGCAGCCCCATTAGCCTTAGCGCTCAACTCCTTAATCTGCGCATCCTTCGCCTTGAGTTTCTCCATAACCGCCGTGTTAAGTTTCTTCAGCTGCTCCTGATCCGTCTTCGCCTTATCAAGCGACACCTTAAGCGCCTCGAGTTCAGCGTGCGACGTCTCATTCGCGGCCTTGAGGGTAGTGAGTTCGGTCTCGAAAGTCGTCGACTTCTCCTCGTGGGTTGCGAGGGTAGTTTTGGCCTCGAGGAGCTGGGCGTCGACGTCGGCCTTTGAGGCTTCGAGCGTCTTGAGAGCGTCGGATCCTTGCGAGGCCTCGACAATCTTCGCGTGGAGTTCAGTGATCTCGGCGTCTTTGGTGGTCTTCTCCTTCTCGACGGTTTCGATGCTGGATTCGAGTTCGGTGATCTTGGCGCCCTGGACCTTGATGTCGGCTTCCAGTTCGGTCTTTTCGGCGACCGCCTTCTCTGCCAGAGCCTTTGCTTCCACGAGCTCGGTCTGCAGAGGTGTGGTAGCGGCTTCAGCGACCTTGGCGACCTTGAGCTCTTCCTGGAGTGTGACTTGAGACAGCTGGACCTCTTCCATGTGGTCCTGTGCCGTCTTGAGCGCAATAGCATGGTCGGCGGTCGTCTTCTCGAGTTGAGCCTGCAGCTCAGCGATCTTGGCGTCATTCACAATCGAGATCTCCAGCTGAGTATCGACTTCCTCCTTGGCTAGCTTAGTGGCCGTCAACTCGCTGTCAAGTACGTTCTTGGCCGTCTGGAGTGCCTCGTTGTCAGCAGCGGTGGCCTTGTTGGCCAACTCCAACTCAGCAACCTTGGCGGTAAGAGCCTCAACGTCCACCTTCGAAGACTCGACAGCCTTCTCGGCGTCAACCTTGGACAAGGTAACAACCTCGAGAGCTGCAGTGTGCGCTACATCCTTGGCTTCCAGCTTGGTCGAGGCCTCCATAAGAGACTCCTCGAGGGCAGCGACCTTGGCAGCCAGCTCATCGGATTGGCTCTTGGATGACAAGGTAGCCTGGGCCTGTTCAGCGAGCTTCGCGTCCTGCTCCTTGATTGATGCCTCCAACTCAGCAATCTTGCTCTGGAGACCCTCGGCATCAACCTTGGCGGTCTCAGTAACCTTGGTAATGTCCTCCTTCGCAACGACGACATCCTTCTGGGCTGCCTCGAGTTCGGCGTCCTTGGCTGCGAGGTTGGTCTTCGCCTCGTTCAAGGCGGATTCCAAATCGCCAATCTTGATCTGAAGTGCTTGAGCGTCTGATTGAGCAGCCTCAACAGCGGTGCTGGATTCGTCCTTGGCAGTCTCCAACACAGAGTCTTTGGCGACCAAAGCATCCCGCGCCTCCGTCAACGACATCTCCAGCCCAGCGATCTTTGCAGCCGTAACCTCGAATGTCTTGGTGGCATCGGACTTGGCAGCCTCAGTCTCCAACTCTCTCGTAGCCACAACGTCCTTTGCCTCCTTGAGCGAAGCCTCGAGAGTCGCAACGGTGGCCCTCAGTCCCTCAGCCTCCTCTTTCGAAGATGCAAGAGCCTTGCTGGTCTCGCCAACCTCGCTCTTAGCAGCCTCCAACTCAGACTCCTTAGCGGCCAAGTTGTCCTTGGCCTCCTTGAGCGAAGCCGACAAAGTGGCGACAGTGCTCTCAAGTACTTCCTTCTCCTCTTTCGAGGTGGCAGCAGCCTTGCTAGCATCAGCCTTGGTCTCGTTAAGTGCAGCCTCGAGCTCAGTAATCCTGGCGTCAGAGACCTCGGAGATCTTGCTAGCATCAGTCTTCGCAATCTCCAACTCGGTCTGCTTCGCCGCCAGATTGTCCTTGGACTCTTGAAGCGCCTTCTCGAGCTCCGCAACCTTGGTGTTGAGAGCCTCGACATTGCTCTTCTCGCCTTGCAGGGCTTTCTCAAGCTCCGCAACCTTGGCAGTGAGGACATCAACCTGGCTGTCTGCTTCCTCGACGGCCTTGACAGCGGCCTCCTCCTCAACAGCAAGTGCAGTCGAGGTGGCATCAACTTCAGCCTTCTTGGTAACCAACTCATCCAGAACCTTCTGGAGAGAAGCGTCCAGCTCGGCAATCTTAGCGCGTGCAGTCTCAAGGTCACCCTCTGCCGTGTCCTTGCCTGACTCGGCAGCCTTGAGGTTCTTCTGCAAATCGCTGATCTCGGCCTTGAGCGCGTCAATCTCAGTCGTGGAGGACGCGGTGAGCATGGTGAGCTGGTTGGCGTTGGTATGGGCCAGCTCAGACTTTGCAACAGCTTCAGCCTGAGCAGCCTCGAAGGCAGCCTGCTTCTTAGCGAGCTCCTCCTTGGCCTCGACGAGCGCGTTTTCCAGCTCTGTGACCTTGGTAGTAGCCTCCTCCGACTTGGTGGCCATGTCAACCTTGGCGGATGCAAGGTCAGACGTCCTGGTGGCGAGCTCTTCCTGAGCATTCTTGAGCTCAGTCTCTAGCTCAGCAACCTTAGCGGCAGCCTCCTCAGACTTTGCGATGGCGTCAGCCTTGGCAGCCTCGAGTTCAGACGTCTTGGTGGCAAGGTCCTCCTTCGCCTGCGCAAGCGCGTTCTCAAGTTCAGTGACCTTGGCATCAGCATCCTCCGTCTTGGCAACGATAGTAGCCTTTGCGGAGTCGAGGTTGTGTGCCTTGTTAGCAAGCTCGGCCTCAGCATCGCCGAGGGCCTTCTGGAGCTCCACAACCTTGGCAGCAGCCTCGTCAGCAGCAATCACCTTGGCAGCGACAGCCTCCTCAAGCACGGTGATCTTAGTGCCGCGGACCTCGTTGTCATGGGCCAACTTAGTCTGCTCCTCAGCCTGGACGGCGATCTTGCTGGCTTGCTCGTCGAACTTGGCCTGCACGTCCTTGATCTGGCTCTTGAGCTCTTCGACCTGGGCCTCGAGCTGCTTGACCGACTTGTGCGCGGTCTCTTTCTCGAGGGCGAGGGCGGCGATGCTCTCATCACGGGCGTCAACGTCGGCGCGCGCGGTCTCGGTCAGATGCTGCTTGGATCCCTTGATCAGCTCGTTGAGCTCAGCATTGGCCGTCTGCATGGTCGTGTAGTCGGCGGTGACAGTGACCAACGAGTCTTCAGCGAGCTTCTTCGCGACCGCAAGCGACTCGAGCTCCGTCTCAGCCTTGGCAAGAGACTCCTCGGCGGCGGCCTTTTCGGCAGCCAGCACTTCGAGGTCAGCCTTGGGGACGAGACCGCCCTTGTCGGCCTTGTCAGCCTTCAGGCTAGCTATCGACTCCTTGAGGGTGACAATCTCAGCCTTGAGCGCCTCAATCTCGTGCTGCAGCTCGGCGACGCGCGCCTTGTTTTCGGTGGCGACGGCGGCCATCTTGTCGGCGAACTCGACCTCGCACTCGTCGCGCACGGTGCTGCGCTCCTTGGCCTTTGCCTCGCGCACCTGCTGGACGACGACGCTTACCATGTGCTCCTCGAGGTCCTTCTTGTCCTGCTGGAGTGTCGCCTCGCGCTCCTCGAAGCCCTTCTGGCGCTCCTTGTGGCCGACCTCGAGCGTCTTGACGTTCTCGTCCTGGGTCTGGGCGACCTTGTGCGCCTCCTCGAGCTCGGCCTCGGCGCGGGCCAGGCGCTTCTTTAGCGTGGCGAGCTGGGAGGCGACATTGTCGCTGGGCGTGGGCGACGGCGGGTCTGCTGCTGGCAGGCGGTGGGTCAGTAGAGCCGAGGCAGGTGTGTAGAGAGAGCCTGCATGCAGAGACATGGAGTAGTGGCGACCAGGGCCTGGGCAATGTGTTATTGGGCGGGCGGGCGACAAAGGAAAGAGGGGCACCTACTCGCTTCATCCTCACTGAGGCGGCCAGTGACCTCGACATCGGCGTCCTGCGTATCAGGCGGCGAGTCGAGGCCAATGTGCTGGTCGCTGCTGGCGGTATCGGCCGTCATGACTGGGCTGGTGGGCGTCGCTGGGGCGGGCATGGGCTGTCCGCTGCCGAAAAAGTAGTTGTAGGCACCTCGCATGCTGCTTGTGCGTTTGGGCAGTCCCGGGCGATTGCTACTACTGAAAGATTTACGGCCTCTGCTGTCGTCTGCTTTACCCGCGGCGGCTGCAGCGGGGGATACTGGGTGCGGAGGCGCTTGCCTGCTGCTGTTGCTGCGTGATCCGAGGAGACGGCGGCCGAATTTGTTCGAGCCCGACTCAATGTCCGCGAGGATCTGCTTCTGCTCTCTGGACGATGCGCTGCGGGAGATGTCGTCAGTGAAAAGCTCGATAAGCGCGGTGCAGCAGCCAGCGGCGAACGGGCGGGGGGCAACAACGTCAGGACAGCACTGCAGCGTGTGCAGCAGCCCTCGAGAACCTCACGGGAGCAATCTTACCAGAGCAAAGCGTGTGGAAGTCGAAGGGGGGAGCGTGAACCAAGGTAGTAGTAGTGCAGGCAAGAGGCGGCAGTCTCGTGCAGGAAAAAAGCGAAGAATGACGGAGGAACTCACTCATCATAGCTCTCCCGCCTACGTCCCATTGACAGCCTAGGCATATCTGCACACACACAACCAAGCTATTCCCTTCCGCTTGTGCTTCCCTGATTCGTCCCGACTTTTCTCTCTCTCCAGCCCTTTTTTTTTCCCCTTGCCCTATCTAGCAGATCTGCGATTAGATTCAACAAGAAAAAATCTCTGTTTTGCTTCCCGCTTGCTTGACAGCTGCATCTTCTGCTGCGCGGGCGGGCCCTATGTCGCTTTATGTACGCTACGCGCCAACGAACCGCCTTGTAGCCCCCGGCTAGTCATTGCTGGCCTGTCCAGCCTCTCACGTAGCCCGTCTGAAATGTCCATGCCGCCTTGACCCTGTTTGCATGATGCGCAACTCTGGGGGAACATAGATCGTCTCAGGTAGCCAGGCAGGCAGGTGGCACGCAGAGAGCACACATGCACGCACTCGTCCCAAACCCAGCCCTCGATGGTGGTTGGTTTTGTGGCGGTCAGAGTTCCCCACGGCTCCACCTGCTTCTTACCGCCTCACCGAGTCGAGTCGAGGCGAGGCGACAACGAGAGGGGGCAGGGATAAGCTTTGGACGTGGGACGTGACATGTGACGGCCAACCGACCCCTCAATTACGCTACCATGAGCGTTACCATTGTCATTCCAATTCAATATCCTGCCTTGCCCTGTTCTTCGTCCTGGTCTTGTAGGTAGTACACTCCTCCCTCCACCCCATCCTATCTGTTCACCCGCACATAACCGTCGCACAACATCCAGCCTGCCAGCCAATCACGCCCATGCACGTAATGTCGCGTACACAGCATCGGCACTCCATCAGTTCACCGCAACGTCATCTCCATCAGTTCACCACGCCGCATTGCCCACCAAACTACATCACATCATGCAAGCCATCTCGCAGTCCACCTAGCCCCATCTCATCCCATCCCATCCCTCCAGTTCAATCCAGTCCAGTCTAGTCCAATCCAATCCAATCCAATCCCTCGTACACGATGCCATGCCATGCCATGCCATGCAATGCGCTGGCAGATCCTTGCCTTGCCTTGACATGACTTTTGCGCCCGCCGCTGGCGCTAGCTGGACGCGTGACCTGACATGTCTTGGCGAGAATGAATTCATGGTTGTCGAATCACACTAAGTGAGCGGTCAATTCGTGATTGTGAAATAGTACCGACTGGAAATGTGAATGTTACGTAATTGACTCCATGCATGGTCTGGGTATTAGTAGAGTATGTTCCATTACGACGACTATCGCAGACGCAGGAGAAGAGATGTTAGAGAACAACCACCATCCCCCATCATATCATAGCATTCCGCATAAAACTACGCATATAACCAACCCCTCCCAACGCCACAAAAATGCCGCCAAACGTATAAAAAACTCGCCCAGTCTAACCCTCATTCTCAGGAAAGGAAGTCGCGCAATACCCACGCACAACTCGAAGAATAAAAGGACACAGCACCCCCAACGCCAACCCATCAGATATCAGACCGAGCACGCATCATCACCTCAGACTGCCGTGTAGTCCTGCGCGTAGGATGTAGAATGAGGGCCCTCCCATCCGGCATACCAACGACCAAGATCTCAGGGGACTGCTGAGCATCGAGAGCAGCCGAGAGGGATCGACTGAAGCGTCTCGCCTCCCTCAATCTGTCCCTGCTTTCTCTGAGGCGTTGACGTCCTGTGGGTGAAAAAGAGGGGATATCAGCTCAATTACATAGTAACGACACAGGCTCACGACGTAGGACCAAACCAACCCCTGCGTATCCGATCCCCAACGCCCCCGCCTTCAGACGACGAGTTGGCGTTTGCTGGTGAACCGCTAGGGGTAGTGTCGGATGCGTCGAATGCGCCGGGCATCTGCCGCGACTGCGATGCTGATGCTGCCTGCCCGCTCGACGACGACGTGGAGTCGTTTGACTCGCCCTCGTGTTTCGAAATGCCCTTTCGGCAGTGCGGGCATGTATCGTGTTCTTTTAACCAGGCCGACACACATGGGTGGTGGAACCAGTGCTTGCAAGGGAGCACCGTAACCTCCTCACCAATATTGACTTCGTCCATGCAAATACTGCACTCAGCGCGGTGTTCGTCACCGAGCATATCTTCTGTGACGCGTTTACGAGTTAGGGAGTCGATTTCGTCTTGGGGGGCGGGTCCGGGGGCGTTGCTTGTGGCTGTCTGTTCCATGAGCTGGGAGACGATGCGGTCGAGGCCTTCTTGCGAGTAGACAAAGTCGCCCATCTGGCCGCCGCCGGGTATCAGGCCTACGGTGGAGAGCATTTGCAGTAGCGGGTTGCCAACCATGTGTGGATTTTGATCGAGATTGGGCTGTCCGCGTTGAGCACCCCGCAGGCCACCTTGTAGATGGTCGTTCATGCTCCCAGGTGGTGCACCAAATGCTGCGAAGAAGCCGGCCATGACGCTGTTGCGCGTTAGCATCCACGTATTGCTAATAACGTTTTTTAAACTTACTTTGAGATGTCATCCACAGGTTCCATCCGCGGTTCAGGGTTGTTCGCATCGCGAGGATACAACCGCGCGCCACCATGATATGTGAACCTCCCCGATCGGGGCAGTGATGAATCGCCTCCCTCATTCTGTGATCGTGCCTCTTCGTACGCAGAGTGACTCTGTCCATCTGTTTGACCCGACAGCCCCTCGCCCCGACCCTGCCCTTGGGCCCGCTGTTGACTTGGTGGCTGACCCGAGACCCGCGCCAGGTTGGTCAGCATCTGCATGAAGCCGCCTATCGGCCCAGGCGCCGTTCCAGTAATCATCTGCTGCGGCGAGACTGAGCGTGTGAGTGTGGCCTGGACGTTGTACCTGCCGGGTGCAGTCTGCGAGAAGCGGAAGTTGCTAATGTCTCCCTCTTCTGGGTCGTCGTTCTGCCATGGGTTGTGGCTAAGGTTTTGGGGGAGGTTCTCAAGTATGTGCAGCGGGGGCTCCTCCATGTCGGGCATTAAGTCGTTGTCGTCGCCTTGTCTCGCCGCGTCTCGGGGGTCGTGGTCATCTTCAATCTGCTGTGGGTTAGCGGGATGTGGTGCGCATTTGCCATTCGCGCTCTGTAGTCAAGATCGGATTGACAGTCTGCGACACCAACTCACGATTTCTGTAAAGTCTGAGCCGCACTCGGGACACGACAGGCCGTGCTGGTCTCGATACCATTCGTCGGCACATTCGTGGCAAAACATCATGTCGCGGTGGCCCGGCGTCGTCTGATTTGTCGACATAGTCGCGGATGTATAGTGGGGTATAGGTTGGAAGGAAAGGTGGGTAGGAGGAGGATCTGGAGTATGTCAGCAAGGAAGACATGACTAGATGTAGAAGCAAGTCTCACCAGAGAGTGTCAAGGTGGCGGCTTCGGCGCAGAGGTGAGCTGGCTACCAATTCCGGCATGCGCCGTGCTACAATGAGCGGCGAGAGTGTGGCGGCGGACTGACAGCAGCAAGTAGATGCGAGAGGTCGAGGTGCAGGTAGGAAGATTGCGTAGAATAGGAGTAGGGGGCGTGAAGGAGAGGCTATGGCGAGGCTGCGGCAAGGTTTGGTTCTTGGAGAGCTGTCAGGTCGGTCGGTGACGTTGGGCGGGAAGATCGCTACGTCGGAGACAGGGTCCAACGCGATTCGTTCCGGCTTGCTGGCAACTCAAGCAAGCTTGTGGCTTCAACCCGCTCGATTTGTTGCGTGCTGGAGAAAAGTGGGTAACGTAGAAGTAGTGCTTGGAAGAGCTGCTTTATTGGTCTTATGAAACAGACAGGCAGGCGATTGTTATGTCCTGGTGCTGACTCTGCGTTTGTTCGACCACCCATCCAGTATTCCTCGACATTCCAGGAGTTTCCATCTCGTTGCCAGCAGAGGGAAGAGACATAGTGAGAATCACTGACCAGATCAACACCGTGTTCCGTGCAAAAAGTTATCATATGTGCAACAAATGAGATGTTAATCAGACATCGTACAATCTCAACCAAAGGTATACAGCCCAGAAACGCCCGCGCATGTACCTACATCGCCACACGTAACTCTCACAAAAAGACCCCATGCTCATTCAACCCAAATCCTTCGTAACCCCCCAGCGTCGTTCAGCGCCTCCTACTCCCCTTCAACAAAAGCGTCCCCACCAACCCCGCGGCGACCGCAATTCCCCCCACGATCGCCGCGCCCACCAGCCCATCCTTCGCAACCTTCTCGTCGATGAGTCCCTTCAAGCTCCCCGCTTGCAGGTTCGCCGGCTCCAGCTCGAGCAACAACTCGTTATACCGTCTTGCCTCGGCATAGTTGCCGAGCTTGTAGTTGCCCAGCGCGAGGTAGTAGAGGCATTCGCGGCGGCGTTCGCGCGACGAGCGAAAGATGTCGGAAAGTAAGCGCACGCCTTCCTGCTGGTCTTGGCGGGAGAGGGATTTTATGAGGCCCTAAGAATGCGGTCAGACACGCGGGAGGGGAAGAAAAGGAGGGGTAAAAAGGGGACGGACCCAGGCGTAGTTGAATTTTGTCTGCAGGCCGACATATTCTCCTTCCTTCTCGTATTGCGCGCGCAGCACTTGCAGCTCGTCTTCTTTCAGCGGCGACTCCACGTCTGCGGCGTCTGTGTCGCACGTTAGCTTTTGCCCGGGTACCCCTCACTGCATATTTGCGCTCACATGGTAACGAGGGCGACATGGTCAGTTGTGCGGGTTTGTTCTGTGCAGAGAGAAATATCGTTGTAGGTGGCGAGCGGCGGGCGGCAAGATGGGTGCTAGGTATGTAGGTAGGCAGACTTCCCGAGCTGTCTCGTGAAAACGGTCGGTGACGTACACGCTGCTCGTGGCTTTGCGCTGCCCAGCCGAGAATTGTGGCGGAAGCCGCGACCGCGGTCGTTGCCATGCCTGCCCGCCGCGCACAGGCCACACAAACACATCAACACCAACAAACGCGACATCACCAGAATCCTCACACCATTCACATACAAACCCAACCCCGAAAATCCACGCGACCGCACCCCCACCACAAAAATGCTTCTCGACGAAGACCCCGCCGCCGTACGCCCCGCCCCCCCCCCCCCCCCCCCCCCCCCCCCCCCCCCCCCCCCCCCCCCAATAAAACACCTCCCCCAAACTAACCCCCCACCAGCTAATCGCGCAATGCACCTCGCACTTCAAAATCGCCAACGACACCGCCTCCCTATCCCGAATCTCCGACTCCCTCTCCACGCTCTCCACCTTCCGCTCGCAGCACCTCGGCACCCTAAAATCCTCGCTCCAATCCACGCAGCGCACCCACCAAACCCTCGCCGCAAACCACAACCACACCCTCTCGCAGCACAACCCAACGAATCACGCGGCCGAGATCCTGCGCCTCGATACGGAGAAGTTCAAGATTGCGAAGCAGGCGAGCGACTTGGATATTGAGGGGGAGAGGTTGGCGCAGGAGATGGGGCGGCTGGGGGGAGTGGCGGCGGAGTTGGAGGGGGAGGGGGTTGAGGGGGGGAGGGAGAGGGCGGAGGGCGAGGATGCTACTGTGTAAGTCTCTTCTTCTGTCTTGTCACTCCAACGAGTTGGATATTGATGATTGTGGCGGGCTAACACGTACAAATAGACTTAAACTCAGACTCTACCGCACGCTTGGTATCGATGTCGAGGCTGATCCGACGACGGGCACGTACAACAAGGCCGTTATTCGCAATGCGTCAAAGGGCGATGTGCATGTTGTCAACATCGATCCCAAGTTCTCGCGCCACTTTTATACGAATTACTTTTGGCGGACGATGTGAGCTGGCGCGTTATGGATTCCACACGCATGAGCTCGACGAGACACATGACACGGCGTTCCATATACCTTTGTTTTTTAGTAGATCGGCGAAGATACCTTTCTCTTTCTCGGGCGTTGTCGCGAATCAAAATATACTCGTTCTATGCGATACCTTCCGTGTATGCATCAATCTGTGTGTGAATATAAAACCCTCTATCGGGGTCACACTTTGGTCCACTGCACAAAATCATACAAAGCAGTGTATTTCGTTTCAACAATGGCATTCCACTCGCATTTCGCTACTACATGGCTACTACTACACAGTACGTGTCTTGCTCAATCGAATGTCTTGCCCCCCATTCACAACCACCCCCTTCTTCAATCCTTCATACCGCATACCACGCATAAGCCCCTCACAACCCCACCAAAGCAAGCGCAAGCGCAAAAGCAAAACACAAACACGTCATTCCGAGTCTCATTCCATATCGTCGTTGTACACCATGTCATCATCGTCTTCGTCATAATCATCGTCTCCGTCCGTCTGATCTACACTAGCATCGTACAAATCCCTCAGATTCTCGCGACCCACCTACCCACAAGGAACTTGACGAGCAGACACACACGTATAACAACGCGTGACATTGCACCCAAACACAGCCATCGATATGCCAATGACACTACATCCATCTCCTATCCATCCTCATCTACCGCTTACTCTTCTTCTTCGCAGCCACGACCTTGAAGTTACTCGAGTCGAGCGTATTCTGCTGCTGTTGCTGCTGCTGCTGTTGGACCTGAGTGCTCGGGTTGCCCTTCTTAGCGACTTCAGACCAGCCGCTGGCGCCGGACTTGTTCTCAGCGGGGCTGGACGTGTTGCGCTCGTCGAAGATGCCCTTATCGGCTAGTTTGCGGCGACGGAGGAATTCTTCGGCAAAGTGGCGCGAGTCGAGCGTGTTGGATGCCGAGTGTACAGATTCGGTGATGAGTTCGGCGTCGGCGGGGAAGCTGAGGAGGGAAGAGACAAAGTCTTCGGCTATTGTGAGCTGTTAGTGGGATGGACCTTTTGTCGAAATTAACGAATTACATACCGTTGATGCTTTTGTTGAGATCCGATCGGAGTTCGTTGATAGCCCATTTGCGGAACTCTTCCTCGGCATTCACCTTGCCGGGCTGTCCTCCCAGAGTTGTACTGCGAGTTACAGTAGGTTTCTTCACTACAGGTGGAACGATAGTTGTGCTGGGTGAACGAACCGCGACTGGCGTAGGGGTCGCGGTGACAGGGGCCTTCGACTTTCCACTGGCACCAACAGTAGTCCAGGCGCTACTACCGGGGATGATGGCTTGAATGGGACCAGTCTTGCTAGCCAGATCAGCGTATCGCTTACCGCCAGATGCGGCTTGAACGGCAGCACCGAGGGCACTAGCTGCGGCGGTGGCCTGAGCGACAACACGTTGTTTCCGTGCCTCTTCTTCCTTCTGAATCTGCTGGAGCGTCTTCTTCGAGTTGGCGGCTTGCTGTGCAGGGGTTTTCCCAGGAGCAGGTTTGGCCCAGACCGATGCACTAGCTGAGACCGGAGTAGCAGGGGAAGCACCGCTTGCCCAGGTCGAACTTGATGGTAGGCCAGGCTGCACGGCAGGAGAGTGAGTCTGAGCAAGTAGTTCCTTCTCGAAAGCCTCACGACGGGCAGCCGCTGCAACAGCCTCACGTTCGGCAGCCTTCTTTGCTTCTGCTTCCTGAATCTCCCGTAGAGAGGGTCCTCGGGAAGCCTCGGCAGGTTCCTTAGCCCAGGGTGCAATCGAAGCGGGCGTGTCAGCAGAAGGAGATACAGCACCTGACCGGGTCTCAGTCGTAAGCGATTCGGCAACGATTGGCTTCCTCTGCGCAGCAGGAGCGGGAAGGGGAGACTGAGAGGGGGCAGGTGGAGGAAATGGAAAAATGGCAGGCTCTACTTTGTTCCACGCCGACAGAGGTTGAGGTGTTTGTTTAGCTGAAGCTGCCTTTTGGACCTGCTCAGTAAGCGACAGGGTCTCATTGTTGGCAAGAGGGGCTTCTGATTTTGGCTCGGAGGCTTGGTCTTGCAGGTTTGCAAGCTCAGGCGAGTCGGACTCAGGGTGATGCTCCTCTGCCGGCACGGAAGGCTTTCCGATGACTCCTTCCGGTGGCGGAGCAGCCCTGGACGTCTGCTCTAGATCCGTATTGACTCTTAGATCTTGGAACTGCTGCAGACGATCGGCAGAAGCCTGTGCAGCTTGCTGCTCGTTAGGACCAAAGCGCTGCTGTACGTCGTGCTCAGCTTGCTCACGCTGCAAGCGGGCACGGTCGCTAAGCATAGCAACTATCTGCTGTGCGTGCGAGTTGGACTCTGGATGCTGTTGTCCAAAAGTCAAGGGAGTAGTTCCAAACGAGGGCTGCTGGCCAGAGCGTCCGAGAGAAAGACGGTCCATCATACCTGGAACCTCGTCCTCCCTCAGATTACCCAGCATGTCCAGACCTGGTCCAATGGGGCCCAGTCCGGGAACGGGGCCTGACCTAAACGCATTGTCCATAAGACCAGGAACAGGTGCTCCTGGCACAGGTCCTTGCGTAGGAGATGCTTGATAGCCACCAGGCGAGGTAATGCTTCCGTAGCTTGGTTGGCTGTGGAGACTATGGGCACTGGAGTGGTGTTGAAGCTGGTTTGGGATGATACCACCCATCTGATGTCTAGCGAGCGCTTGCTGCTGAGCTGCGAGGTGTTCCTTCTGACGGGCCATCAAATATTGCTCCTCTTGCTTTCTACGTTCGAGGGCGTTTTGTTGTTCGGCGGTCAAAGTGGTGCCAAAGCTCGGGAAGCTATTAGCAAAAGGAGGTTGAGCACCTGTTGTGGGAGCACCCGCGCCTGCCCATACGTTGCCTGGCGCTGCGGTAACCGGTCCGTGCGGGATGCCAATCTGGGGTACGAGGAAAGGTTCGCGTGAGTTGCCGATGCGACGAATGAGCTGAGCGAGCGGCTCATAGTCGGGCTCTTCCATCTTCTTGACCAGAAGCTCGGGGGAGAAGAAGCCAGCCTTGTACCAATCGTGCATCTCCAGACCAGAAAATGGACCCTGAGTGTTACCCGAGGGATCACGGTAAATCCACCTCATTCTATCAGGCATGACCATAGTACGTTGTTGAGCTGGCGGGGGCTGACTTGAAGCTGGGCTGCTTACACCAGGCGTCGTCGGGCGAGCAGTCCTGGTTTGGTTGAGGGCAGCCATGGAGAGCGAAGTAGTAGCCGGTCCAGACGCCTGTCCAAACGCGGAATCGCCATGGTCTTGCGCCGACGCACTGGAGAAGTCGTCGAACAAATTGCGGTTCGCACGGAAGGGGCTATCGGTGTCACGGGCAGGAATTGCGCTGCCGGGGCCATGGCCACCAAAGGCGCCTCTGCCGAAGGTGCCAGTCATGCTCTGTTGACGATCACCATGCGACGAATTTTCGTCTGAGATTCGGTGTTGCTCATTCGATCGCATCTGCTCCTGCATGGCCGTGGGGAACAAGGAACCAAGTTTGCTGGAACGACCCATCGAGCCGTGTCCGAACATGGAGCCGCCACCCAAGCCGGCTAGTGAGGGCGACTGAGCCTCGCCAACATTTCCAAAAGCACTGTCGAAGCCTCCCAGACCGCGCTCGCGCACCGGGGTACCCAACGTCTGCGGACCCAATGACCAAGCCGCGGCACCCCCTAGGCCAGGTAGACCGCCGAGTCCTGGAAGAGTGGGAAATGCTCGCGAAGGTCCGACGCTGGATGTTTGACTGCGATCGCTTGCAGCAACTTCGAATGCTGCAGGAATCCTGCCCAGTCCTCCAAGTCCACCAAAGGCATTGTGGAGGTTTGGGACAGAAGTGTCGACCTGGAAACTACCCATGCCGGGGTAATGGTTATTTTGAATGTCCGATCCCTCCGAATCATTGTCGCCGTGTCCGTCTCGGGTCTGATCTGGGCTGCGGTACGGATTAGTGTCTGTAGGGCTCATAGGCTCGTGTCCTCCTTCACCTCCGCGGTGGGGCGTATGGTGCGCAAAGTGATCCCGGCTCTGGAAGGCGTCGCGAAGGCCAGTGTTATCGGCGGTCATGCCAAATGCAGAGAAACCGTTCTCATCGCGCGCATCTGGGCGATGTGGCGTGCCGAAAGCGCCCAGGCCATGGGATCGTGGAGGACTGACATCTTCGCCATGGAGAGCTGCACTGCCCGTCTGGAAGTGGTCGTCGGGGAACGGATCTGTGTCGTTGCTCATTGGTCGGTTCGAGCGAGCTTCCATCCACGAGATACTTTGCTTGGTGGGTTCTGCTTCACTGAGCTTGCCCAGATTGCCCATCGACGGCTTCTCCCTCGCTGCCTTGTCCAGGTCCTCAGTGCTGGTCTTTCCCATCAGTCCCTTGAACCTGCTCTCGCCACGCACACTGCCAAACCCGGGCTTCTTTTCAGACTGCGGGTTGGCGAAGCTGCCAAACGCGCCCATGGGAGAGAACCCACCCGACGGAGATGCAGACCACGGCGAGGCTGCAGCGCCGGCACTGAAGGGGGCGGTCGTGGTGCGCTTCAATGTTCCGAACTGGTTGCCATTCTCACCTCCATTTTTGTCCTTGTCACGCTCCTCGCCGGTCGCACCAGTCGCGCCCGGCGCCTGCTCTTTGTAATCCGTCCGACGACGTGTCAGAGCAGGTGGCGGTGTCATTGCGCCAGACTCCTCGCGGGCGAATCGGGAAGTGGCAGGCGAGGCGGGGAAGGGGTAGGCGTCACTGGTCTCGCGGCGACGGTTGCCCGGCCGTGCGCTGGTTGGCGACGATAGGCCGTAGGGGGTGCCCGGGCCCTGTGATATGGAAGTTTTGCGTAGGGAGAGGTCTTCCTTGGGCGTGCCGTCCTTGTTCGTATTTTGGACGGGTGGTTTCAGCGGCGAGTTCACAGACGAGAGAAATACCTAAGCGAGAACGCCAACGTCAGGAACATGCACTACGCGTGCGCGGCGGGGGCAACATACCTCCCTCTCCTCGTCGTTCATATCCGACAGACTGAGGGGCAGCGTCTCGCCGTCGCGGTCCCAGCACTGATCGGCCCCGACCCCGCCCTGCGCCTCCCGTCCGTGGTCGTCCTTGCGGCCCCACGAAGCGCCAGCGGTGCCGTTAGTGATGTGAGGTTCCCACGCGCCCACGTACAGACTCGACAACCCATCGTTGACGTCATCCGCGTCGCGCTTCGTCCTGAACAGCTGCGTGACCTGGTCCCGTGAGTAGCGGCCCTCTGCCGCACTGCCATTGCGCCCCGGCTGTGCGTGCGGTGGGACGTAGACGCCTGCATGTGAGTTCGGGGGCGCGGGCGCGTCTCGCGTGGCGGAATGCGTCGTTGAGCCGGAGAGACTGGTTGCGTGTGAGGTCCGCCGAAATGTTTGCGTGGCACCGTTGGTACGTCGAGGCCTGCCGGCATGAGCATCCTCCAAATCATAGGCAGAGTCCGCCATAGTAGTAACGAGGGAGGTGGTAGCTAGCGGGGGAATTTATATTGCGTAATTCGTGGTGCTTTCAAACAATGCTGAGCGGCTTCACGGCGAGAATGTGCGCGTATACAGGTGCAGGGTGGAAATATATTTGCAGGAAAGCGGCCCACTCACCAGTCTCCGCCCGAGTCTGCACGTGCCGGGCTAGCATTACTGCCTGCAGCTGCCGATGCAAAAGAAGTAGGCGCCATCGTTGTTGTGGTTGTGGTGGGGTGAGGAAGTGGCTCGAGTAGCAGTCGAGGCCCGAAGTTTTCAGTTAATGCAGGTGCGACTGGTCGAGATGATGTCAGGCTTGCAGCTGATTGCAACTACGACGACAGCGAGGTACGGTGGTGAGACAAAGGGTAGTGGTACAGGCGAAGAGGCAGAGCGACAGTCGTGGTATATGGCGACAGGAAGAAGAAGGCTTGCCCCAAGCGAAACATTTCAAGTGGTGCCGCCGAGCGTCACGTCACGTGCGTCCTCATTTTTGCCATGACGCCCCAGCCATCTCACCACAACGCGTCCACCGTGAACGCGTAGTGAGTCAGCCTGGCTCGAAACTTTGCGCGAGGCTTTGTCAACATGCACCTACCTAATCAACAACAATCGTTCCTTCCTGCGGGAGCTCACTCGCGCCTTCCCCGCTTGTGTGACGTGGGATGAACATTGTGGCCTGCGCCTTCCATTCCATTTCTGTGCTTCACAACACCAGCAAGAGCACTCTTGTCTTGCCACTCCTTGCCCGGTCCGGTTCTTTTCGCCATCGTCGTTTCATTCTCGCGAATTTTCTAGAATATTCCTTAGCTTCCTGCCCGACCCAACCAGTCGTTTGATCCCGTTCATTTACAGCGCTTGCAAAGCATCGCCACCGTTTGCTATGGCGTCCGTCGTACTTCAAGTTTGCTACACCCCTCTCGTGCTCGCAGTGCAAGATCGCCGGCACCAATCATTCATCATCTCAGGTTGAACAAGACCGTTCAGCGTCTGAACTACTCCCGTATCGACTTGGTCTCTCTATCCCCTTGACCTTCCCTGACCATCCTTCCACTCAGATCATCTCGTCTGGTGTCTCCAGTGACGGTCTGATGCGCAGCAGCATTTGACCTTTTCTAGCCATCGACTTGCAACCTCTATAAAGCAGTCCCCAGGGTCTGTCTTTGCTGCGAACTCTCTTTTGCTCTCTGCACAACGATTCACTTATTATAAAACTTGCTCCGAACTCAACTAGCATTTATCCGTTTGCACTTTCTTGCATGCTGGCCGTGAGCACTTACCTCCCTTCGACGCTCAGCAACCACTTGTAACCTCTACCTTGTCGCTCCGTTCATGCTCCCTCTACGAAATTCTTAGTCCTTGAAATCAATCGCGTACGACCAAACTTGCATGTAACGGCGATTTTCTTCCATCACAGACACTTCTTCAGTGTCGCGCACCCAAGCTCCCAACACCACACATGTGTGCGGCGCTTGGTTTCCCTGATCGCGGCTACATGTATCGACGTGCGAAGCCCTACGAAGACCCATATGCTAGCGGAAATGAGAACCGCCGTCAGAACCGCAACAGGCTCTTTGCAGAGCTCCAGCAAAACCAACGGCACCCATACGAACGCATGTTCGGCGGCCATCGGTCACCAACAGCGCACATGGGGGGTATAGGCATGTTTATGGGCCACGGGATGGGACCTATGCTAGGAGGGTTTGGGCCTATGGGGATGGGAATGGGCAGAGGGACAGGAAGGGGATGGGGACATCACAACGCTTTCCTTGGCCGTCCACCCATGAGCCATCCCCACTATCCACATCACAACCAACCTCGCAGACTCTATCCCGGCCTCGCCACCCACAGCCGGCAGACACCTCATCGCTTTGGCGGTAGCCCACAAACACGCTTCAATCCCATGTCGCCATACAGTCCATTCGACGACGACGATGACGACGACACCGACTACAGGTTCCCCAGATACCCGATGGGCGGGTACCGACATCGCCCCAGTCCTGCAAGGTTCTTCATGCCCCGCTACTACGACTCAGATGATGACTACGAAGGAGACGAAGACTATGATGACGATTTCGATGATGACGACGATGAGTTTGATTATCCGCCTGCTACAAGGCAGTACAGACCTTATGCTTCGCGCTTCCGGTACTAGTCAGATGATGTGGTAGTTGGATGTCATCTCAGGAATCTATGTCCTTTTTCTTTCTGAAAATAGCGGGTGGCGAACTACTTTTTCATCGCACTTCACATTCGTGTTCACGTTCAGAGTAGATCATTCTCTTAATCTCGTTTGTCGCGCATCTATAAAACTGCGGTGTCCGTATCAGGTTGTAATGAAGAGTATGCATATTTCTCCTCAGTCCAAACTGTCACGTATCGCAAATTCCACGCTCATGTTGGGAATGCATGTGACTTTCACCGATGTGACTAAATCCCACTCCATTCAAGTAACCACTTTCAGGGTAGTCGGCGTCAATCCATACCACGGCGATGTCTAGTAAAACTGCATCCCCTTCCCATCCAAACATGCAGCAAAATCGACATTCTGAGTTTTTAAGCCTTTCTTTGCTGCTCCGCAGATTTTATCCATCTCGTATGCTCCCCCTGAACTGTTCGGTCCTCATACCACTTATCCACGTCCTCTTTGTTTACAACGTGTCTTCGCGTCCTCCTGGCTTGAGCTGTAGGGGGGTGTTTCTGGTGCACGTATGCCTCGAAGGGTTCTGTCATGTAGAGCAAGGATGGTGATTACAGAGCAGTTTTCGGGTATAAGAAGAGGAGAGAATATGGAGAGAATGTAAACGCGAGGGTGGAAAGGAGGAAATTTGGATCGACGAAGATGTAATTCAACGAAGGAGACGAAGAGAGAAGGTTTTAAACTTGAGAATGAAGTTCCTAACCATGATACGTAATCTTATTGTCATGTCTATCATATCCCTATATCTTGAAACTTTGCTACTCCGTTTGTCTTGCTCACTTCTTGTAGAATTTGTCGTTCTGGAAACCTCGTCCAGCAGTCTGCTGGAGTTGCAGGCCTCGGCACGCTGCTACAAATCCAATAGACTGTGTTCAAAGTAGAAACTATCTTCCCAGAGCCCTAAATTCGTAGGGAGAGTGTATGATATTTCGAGTCTAGTCAACTTGGCTACACAAATATTCAATCTTACACGCCCCAGAGCTCGTAGGCGATTGAATGATCGTCATAAGATTCCTAGCCCTTGAGAAGAGGAAAGGTAAAGTCGGCTTCTCTGGAAGATTGACTCGAGGCTCCAATTACATTCGTCATTTACCATCATGCGCAAGACCAGCTGATACCGAATTATGTATATCAGAATTTAGAGCAGGCAGCGTGACGTTGCGTCTTTCCTTTCCCGTGGCTAAATAGCCTGGCTGGTCCTTTTTGAGCAATATCTCGTCAAGAACTGCGCGAAATTGATCGGCAGTGGCACGATATCGAGTCGCCGTTTCTCCGATGACCGGCGGTGTACATAATCGATCATCAGCAGTAGAGCTTCCGCGGTTCGGCGGCAGATGAACGACAAGCAGATTTCCTTGGACAACTCTCAAGAGATCGTGAATTGCCGAGTCTTGTGAGCATTCCGGATCTGTCTCCTGAATGTGATTGATCCAGTGGAGCACGACTCGGTGAACTTCAGCATGCTTCAACCCGTCTGTGTTGGAGATCTCGAAGAACTGTCCTGTCTGATCCATATTTCCCTTCAGCTGGTTGTAGAATTCGTTCAGTGCGTCGTTACCATACAACAACCAGATGACAAACTCGAAGGTGATGCATCCCATTGACCAAACGTCGTAGAGGCGCGATCGTACTCCATGAATATCGGTCAGAGCCTCCGGAGCTTCATAACGGACTGTACCGTATCTTGTGGTGGTGGGCTGTGTTCTATCAACAGTTGCGATCATGTGTCGCTTTGCGAGCCCCATGTCGGTGATTTTGAGTCTCCCGAGGCCATCTTCCTCGTCCATGAATCTGAGAATATTTTCCGGCTTCAGGTCACCATGTCTGATGTTGTCTGCTTTCGAGGTCCCCATGCGATTTGTCTCCTTGACATTGCTGTTCTGATGTCGCATTCGAGGAATCTCTTTTTCGTTTTGCGTGGATTGCCCAGAGCGGCATTGATGGAGACAGTCGAGGGCATCCGCAAGCCCTCTCAGTTGTCGAATGGCCCAGTAGATGGTTTCTCTGCGAGGGCCTTGCGTTGCGGTACCATCCCAGTAATCTCGGAGGCTATCTCTGTCTGCCCATGGAAACATGAAGTAGCAACTGTCGCCTCTCCGTATAGCAGCTATGCACTTCGTTATGTGAGGATGGTTGAGCTTATTTATGTCCACTAATGCTCTTGCTTCACGATCCCAGGCGTCTTCAGTTTCGCCTTTATCGTTGTCTTGGGTGACCCTCATTTCTTTGATGGCAACCTCGCAGTCTCAGTCAGTTGTTCAAGTATCCAAGTATGAAGAGGGTGTATGTACATCTGTGATATCCGAATGCTTGTTATAGTCATCGTGTATGCGGACTTTGTATACAGAACTAAAAGCTCCAACCTTGGGCCTCAAGCTATAGGATGCGAAAGGAAATATGCACTCGGGAGATTCGTCGTACGCATATTGGAGCGGACTGAACACAGGCACAAGGCATGTCCACTGCTTTTTGTAAAAGTTGTAGTATTTGAGATCAGACCAGAACGAACGATCAAACGCATTTGACCTAGGGAGCAAAGGGGTAGAAGCATCACATCTTGGATTGGAAATAGGAAGGCTCGTGTCGTCAAAACCCGACTCCTGAAATAACATCATTGAGGCCAACAGGAGACGAGGCTCATGACCGCATTGGAGTGTGATTGCAAATACTTTGCTTGCGTGTTCATGGATCCAGATTGTCAGTTGGCGTCGCTCTTCATCTTCGCACTCCAGATATAATGGCTCCTTTTGAAACTCTTTGTCAATCGCAATTTGCTGCGTAAGCTTTCCAATACTGGATTCTGGCAGATAGTCTTGGGGCTGAGCGTCGAATAGACTGACGGCATACAGATCAGGGATTTGATCTGCCAAAGAATTCTGCTTAGCACTATTGATTTTAGCCTTGAGCCGCTCAAGTTTCGTTGTGCGTTGTGGCGCAAATTGTGCTGAGGTAGATTCTTGGACCATTGCGTCAGAGTGCCGATTACTCCCAAATATCAAGTGAGTAAGTAGGGGAGTCGAAGTCTGTGTAGTCGGGCTACTTCATGGATGTGATCAATTTGTTAAGATATAGTCTCCTAGAACCGCATGAGTTTTGTACTGTTAGTGTCGCTCCAGCGGAGGATGGGATGATATGTATATGTTGAGAGTTAGCGAAGCCGCTCCACTTAGTTACTAATCACACGTAGATGATTTCTGGACGCCTGATTGGCGCAAAGCAATAAGCAAATAGATGCATCTGCAATTCTTCTAAGCTCTTTCCTCCTGTAAAAAGCAGCGGTCTGTAACTGTGAGAACAGTATTGTCTGAATGTATTTCAGTCTACGTTATCATAAGGCAATATGTATCTACAGTTCAGGGAAACTGTTGTATATTATAGCAATAGCAATGCGTAAGGCCTCACGGTCCTCTCATTATGGGCTCCCTGATTCTGACACATTACTCATCGGTAGATATCTGAACGGGTCCCTAATCCATATCGACATCGTGGCGTATATGCAAAGTCATGTGCTTGTGAAGTTTGAGAAGTCCACCGGCGATACTAGCACAATGACTAGTCATTTAACTAATGTTTAGGTAAGCAAAAGGGGGAAAACAATGTATCTCTATCCAGTACTTGAACAGATTGCTACCAGCGCAGTAGAATATGAAATGAATTTTCAGTTGCTGGAGATACACTACATGTTTGTGGCTTTGCCCTCCACTCACTTTCTTTAGGATGTCTAAGTCACGCTTGGGAGCCTTGTTGCTGTTCCTGGATACCTAACTGTTTGATAGCAAAGCTGTGGTTGCAAGATACCTTGTTGCGAAAGTTATGATGTTTCTTGTTGATATGGACTATTAAGCCTTTCGCGAATCTACCATGATACTTAGTGTCTCTGCCGACTGCTTGATGAGAACAAGAAAATGGTAGGGCCTGCTAGTTGCGAAGGGGATAGTGTCTCACCTCACTATGCTTGCCTTGAGAGAAAAAGGGGGCCAGCATGATCTATTGATTCTTTTCGAAACCCTTGAATTTGTCTCCGGCCACTTGTTTCGTTTGAATCAACAAAGTAAGACTGACAGCAGAGGTTCTAGATCATCTCGGCGTCGCAACCCAACGATCGTGCTTCTCCTCATCACAGTTATTAGATGGAAGCCAAGGTCGCTCACATCCCCCCTAAGAAGCGTGAGACTTATGAGGAGATGTCGACCATGACGAGCACAACAATCTTTTCTGGAACAATCTGAGTTCCTTCGTGCTGTTGTGAAAAACCTCCAATTGACACAAACCATTAGCGTGATACCTCATCTGTTCGGATGCATGGGATGTTCGAGGGTCTGTTCGCGAGGTGTCCATACACAGACTTTTCGTTGACAATTCGGTAAACTTGTCTCCTGTGGGGGAAAGTCCAAATTCGAGATGTAGGATTCGCTTCTCCTGATTGTTATTAGTTCTTCATATCGTCTAGTTTGCAAATTCGGATGCGGGGAACTGGTTGTACTCAGGTTAAGCAAAGATTTCTCGCCAAAAATCGTTGGCGTAGCAGCTAGTTCTAAGCCAAAAGCCATATTTTGTTGCGATTGTTGCAAATGTTCAGCATTCTATATGTTGTTGAGTGAAGGTAAGAGTCTAAGAACTAAGTCGTTTGAAGTTCCCAGATGACTCGTGTAAAGCCGATTGAATTCGGAAGCCTTTTTGTAAGACGGACTGTTCACCTCAACCAAGGAATCTAGGTAGTGTTAGTATGCAACGGTTGAACGCTGCATAACGAAGGCTGGTGCTTGCAGCCCAGCGATGTTGATACTAGGTGATACTCTTTTCCGCGGAGATGATCATGACTAATTGCATAGCCTTGTTGGGACGGGCCGGAGTTGTGAGACGCATCAAGTGTAAGATCTGGACAAGTCAGGTCACACTACACCTTCAACTTCAATGAACTCGCAACTGACATCCCAGTCCCTAATATTTCAGAAGCGAATGTTTGGAAACTACGCACTAGTGATCGAGGTGACACAAAGCTATCCACGGAAGGACTGCTGAAGACAAAGCTATCGCTCGTAGTCATGCGCAAGCGCGAAGCAGTCATATTGACTGAGGACGACGTGACAAACGCAAACCAATACCATGTGTGAACTGCCGGGCTGTCGTAGCTTAAATAGGCCAACGAGACACATTGAAGGACTAGGCTGAACTGAAAACAGGATGGGTGTCAGTTACTTGGAGGCGGTTAAATCCTCAACCTGTGTATAGATTGATCAATTGTCCTTTTCTTCTTGGAGCTAAAAATAGCTTGTACGAGACGTCAGCCTCACCGGAGAGTCGTGGCGCAGGGCAACCGCAGCAACTGTCCTGCAGAGAGAAAACGTGCGGCCGAGTGCGATGGCATGAGCTGGCGGTCGATGAGGACAGACGAGAGCGACACAAGAGTGCAGCCTCCACTCCACACGGGATGACTAAGCACATGACATCATTTAAATGATCCGCTCAGCATCCCTCCTTTACTTTTGGTCTTCTGACTTTATTTAACCATCGACACAAATGTACTGCTCATGGTTGCACTACCTGTGCCGTTGCTTTTTTGGGTCTCTCGGCAGAAACTGCGCAGAAGCCAGCGGCGTAGCGACACTGCCCAGCATTGTACGGCATCGACTGCGAAATTGGCTATCCGATCCTCGACACATAGGATTCGGCTCTCTGAGATCGTCCTGCGCAGAACTAGTGATAGGTTTGGCGAACCTTGTCAACACACTACTAAGGCAGATAACGTCAACAGTTCCACCCAGCATCGACGATAACTTGAACTCAAAGTTCACCATTCAGAATCACCTATGCTAGTTTCCGATAATGTATCCCGGTATGATCTCCCAAACACCCCTAAATAAGGCAAGCAAGTTATTTGTGAGGACATCTCGAACTTTCTTCTCTTTACCAGCCCCGGCTCAATGATAAGCCAAAACAAACTCGAAAACAAACCTAGGATTGCATGTTGAGTCTGAAGAGTATCTTGGTATTGGCTGATCAGCCTGAAGGCTTGGGCGTACAAACTTGTCGTATAGAAGTATATGTGGTAAATGCGTTCTGGCTTTTTTCTCGTCTATGTCGTATCGAGGCCATGTCAGACCTATTCGAACCTCTGAGGCTGGTAATATCTGACTTTTGACTCCGTTACACATGATAGCTAAGATTACTGTAAACGGTGATCACCACCTCAAATCTGACTAAGAGTGGACGACTTATCTCAACGTCATACGAGATATACGGAGTCAAATCAGGCGATAATTTGGGTCAATGGATCCTTCACTTCACCTTCTGTCAAGCTCGAATATGGGAGACAAAACAGTCGCAGTAACGTATAATGAAAACAAGTACCACACACAGGTTCCAACTGCGCTTCAGATGTTCCAATTCAATGCGTAGACGTGTGGTGGGTTTTATGAATCTGAGGGCCAGCGTTCATCCCCGCGCTAACGTCTCATTCTCAGGATCATCGAGCCACCTGATTGGTCGACTATGCGGGATGCCAATCATAACCGTGCTGGTTTCAAATAGACTTCAAATCACGGCGGCAATAACGCCCCGACACAGCCCTGCGACTGATATCTATTTGGTTCAGGGTATTCCCGCGCCCGCATATTGTCAACGCCCCCGTAATCGCCATCTGGACAGAACGTTATTCTCAGTTCGCTCGGCCTTTCGAATTACCCCAAACCTACGAACGCGATGTTGTTCAAAAAGCGGGAGAAGGACATTGAGATGTCAGAGATAAAACAGCAAAGAACCTACGAGGACACAGAGGAGACGCAGTACCGGCCAGTCAACTGGAAGAAGTTGTTGTTCACGCCAAAATATATACGTATGGTAGCCTTCACGACCCAGATCAACGCAAACGCCTAACACAACACAGCAATTCATCTTCTTTTCATAGCGGTTGGCATAGCTACTGCTGTTCTAACGTTGCATCATGATGAGGTCGTGAAAGTAAGTGGAAGCTTCAACCCCTGCCAAGTCTGTTCGGGAAAGGCGGCTTATTGACGCTCGTTCCAGAAATTACGCCCATTTTCGGAGGACGTGCGAGACCTGCCAGCTGGGTTTCTCATACCCATTTTCATACTAATAATCATATCGTTTCCTCCTCTCTTTGGCCATGAGATTATTGCCTTCCTGTGCGGTATCGTCTACGGGCTATGGGTTGGGTTCGCTATTGTAGCAGCCGGGACTTTCATCGGCGAGAGTAAGCTTGTCCCGTATCGTTTATGTACTCGAGTCACACATACTAACTGCAAGTACAGTTGGTACCTGGTTCGCATTCAAACACCTGTTCCGTAACAAGGCTGCGAAGCTCGAACGCACGAACCTGAATTATGGCGCAATGGCTCGCATGACGCGCGATGGGGGCTTCTTCATTGTCGTCATCATCCGCCTTTCCGCCGCTCCTGCGCATTTCAGCACGGCCGTTTTCAGTACCTGCGATGTCAAATTTTGGCACTTCGCCATAGCAACACTGCTCTCGATGCCGAAGCAGATCTTCCTTGTGTATTTGGGCGTACTGATGGTAGAAAAAGAGGGCGAGGATGACAATACACAGACCATCATCTTCGGTATTATATTTTTGATCACGGTTGCATTAGGCGTGTGGATCTTCATGAAAATGAAGAAGATCAAGGTCGTTTTGCTGGAAGAACAGGAAAAGCGCAGGGTGGATAGAGAGGAGCAGCGTTTGGTAGAGGATGAGAGCAGTTCTAGCAGGCGGTTCGGTGAAGAGCCAGCTGAGTGGGATATGCAGCCAACACAGCCAGCTAGGGTTTTTTAGAGATAGGGATACAAGTAGTCTACGAGGGTTTGACATCCAATATTGAGTAGACAACAGCATAATGAGGCAATGAACCACTGGTACGCTCGATCTGTCCGTCTACTTCTTGTGCCCTAGCCTGTAAAGGGTATTACCTGCACAGGAATAGGTTTATCACCTCAATCTTTGATAGGTTAGTTTTAGACCTAGGGTTCTTGTGGGCAAGTATTACTTGCATGGGTGTGCATGTTAGGAAATGGGATCTGCAGCGCGTGCACGGAGATGTCTTGCGCAATCGTAAAGGATCGAAACGAGAATTGGCAACATGAAGGGAAAAGTTTAGTTGTTCACGTGTTTTCACGCGTATTTACGCGTATTTACGCGCAAACAGTAGTAGTAAATCTACATACTATATGTATCTAGTGATCAATTAACAAGTGGGAGGTTGTGAGGGAGGTAGAAGACCAGTCATAGTTGACGCATTACGTCAGCGATATTCAACGCCTGCTCTCGGTTCCAGACATCCCTTCGTACACCACAATAACCTTCTAACGTTCCATGCTTCTGTCTTATGATTATAGTGTATGCTGCATCTTACACATCGATCATGATGTTGTCTGCCAGGCAGCTGTCATAGCGTATCAAGACATCAAGACCCCGCCTTGTATCGGATCCACTAGCTCGTTGCCGCCTGCCTCAGCTTTCGAGACCCTCCCACTCAACGACACGCCGCCAAAGTGCCTCACCTCACTGCGATCCAGCGCACGTCCGACACCTCACGTTATATATCCCCACTCGGCTGCTCGCGCTCCACCAGAACTTACTCAACATCTTCTCCGCCACTGTATCCACCACAAGCTCACATCACCATACATTACAACTCGCCCGTTATGAACTTCATAGCTTCACCTCACAAGGAGTCGGCTATGTCCGACTCTCCCGACACTGTGCATCGGCGCAACCACAACGAGTATAGCTATCGACTGCCAACGCCGCCGCGAATCGTCGTGCCCCCACCTACCCTCACCACCGAGATGCCTGGGCTCGCACTCGGCAATGCATCTGCAGAGGAGGTGGACATGAGCTTCTTGAAGGATATGAACCTCGAGAACATTGTGCAGACCAACACGCTGCTTGATTGGGCATATGAACGTCGCAGGCAGGCGCAGATGATCTTACCCTGGCTATATCTGGGTCCCATGGTGTCTGTGAAAGACAAGGCGTTCCTGGCGCGGGAGGGCATCACAATGGCCCTGGCTATTCGCGCCCAAGAAAACACTTTGAAGGGCGCCTTGCTGGCAGCGAACGAGGTGTGTGCCGAGGTGAGGACCATCGAATCATCCACCTTCCACGCCCTCGTCGGGCGGTTCGCAGAAACTACCAGGATGATCAACTCACATGTCGCACGGGCCCGACAGTATTCCATAGAGAAGACTGGCCAGCCAACACTAGGAAAGGTGTTGGTGTTCTGCGAATCCGGCAACGAGAAGTCTGCAGCTGTCGTCGCGGCATATCTCATGGACACGCTGAGCAACTTCAACCACGTCAAGGCCATGCAGGTCTGCCAAGCTCAGCGCTTCTGCGTCAACTTCGATGACACCCTCAAGAACATCCTGCGCTCACACTGGGACATCATTCAGGCGAAGCGTTCGGTTGCTACTTCGAACGCACAATCACTACAAACTAGCAGTACGCTGAACGGTAATGCCTCACACCTCCAACCTTCCCAGTCTCTCAGTCGCAAGCGATCTATCGAGACCACCTGCGACGACGAGGATATGGACATGGGCGACGGCATGGACTCTTCAGACGCTCTCCGCTTTAGCGGGCGTGATGTGACTCCTTTCCAGGATATGTCGTAGGCGGTCGATTTCCTTGTTGCGTGCGTTTGGAACACTCTCTTACTTCTCATGATACCCTGCATAGTTACGGCGTTTTATAAAGGCTGCTTTGCATCCTGTTTGGCTATGACTAGTCGGTGGGTATGGATTAATTGGTCGCCCCTGCTTGTTACGTCCGCGCCCATAGCAAACAACACTGAATCATTTTTCTGTACTGCCAGACCCTTCTTGCCAAGATTGTATCCGATTTAATTTTGTTCTTTTTGTTTCGTCTTTCCTCGAGCTTCTACTCTGGCTCAATCTGCATGTGCAATCACTACAAGTGCAGGAAGAACCCACGATCGCCGGGTCACCAATCGCGAGTCACAGTGAGGTGACCAGTCGGTGTGCTTCGCCAGCCTCGACGTATCAGACACTGGTCAACATTCCAATAATGTTTCGGATTTCCAAGTCGATGAGCGAATAGGCTTAAATCCATCACGAAGATTGTGGGACAACTTTCTGAAGCCACTCAGGAAGGTATGACTAACGCTGTCGCCCATCGCAGAACTCCTGCCCAAGGCTTCATTCGGTTAGGTGAGACCTTGCCTCTGCCTTTTCGTCCAGCCCAAGGAGTCTCCATCGACTCAAACGTTAGGTAGATCCGATTATCGATTCATCTTTACACATTGCTTCCAGACTTATCCCTAGTTTGAGGCCCCCGTACCAATAAAACGTCGCAAACTGGATTGTCGCAACATCGCAACAGTGGTTGGCGCTACCAATCCCCGTTCCAATCGGGGCAGGCGGCATAAAAAACGCTCATGGAATTCCTATATCAACGTCTCTTTGAGATCCAAAACAATTGTCCATTGCGACAGAAGCTTCCAACCAACGAGGAAGCCCCAAGGGCCATGTGAACAAGCCAATGTCCCCGTCAACACGCATGATGGGTGCCAAACCCCCAAAACGCCCGCGCCGGATTTTGAAGCCGCATCACAGGCAGAAAATCACCGAGAACACACACCCCACGCACATATCTCGTCGCGTCAAACTGGAGAAGGGACCGCAGTGGGGTCCCAAGGCCGCAGAGGAAGACACGTGGATCGACAATTACGCACGCTACCTGCAACGGAGCGAGATAAGGCGCGCAATGCTCTCTGCTCCGGAACGAGAGCTAGAGCCAGAGCAGGAACCAGCGCCAGAGCCAGAGCCGCATTTCATGGATATGATTGAGCACGAAGGTTCCTGGCTCACAGTGTGTCTCGCGAAGGAACCTGAGACCCTTGAGGATTCGCAGACGTCTTCGCCTGATATCTCAGGCCCGGTATCTCAAGACACGCCGGTCTCGTTGCACGCTCGTGTACCCACACCACCCCCTGGACCCGTCGACGCTACAGTCCCGACTACGAAGCCCGCGTCTGACAACACTCCGAGGTTCTATGCAAGGTGGCACAGTCTACAGGGTGAAGGAAGAAATGGATTTTACGGATCCATGTAGAGGGGTGGGTAAAGGGGCTAAGGGAGGCATGGCTGTGAGACGAACTGCAAGGCGACAGAACACAATTATATCTCGCCCCGCCGCGCCCCTCCTTTTCTCGTTTCCCTATACTACAGCGAATACCAGAACACACGAACCAGGTCAAACGTTCGAAACATGGGAGCTTATGCTGGGTGGATCTTTGGACTGAGGAAGGCTTAGCAGCTACTGGAGCCTAAGCGCGATTAGATCATCAGCTCCGAATAGAAACATCTACTCAGTATTTGCAAATTTGACATGTGAAGCCCATCAATCAAGAACTATATCCCACTTTTTCACCTACCCAAGCGCTCAACCTCCTCCCTGCCCACCGACTTACAATTGCATCCTACCTTCATCGGTCAAATACGAAAAACAGTCAACCCTATCATGTACAAAACATTTCTACCCCCTACCAAAGCATCTTCCCAACCGCCTCCCGAAACGTTCCATCATCCACAGTCAACTTTTCGAGATTCTTCTCAACACGTCCCCCGCCATCCCGTCTCGATCGTCTCCCAGCACACTTCCATGAGCCTTTCCAGCACTACCATCTGACACGCCGTTCGGCAGCCCATCATCGCTGACCCCCAACATCAAGGACAGCACGAACCCAACGACGACTCCCACACAAGCCAGCTAATGTTTTTGATAAACTGTGACTATGCACCTCTGATGATAGATTGACAGCTACCACCAACCTACTAACCAGTTCCAAAGACACAAACCCATATACTCTCCCCATCTCCCGCAGAACGAGTGCGAACGCCACGGTACGGACCGCGGTCTAGTTGTGTAGAAAGATTTTGCGGGGTGGGAAGGGCTATCTAGTGGATACGATATCCAACTGGTGAGCAGCCCTGATTAGGAGTCGGTTGAAAAATGGTGCCTCGGTGGTATGGTGGAATGCAGCTGATGTGATGTGATGGGATGTGATGGGATGGGCTGGAGATCGGGTTAAGGGCGATGTTTGAGTTGGATGAGGACAAGACAGAAGGTAGGGAAATGTGGTGTGAATGAGTGGACTAGGGGTGCGTTTGGTTTGGTTCGATGTGTTGATGGTTAAGCTTTGTTCAGTCATATCGTGCATATATGTGTGAAAGAAGCTTGGCTAGTACCGGCTGTGGGTAGGAAACAGAGGAGGGGTGTCGATGAGAGGCTTTTGAGGGGTATGAAGCGAGGGGATACTTGGGATCGTGGTGTGGGGTTAATATGTTTCAGGATACTTGACGCTTGTGGTAGCTATGTGCGATTGTTTGGCCATGCTTCACGAAGTTCCTTTGCATATGTAGAAAGAAACCATAAATTTTTGGGTGTTGGCTCTTTGCTGATTTTATGTGTTTTGTGTCGCTAGCATTGGTATGAGAGCTTGAATACCGGTTCGGTGAGAGCGACTTGCCCATCTCTATACTCCATGATGATGATCGATTCAAGAGAAGCTTTGCGCAGTGCTGAGATGGACTAATGTGATAGAACGCCTGAGACGCGCACGAAATCCATATCACAAACTGTCAAATGAGATGATGAATGAGATGAGATTCTGGGATGACTATATGAAACACTAAAGATGAGTGGGGAAAGAAATCGCCGGAAAGTATCCATGATCTTTGGCCGACGAAGGAAAAACTTGCTGACCACCTGTTGATGAAAGTTGTATGCCTGTACCTGTACTGCTGCAAACGTATATGTGAAAAAGAGATTGGTAGCTGGAAGTATGATGTCGCACCACTTGGAAATACACGCTTGGCCTTTGTGCTGCCTCATGGGCGATGAATGATTGTGATGGGGAAAAACTGGGAGCTGATGGTAATGTCAAGGATACACTTTTGGGTTTGGAATGATGCTGGAAAGCGCAAAGCTAATGAAAGAAAAGGGGGGATGTCGCTGGACAAGGATAATGAGCAATGTCGTGATAAAAGTCGAATGGATACTTTTGCTCTCCTGTGAGGAATGATGTTCCACGTCATGTCGTTGATAGGCTCGTTCCCAATGCTGAGAAATGGGACAAAGTGAGTGGGAATGTCCAAGTTGGAAAATCCATCAACCCTCTTCTTTAGGCTGCCGGACTGATGCAGAAGGAAGTCGTGATCGGACTATAACTAAGACGTGGTCGCTGCCGGACGTCTCCTTTCTCGTCATTGTCATCGTCATCTCGTCGACGCTTTTCACTAGTAAATTCAATGCGGTAATGGGCCATATTCGCCATGTTCGGGTTGAGAAGCCACATCCTTCGATGCCAGTTGAAGATCCACCGGTCCGTGCTACGAAGGCTTCGTATGACTTTCAAGGTCATCTGTTTGTGAAGTTGCTTTCCATCGTAAGGCATTATGTTCGCAATGTGTGATTTCAGGATGAAACCACATGCGAGCCACTCATAGTCGTGACCCTTCATGCAGATAGGGCCCCTCTCGCCGTATTGAGATTTGCACCCCTGCAGATCAGATTTACGTATCTCTGTGATCGACAGCCACATGTCGGCTCCCGAATTTTCCAGCTGCTCGAGTGTGATATTGGAGTCGTCGATGGGTATCGCTGTGTCCCGAATCCAAACTGGAATATTTACATCACAAGTAGTTTTGATGGGCTCGGAAGTCTCATTGATTCGAAGTGGCCCATGCTTTGTGAAAATCGTTTCCGTGGTTTCGTAACGAGCTTTCACAGTTGCCGGTCGAAGCCCTTTGGTAAGGATCTCGGCGACGAACACTCGTTGACCGATACGTTGGCTCTCTTCGTAGTGAAATTTAGCTCTTGCTTCAGCACGGGCTGTTCATAGTCAGCATTTTATCTGTGGGGTAGTTATATGCTCACTTACCAAGTGAATTGAACGCGGAAATCATGGATGAAGGGTCGCGCTTCATATTCCATTTCAGATGGCGTTCGATACGTCCCACGGTCAAATCCATCTTTCCGATGAACTTGCTGATGGACTGGAAAGCGTTGCGCTTTCTGATTCGGAGCCGAGGTTCTGCACGGTGTCTGACATGAGTGTCCTTGGTCACATTGCTACTCAAAGTTGCAGCGACTTCGTGGTGTGTGCGATAGAACCTGGGTGGAAGTCCGACTCGTGATCTCCTCTCGAAGCATCTGTCACATTAGCTTGTTGATAGCATAACCCGTAATGACAACGTACACTTCAGCGTCTAGGAGTTTAGAAGTGACTTCTCTTCTTTGATTCTCTTTCAAGTCAGAATCCTTGACACCTATCTTCCCATGTCCAGAACTTGGGCCTGGTCCTGGAGGTTCAGAAGGCGAAGATGGATCTGCAGGAGGCGTGGCGAGTTGATGTTTCGTTGAGCTTTTCCGACGCACTGCCTCACTCGACGATCCAGACTTCAACCTCTGGAGTAGAGACTCGATTGACGTACGCGAATCCATGAATGAGATGTGAGGGATGATGACGAAGGCTGAAGTGTTTGGAGGAAGTGTCTCTAGACGAGAGGCTTGACTGCGGAAGAGAAATGATAAGAAAAGGTTGGTGTAGGAAAGAGAGTCAACTGTAGTAGTAGGAGAAGCTCGTTATATACCCATAGGAGACGGCGGGATGGAGATGGGCGGTAAGAGAGCCGCCAACGCAGGAGTTGATGGCAAGGTAAAGGTCATGGTCGGCGAGATGGATGTCTCTCATCACATGCAGTGAGTTACATGGCGGTAAGAGTGGGAGAAAATGACCGGCTTTTGTGCTTGCAGTTGGTGTGTTAACATCTCAGCCTTGACACGAAGGTGAGAGTACTCCCACATCATGTGTGATTGACGGCTTGTGATATGTGTAGGTAGCATCATGTTCTTCACAGCGAACGTGAAATCAAAATGGTCATGAAGAAGGTAGACGAGTGAGAGATGCAAGATGTGAGAGTGAGTCTGATTAATGGGATATGTGATTGGAGAGACATGTGCGCTATACCACTCTCATCAACGGAGGCGAATGTGTCACCTACGAGAAACGTGACGAAATCGATGTTTCGAAGGATGATGTTGGGTGAAGCGTGGTTGAAGCTGTCTTGAACAAGCACCCCACCGCCAAGCAGTGCGCCATTCTGATTGGCAGGCGCGACCGCGTTCCCGAGAGCTGTCACTTGCGACACGCAGCATTCACACAATTGACATCCTTTTGCTACAACCAAGATGACTTCGTCTATAGAAACGGAGATTCTGAACAAATACAATCTCACGACACTGTACCCCGCACAATGGCCGGAAGAGAAGGACCAAGCAGACGAGGCGGAGGACTCGGAGGACGAGGCCCCGGCGGTGACTACGACAACATCTAAGCTTAACCGCCGGAAGTCACGATACTCCGTGCTGGAAGACAGGTCACGGCTCTCGCGGCCAATCCCCGGGGCCGAGCGGTCCAAAGATGGCGTGGAGAACCTGGTGCAGAAGGACGAGCAGGACCCGCTGGGCATGTACCCGAGCGTGGTGCAGGTGCTGCGGGCGAACCACCTGGCCGTCGAGGACGACATCAAGCTGCGTGAGTGGGCATTGTGCCGTGGAGGCTGCGCCAAGCCGTGCTGATAGGGCGCCGCATAGGGAACCGCTTCCTGCTCAGCTCGACGACCTTCTCGCCCGCCCTCTTCCTCGCCCAGGTGCACAGCGATGCCTCGACCGACTCGCTGCTCGAGGGCCTTGACTTCCTCTCTCGCTCCATCGAGCAGAAATCGGCCTCGCTCAAGGTGCTCGTCGAGACCAACTTCGACCGCTTCGTCGGCGCCAAGGCCACCATCGATCGCGTCTATAACGAGATGCGTGCAAAGGAGAGCGAGCCAGACCCGCCCAGGCGCCCCTCCCACGTGAGAGGTGCCAGCCGCGCGAGCTTCTCGGGCAGAAAGCCCAGCGACACAGTGCCCTCGGCCACGGTCCCGGCCGAGCGGAGGAAGAACGCCCTGGTCAAGGAGAGCGAGTACGGCGTGCACGGCATCAAGGTCCCGTTGACTGAAGTCGCTATCAAGGCAGAGGAGGTGTGGGGGCCTGCGCTGGGCGGACGCGACAAGGAGCAGAACCTCAAGGCCATACTGGACTCGGTCGAGCAGCACCGCGGCCTGTTCGAGGTCGGTTCCGCGATACAGGATGCGATACGGCGCAGGGACTACGACATGATCGTGGACGAGTACAGACGCGCGCGCAAGTACGCCGAGGAGGCTCGCTTCGTTGCTGAGCAGGCAAACTCTACCCGCACCCCCCTTACCGACTCCCAGATACACCAGATCATCGTCACGGCCAGGATGTGGATGGACGTGGAGCGCCAGATCGAGCAGTTCAAGAGGGAGTCCTGGAAGAGGCTCGCATCCACGCACTTTACAAAGCACCAGCTCGGCAGTGAGAACACCAAGTCGGGCGAGTACCTGAGCATCATATCCGTCTTGCTGGAGCTGGGCACTGAAGACAGCCCCATCTGGATCTGGCTGCTTTCGCGTTACGAGTACTTCAAGTCCCGCCTCAACCACACCTGTGAGCGTTCGAGAGTCGAGACTGAAATCCTCCGTCGTCATCTTTCGAATGGAGAGAAGCCTAGTTTGCGACTCCTGCAGAAGCACCTGCGATCGGTGCCGACCAGCAACAACATCACCCCTGAGCCATCCAAGCTGGACTCGCCCAAAGTGATTGAGTTTTGGGAACACGTGCACGCCTCTATGAACACGCTTCTATCTATGAAGGGTGGTCTTCTCGGTGAATTGGTTGAGTACTGGGAAATCACACAATCCTTCATCGCTGGCCGTGCGCAGAGAAACCTGCCCACCGGCCATCGCAATCAGTCTGCAGTACACCACAAGCTGTCGCCTACTAACGTAACAGACCTGCACAACGGAATGGCAGAGCTCATCACCATCGTCCGAGAACACCTGTACTCTTTCTTCTCCGATCCGCCCATCGAAGACGTGTCGCTCCTCCTCTCCCCATACCCAACATCTCCAGAACCCTCGACACCAAAGACACCCATGAGCGCACTTCTAACTCCCAACCCCAACTCGAGATTCCGCTTCGATCCCAACAACGTCCCCCCGCCGTCTCCGAGCCGTGGGGAGACATGGGAGAAATACGCCTTTTGGCCTCCGCACTCCAACGCACTTTCAGGCTCGCACTACCTCTCCAAGACGCTTGTGTTGATTGGCACAGCAGCAAACGAGTTTGCCTCTCTCCGCCTCCCTGATACACACCGCATAGACGAAGGCTTACGCCTGCTTGTCGGCGGCGTTCGCGAACGCAGCGTGCAAGCCGTGTGTGCAGCGTGGAACACGGACGCGGAGAAACTCAAGGTGCTCGAGGACTGGACGCGCAATGAAGAACATAGAGACACAACGAACCTGCCCCAGCGCTTCCTCGCTGTGCAGAGTTTCCTGCTGAACAACCTGCAGAAGATCATGTATGTCGAGGCGTCGAGCAAGACGGCGGTTGATGTCGTGGTCCCGCCAAGCAACAAGCTCTTGCAGATGGTCAGGAGCCAGTTTGTAACCAGCTTGTACCGCACGCTAAGCGGGATGGTCGAGTGTGCCGAAAAGGGGCGTCTAGCACTCGGCGCCGACTTCGACACAAAAGGCGACGACCTAACCATGAACGAAGAGGACACCGAAGACGGCAGCGAATGGGGCCGCGTCAACGCCGACAAACAAGTAAGCCCTCCCCTCCCCATCCACAAACCCGCCTCACCAACTAACCTCCCACCAGTCAACGCGCCTCCTCCTCACCCTCTCAAACATGTCCCACTTCGCCACAACCACCACCCCAACCCTAATCTCCCTCTTCGAAACCCTCTTCTCCATCCAACTAACCGACGAAAGCACCCGCATCCACTCCGTCCTCAGCCAACTCGACACCCAACTCTTCGCCTCCTACACCACGCCCCACGCCACCCAAAACAACACCACAATCGAAGCCGGCATCTTCGCCCCAACCTGGGCCGCCACCCCCCACCCCGCCTCCCCCTCCCCCTTCGTCTCCACAGTCCTCCTCGCCCTCGTAATCGTCCACACAGAAGCCAGCACCACCGCCGCGCCCCTCACACCGCGCATCCTCCGCGCTTTGACGGAATCCTGCACGCTTTCCCTCATCGCGACGTTTGAGTCTGCGCGCCTTCCGGCTATTAGTCTGCAGCAGCTCATGCAGGCGACCCTGGATGTGGAGTTTATGGCTCAGACGCTCGCGGCGTATACGACGGAGAAGGCGAGTCAGATTCAAAGTGATATTTATCAGGTGTTGGATCGGAAGACGGATAATAAAGCTAGGGTGAGGCTGCAGGATGAACTTGGGGGGTTGAGGCGGACGCTTAAGGGGTTGAGGGAGGGGACGAGGGTGCAGTTTGCGTGTTTTAGACGGGAGAGGAGGAGGGAGGAGGGGGGTGGGAGACGGTAGGTAGGTGTGTAGGGGTTGTTGTGAGTCGGTTTGATTGAATTTAAGGAAGTAGATATGTGTATATATTCGTGTATATTTTCCCATTCTCCAACCCAAAACTCCCAAATCATGATATATGTATATAACAACAGGGTATAGTGAATAAACAAATTCATCCAAAGCAACAACATCATTCATAAAAACCCCCATCACGTCCCCCCTCCACTAACAGCACCAGCACCAGGCGACATCAGCCTCGACGCAAGCGCAATCTTATACGTCGCCACCCTCCTCGGCGTCACCTTCCCATTCCCATTCGCACCCTCCAACCCGCGCTTCCCACTCTTCACCGCCGGCGTAGGCGGGTCATCATAAAGCGTCGTATCCGAGTCTGATTTCGCATGTGAGAAGCTATCCTTCGCATGTGAGAAGCTATCCTTAGTAGGTGTGGGTTCGGAATCTGATTCGAGCGGAGAATCTGGTCTGCGCTGCGGGGGCGTGGGGGTCTCTGGCGCGGTGCCGTTTGTCCACTGCGCGGATGTGGCGGTGCTGGATGCTGTGGCGAGGAGTTCGTCTGAGGAGCGTTTTGTTTGGGCGAAGGAGAGGGGTGTTGCGGGGAGGGTGGCGGGGGTATTGTTGTAGGGGGGCTGGGTGTCGGGGAGCTGGGTGTCGGGGTGTGTGGCGGTGGTGGAGGGCAGGCTGAAGTCGTCCTGCGTGGCGCCGAGGGTAAAGGGCGGCGTGTCGTTCCAGTCCGGGTGCGCGACGCGCCCCATCATGTTGAAGGTGCCGGTTCCGGATCGGGCCCAGTTCCAGAGGCCGCGCCGCGTGGGGGTTGGCTCGAGGACGTTGCGCGTGTCTTCTTCTTCTTCCCCCTCCTCGTGCGACACGGCGAGGCTACGGTGAGACGCGGCGCCGGAGCTTGGGGGGTGCGCGTCGGGGGCTGAGGGGGACGCTGCTGTCCCGTTCTGGCTTGGCGGGCGAGTCCGTCTGTCCGGCGGGGTTACCCTTCTCAGTCTCTCCATGTCCTTCGCCCTGTCGCGCGGTGCTTCCGGGCTCGGCGTGGCCATTACTGATTCCATGGATGTTAAGACCGTGGAGATGGCTGGGCTTGTTATGCGTCGGCGGAGGGGTCCGGCGCTTAGGCCGGGAGGTCGGCGAGCTGGGCGGGGAGGAAGCGGGCGAGGCGGCGTCTTTGGGCGACGAGGGGGGGGAGGGGGGAGAAGTCGGACGGAGCTTGTGGAGGGAGCTGGTTTGGCGGACTGCGGGTCGGGCTGGGCTGGTTAATGCGGGTTACTATCGGTCTCGCGCGAAGACAAGGGAGACGGGCGGGTGCGGGGGGGGAGAGGGTAAAGACAGGGCTATTCACCTTGCTTGGCCTTTTTCTTCCCCTTGACGGGGCAGTTGGGGCCCGCCTCGTGGTCGTGGTACTCGCACTTGTTGCCGGCCTCGGTCGGGTCGTCGAACAGCACGCCGCCCGTCCCGAGGCGGATGGCCTTGACGAGGTCGAGGGCGAAGTCGGGGTTGTTCTCGAGGCACTGGCGGTACGTCTCCACGTCGCGGTGGCTGGCAGGGTCCATGATCTGTCGCGCCGCGATGCGCGTCATCAGCTGACGGAAGGGCGAGCCGGCCGGGCTCTTGCGGTAGATGTCGTCGATCTCGTCGGCGTCGGGGACCAGCTCGGCCTCGTGCAGGCCCTTGCGGTACTGGTCCATGGCCGCGTTCTTCAGCTGCGACATGTCGAAGCGGTCGCACAGGAGATACAGCTTGTGGCAGCTCACGGCGTACTCGTACTTCTGGTTGGCGTCGGGCATGTCAGACACGTCGTCGAGCGTGCCCTGGTACAGCCACTTGACCAGCAGCTCGAAGCCCGCCGGGTCGTGGTCGGGCAGGTCGAGCGTGTCGTCGTCGCCCTCGAGCTCGGCCTCGAGCAGCTCCGAGTGGTGGCATAGCAGGTTGCGATGGAGGGTCCAGCGGCGCTTGGCCGCGCCCACGTAAATATCGATCATAGGGCCGGAGAGCAATCTGTCGCGATGCAGCTTAGCTTTTGCGCGTACGTGTAGACGGTGGGAGTAGAGGCGATGCGCGAGGGCTGGGCGCACAGCGAGGCATCGCGACGACGGCGACTCGTCTTGCGCCGCCGTCAACTGGCATGCATCGCGACCATCGCTTTCCTCACTCTCGCGCGCTGATGCCATCTGCGATGCCAGTTGCGACGCGCGCGGCGATGCGTCTGTGCTCGCCCAAGGTTCGACTGGGGAAGTGACTAAGGAAGCGTCTACATACTCAGCATAGGTCGCGGCGGGCACATGGCCGATGCTCCCGTTCGCCATTCGAAGTCGCTGGGCGTTATAGGCAAAATCACGATAGTAGACGAGCTGGTCGTACCATCCCATGCGGCGCGGTGATGATTCTTGTCATAGGGTGCAGCGAGTGCAATGGAGAGCGAGATGAGTTGGAACTGGAAGCGGACTTGAGCTGCCCTTTTACGAATACGGCCTGACAGCACGCAGGAACAGGTACACGTCGGGCGTGTGGCTGGTCAATCTGACATCACGCGCCACAGGGGTATCTCGTCTCCAACCTCATCTCGTTCCCGTGCCAAAAGCACCCTCGACCTGGTTCATTTGGCTGCTGTTCTGATGACGTGGTGCTGGATTGGCATGGGTACGTGGCGCCTTCGCCTGTGTGCCAGTCAGCTTCGCGTCTATGCGCCCAATAATTGACACGTCTTTACAACCGTATCCATTTCATACGTGGATTTGTGGACTCGAACAACGATCATTTCGTAAAAGTCAGGTGAATAGTCTAGACACTGGTAGGGATTTGAGCTTCCTATGACTAAGTCACTGCGCCATAGCTCAAACGTGACCAGAGGTAAAGCTAAGGACCGTCTTCTACCGTAAATGCTTCTTTTGACTTCTTCTCCATCGCGTTTAGATTTCCAGGATCAAAGTAGATGATCTTCAGGCGCGTTGGGGTGTCTCTCTACCGTTTCCAGTGCTTATGTATCCAGCATCTCTCTTCACCGCCAGCCATGACTCCTCATGCATGTTCCCGCAGTCTTTCATATGTCAAACGAAAAGAGCAGGAGAATGTGAGACAGAACGTCGCTCAGAGAGATGACTATCGTGCTGGAAGCTTGTAGTGGCAGTATCGCCAATAATACCTTTGAATCTCATTTCCATCGCATCTTCTCATCATGAAACTCTTCCAATCACTCTGTGTAGTTGTACTCTCATTTCCCATCTCATCACTGTAAACACTCCTTGTCTTGCCATGCAATCGACGGTACCACAACATATGCGCGACGGGCCGAGCTATCCCCGACCACACATCTGTCTTCCCACCAATTTACCTTCACCTCCCCCCCATATCCCGCTCTCAATGCCCAGAGTGTATCCGGCGTGAGCTGCGATGGAGGCCTTGTGGCCGGTGCGCCAGCCTTACGGCCTGAGCCTCTTTCACCAAAATGCTTGTATCGCAAGTGCAGCAACTGCTCCGTTGCCTTCGACCACCACTTCTTCTGAGCACGCGACGTCACGCTCCAGTTCGAAAGCGCGCACACACCGGTTAAAAAAGCTTCGAAAGATTGATATGGGGGTCTCGAGCTCGAGGAGCAGTCGCTTGAGAGATATTGGGGGTACGGCGAAGGAGCGGCGGAGACGTGGGGAGAAGTCACAGCGGCTGCATGTGAAGACCAGACATGACGGCTTGAGAACGCAGAGGGTCAAGCGGTCACAGCAGGAGTCCTGTGGTGCTACTGCTCGACCAGGGGCTTTGCAGAGCACTCCTATTACCATCGACAGCGACGTTGACGAAGACACTGAAGCTGGTGATGAGTCGGATGATGGGGTGGTGTTTCTTCACAGGCATATTCTGCTTTTGCATCGCAGATGCAGATCGCGGTCGCTAACATGTCCAGTGTGCCTAAGAAGGATGGGTCTACCCACGCAGCCTCCAGTTCGTCGCGCTCCAGGAACACTACGTTGCCTCCGTATGAACGTTTGGGTAGTATCTATTGGACCCCTGTGCGGGACGTTGCGTCAGGTCCATCCACGCCTATCGTACAGCCATCAGTTGAGAAGAGGGGAAAAGAGCGACGCGAAAGTAACGAAAGTGTGGCCACAGTGTACGTATCCCGTTGAATATTTTGATCATGGCTAACACAGGTTCAGAGATACGACACCATATCAGAGTACGAAGACTAAATATGGCATTAGAGAGACGCCCTACTTTCCCGACTCACACAGACGTCACAAGTCTCGTAGTGACCGAAGAAAACACCCGGTGCAGACTACACCCAGCCCTCCTTCGATCTCTTCCACGACTATCACACGTAGAGGCAGTAGCCGTCGACACAGTGCGGAGCAAACGTTGGGAAAAACGAACACTACTCCAAACTCGCACGACATCGTGCCGAACGATGGAAGTCCAGACACTACTGAGCAGAGCACACACGCACACGACCCTGCCACACAATCCCAACAAGACCTCGTCCTATCAGACATCCAAGACCCCACTCTCCGCAACAAGATCTCCCGACTCACAGCCGTAGCACCCTCCATACCCATATGCGACATATACCACCTCCTCCTCGAAAAGAACGAAAACTTCCAACAAACACTGCAAGAACTCACATCTCGCGCAAGCCTCGGCCCACCTATCCCAACACCAACACCCTCTACTACCCACACCCCAAAACCTTCTACCAACAGATATCCCGCGCTAGACGCCGACGACGCCGACGAACCAATGATAAAAATCGACTTCTCAGACCCAGATTTCTTCCACGACGCAGACGATGCGCCACTCACCCCGCCCCCAGAAACGCGAAAGTCGAAAAAGAAACCCAGAACAAAAATAGTCGGCCGGACGCCCAAGTCCACCAAGAAAGTAAATAAACGCTCTTTGTCTTCGTTCAAGACCCGACTCCCTCCACACGTCGCACGCGCATGCGCGAATATCCGCGTCAAGCGAGCTACGCAAGCCGATACGTACTTGCGCGAAACGAGCAGTGATAGGGAGTTCGTGGTGGGTGATGAGGTTGTTTTTCGGGATCCGGATGGGGAGTTCTATGTTGGTGGAGGGGGGAGCGATGGGGATGTGGAGATGGGGGGTTGTGATGGGGAGGATGGGGAGGGTTTGGGGGTTGGGATGCGGTCGCGGTGTGGGTTTGATGCTGGTACTGGGACTGAGGTTTTGGGGGGGAGGAAGGGGAGGGCGAGGGCTAGGGCGAGGGGGTAGGGTAGTGTGCGGGATGTAGATATGAGGGGTTGTGTGGCGGTATGGGGGTAGATAGGAGATGTAAAAGGGTTCTTGATTGGAGGTGGATAGAGTTATAAGGATGTTTTTTCTGAATTGGATGCTCTTGGTGGTTTTAATATGGTTGCTGTGATAAACGCTGATACGGATAGATAGTAACTCGTTCGGACATTCTGCGCATAGTCCCGTGGTTTGTTTTGATGCGTCTGCAGCGTTTGTGCGGGTTGCGTTCAAGTGTGTCTGCGGCGTTTGTGCGTGAGGTTGCGTTGTTCGCTCTGTGGGGGTGGGTGGGTGCGTGGGAATGGAGGTTGTGGGGAGTATGTTCACGGAGGATGTTCACGGAGTATGTTCAAGTAGTATGCTTTAGGAGTGTGTTCACAGAGTATGTTCAAGGAGTATGTTCAGGTAGTACGCTCCGGGAGTATGTTCTGGAAAGATATGCCAGGGACACATAGGTAGATGTATACCAACATCCTCTCGAACACCTTATCACCGTCGTCACCGCTACTTGGCCCGGGGATCTCCCTTACTTGCCCGTTTGCTGCTGAGACTGCGGGGTTGGTTGGGTAAAGGTAGCAGTGTTTGACACCGCCTTTTCTCTTTCTCTTACCTTGGTAGAGAGGGGGTGGGAGCTGCTGCTTACAAGCTCACTACCTGTCTCCAACCTCTCTACCTTCTTGATCATCCACCCTTCTATCCTATTATCCTCCTTATCCTCTGACACAACCTTGTCTGAACGCACATCACTTCTCTCAATCGTCTACACTACATTATCACGATGGCTCCAAAGACTCCCAGCCATCCTACCACCGGCCCGAAGCCCAAGAAACAAACACCCAAGACAAGAGCACGTCTTCCTCCGCCTGATACTCTCACTGCGGCAGCCAGGCATGCAGACATGCTGAACAAAACTGCCACCGAACCTCACACTGTAGAGTATATTGTTGTATCCTCAGATAACGAAGAGGATATCCAGAACAATGGCAACAATGCAAACACCACACCTCAACAGAAAGTAGCAGCAAAGCCAAAGACACGCCGTCAACATGCCCACAAGGCTGACCAGAAGCCACGCAAGCGACAGCGAGTTATCCTTGCTTCAGAGGAAGAAGAAGAAGATGGTATGCACCTACTATCTATCTCTGTACAGAAGTGTAGCTAATTATAATAGACTCTCTCCCTCTACGCTTACGTAAGTCTACTCTACGTAAGGAGCAAGGAAGTATACGCATACTAACACAAGGCATAGGTTCTAGAAGACGTAGTGAAACTCTTAGTGCCAGACAAGCAGGACAGGTGAAAGTAAGCGAAATCGTCGCTTACATGGCCAGGCTCAGTGAAAAGACTAAGAACTTGGAGATCAAGATACGTGGCTTGAAAGAACAGCAACACAGAATAGCTCCTCCTGTCGCCCACAATGAACAAGAGGATACACAGGAAGAAATTCTTGACAAGCCTGATGCAGAACTACAAGAATGGACCGCTGCAATGCAGGAGATTAGGAATCAATACCATGTCAGATCATCGCAGGATCAACTCCAACCTCCAGTTATCACGACAGAACCGCGCAAGAGAGGGCGAAATATCAAGCGTGTGCGATCGCAGTCGCGCTCCCGGCGCTTAGACGCGCCATCACCTTCAGACAGAGAGGACTAGAAATATGTATGTTAAGTCTTTTACTCTACTATATAAGACAGAAGGAAATCTACTTACGTGCTCTAGTATGCTACGCCTTCTACCTCTCTTATAGGCACAGACTACTATAAGCGTAGGAAAAGAAAAGTTCTAGAAGTCTACTATAGCGTAAGTCTAAGTTCTAGTATATTAGATATACCTCTTTCTAGATATCCTACTAATAGTATCTCTAGGTCTTTGTCTTCTAGCCTGCACATAAGAAGATAGCAGAGAAGGAAGGTATTTTACTAGCTAAAATATTTGTTTTTCTTTTTTTCTTTTTTAGTTTCTTTCTAAGCAAGCTTGCTAACTTACTTCTCTTCTTTCTTTCTACTAGTGTAATAAAAGTTTCCGTAATTCTTCCTCTAAAGCTACTTTCTCTTACTAATCCTTTCTACACTTCTCTAACCTCCTCCTACCTATTAGCTCTTTCTCCCCTCTTCTTTCTAACCTTTTCCTTCCTCCTTCTAGGCAGCACAACAAGCGCATACACAACAAACCCCCCTAATCCGCAGAACAGAAACATCACACCAGCTACAATACCAAAAATTGTAATAGGGGAGAGAGACGTTCCTGCTTGGGCGGGGTGCGGGGTTTGTAAGATTTGCAGGGCAGGGAGGGGTGGTGTGGTTATTAGTGTGATGAGAGATATAGGGGTTTGGGGGGAGATGGTGGGAGAGCTTGAGTCTGAGATGGAACTTGGCTTATGGTTGGACTTGTTGGGTAGGGTATACAACGTTTCTGAGGATGGTGATGTAGTAGTTGCTGGGACTGTTGGGTTAGGGACTTTGTGGGTCGAGGGTTGAAGGGGTAGGGAGGATGGGGAAGGTGGCGGGAAGGACGGCGTGGATAGGATGGAGGGGTTGAAGGATAGCATCTTGGTAGAGAGCGTTGGTGGGGATTTGGAGACTGAGGGTAAGTAGGATGGCGTATATGTACTCGGCGTAGTATTGTAATATACTGTAAGACATTGTGAGTTCACTAAGCCACGGGATAGGATGTTTTATGAGGATATTATTGTAACAACCTCACTACGTCAATGCGTTCCGTCCTCGACCTCTCTATCAAAGAATTTCCGCCATACAGCAACGCTTCCACTCCTTCACCGCTCTTATCCCGAATTCTACATCTTTTTCCACCACTACCCAAGAAAGCCGCCTAACTTATATTGACCAGTCACCCACCTTCTATTTCCCCATCTTCCCTCTACCATCCGGCCGCATCTGGGCATACGTAGATGGGGCTTTCTCGCATCAAGCTTTCCATGCCGCTACAATTCTTCGACAATTCTGGTACACATAAAGACACAATTCGAGGATTGAGGGCCCGAAGAAAACGATGCCGATGAACCATACTAGAGGCAGTCGGCCGATTCGGACCGCTCCTGAGGTGGTCTCGGGACTATCGGAGCGGGGTGGTAGAGAGAGAGGTGGCATCTTGCAGGGTGTAGAGGTTGGAAATTGGATTTTGGCGCAGTGTTGGGAGTCTGTATAGAGAATAGTTATAGTTATATATGTGTTGAAACAAAGAAGTAGAAAGGATTTAAATGATTCAATTTTAATGTGAAACTTTTACGTGAGAACGGTTGTATAGGTGATAACGATGAGTCTTAGATTTTTTCGGGATGGCAATTACAATGCAAAGTAGGACAAGAGAGTATATATGGCGTGTCTCAGAGTTTGGCCAGCGAACAGAATGGAGCAATACATCACGACCAAAAGAAGGCACGAAGTGGTTTGAAATGATAGTCTACCTTTGTGGCCTTCGTGCTGGTGGAGGATCTGCCTACAGACTGTCTGGCGGTGAAGTTTGAGCATAATCCGTTGTGATGGCATGAGGTGTGGGGTGAGCAAAACTACTTGATGATGAGGTTGAGTGTGTCTTACTACTGTGTCGCTTCTCTTCGTTCTCTTCCGAGACATATGGCTGATTTTTCTTTTCACATAGTGGATGTCTTAGATCTGATGGACTCTGAACTTCATCCACATCGATCGTAGGGCTGTTAGGTCGAACGACCGGGTTTTCACGAAGAGTACTACTCCCTGCCGAAGACTCGTCATCGTTTCGATCAAATCTTTTACTGGAGTCAATGTTGGGGAAAGTCCTTGTCGGGGGTGTCCCATCGAGAGGTTGTTCTAACGAGGCGGCTTGAGCAGCCAGACTTTCGCGGTTCCGCTGAAGTCTACGTCGTTGAACGCGCTTTAAGACGTCATCCGTACCGCCCTTCTCTGCGTCTGTGCGCTTTTTGCGACGCCTGCGCTGTAGAAATACACAAAGGCAGAAGAAGAGAGCAATGATCAGGACACCAAGGATCGGGCCTAGAGTAGTCAGTGCAACAAATTGGCCCTGAGACATGGAAAACGTTGCATCGGATGTATCCCCGGGGACGACTCGTCCTGGAGGCCGTTGCGAGGACGGTTGAGGTAGCAGGACCAGCGACACAGTGATATCTGGAATCGTCCAGGTTTTTGAGCGTGAAGGTTTAGAGGACACGCTAGTTATAGTTGAAGTTGGTGGTCGAGTGAGGTACTGGCTTGAAGTACTTTGCTGTTCCGAAGTCGTTTCTGTGGGATTTGTTCGGTGAGTATCAGTAATGGATCCATGCAAGAAGGGTGGTATAAATGAAGAAGATGAGGAACCAGGTGTTGGGATGGATGAGTGACGGATGCAAACGTGTGAGGTCGGCCGACTTGACTCAAGGGATACATCGTGTAGATTTGTCGGCCAATTGAAATGTGAGACATCAACCTGAGACATTGTTGATAACACCAAACACGAGTGAGAAAATCCGACGATAGAGTTGCAAGCTATACTTTAGATGATATCAAAGGCGTGTCATGGTAATCATATACAATCAACAGACATGGTGTGCTGTCTTCATACGCTGCAATACATTGCTGTTTCACAGTGACTTTTGAATAACGCAAATACAATGCAGAAAAAACAGTGAAGACGGAATATTAGGGCTTTTGTCAAGGACTCGTGGCTCGATCTCGAGGAGCTGAAATACCAGTAAATATCTTTCTGTGAAATTTGAGAATAAGTTATCTGCATTAGAAGCAGCAGAGACCAGTTGCTCCAGGATGATTCCGAAGAACGGACATGGCGACAAAAGTATGGACTTCATATCTTTCCACTATGCCTATGAAAACTCGGAGAGCCACCTTTTCTTTGCCTATCTAACCCTTGCGGCCTTCTTTTCTTGCTAGAGTCGCGATCTGCGTTGTGCTGGCAATCCACTCAACCTCAGGCTTGAAGTCTATCAGCCCTAACTTTCAGTGACTGCTATTATCGACTTTGGGCTTCTCCGCCTCCTCCGTTTGACTCCAGCGACCAAAGCAGGTGAACGAGCTGAAGCAGTTGCAAACTTTGATTCCACGACTTTGAGCATAGAGCCAGTAGAACACCAGACACAGACAGATCGCCCCGAAAATTCCACCTGCTGTTATCCCAGCAATCTTGCCAAAGTCGACAGAACCTTTCTCTACGTCCACAGCTGAAGTGGGAGTTGATGTAACATCAGTTGTGATGGTTGAAATTGCCGAAGAAGGCATAGTGATCAGGGTAGACTGTATGTCTGAGCCTGTCATCAAGCGAGGTGATATGGTCGCAGCAATCGTTAATGTCAGGGGGGCTAGAGTCGCTGGAGTGGTGAAGTCTCTACCGAAGGATGGGGTAGCGCTCTCATCTTTGACCAGGAGATATGTCACGTGAGTGTTGATCGACATGATTGAGAGAATGGAGGATTCGTATCAAGTGAGTTGTTGACAGGCACTAATACACCGAATATCTTACAGTTTAAAGTTTTGGGGTTTTTACGAGTAGGATACTTCTCAGAATCTTGACGTCGGGTCACGGAGTACATTTGTAGTCTACAAACAAAGACGAGATATGAAACAACGCAAGTGAATCACCTTTAAGCTGTCAACAAGATCTTGCAAATAAAGCCTGTGATGACTTGCAACCAAACAACGCAGTGCAAGGTCAAAAGAGAAATAAGTAAGTAACTGTCTTGCCAGGGAGAAGAATGTCATAAAGTTCAAGATACTTGAGACCAGGAATATTCAGTATGCATAATCGGTCACGATGGTGCTTACCTGGAACCTGTGTAGCTCTAGTGTTGCTTAGGCCCGCTCGCAATCTGACAACAACTCCGCACGATGAGCCTGCTAAGTACATCTTGATGTCCTTGCTACAGTGAAATGACAGTTTGGACTATGGGACGTCCTGTTCACTGGGTCATCTCTGTGGCTTTGACCTCCGCCCTCTCACTCTATGGCTGGTTATGCTGGGAAAGTATAAATCAGTTTTCGTCCATTGTATGCTCTATGTTCAGTAACCCTTTGTAATTTTCTACTCTCAACTCCACGATCATCGAACTCAACATCGTCAATCTCAGATTTCTGGTCACAACTTATCATCAACAATGAATCGACCTGCCAAATTACTCCCTGCTCCAACTCTCCCGATCCATATCCGGTCTCGGTCCAGGCACGAAGCGCATAAAGCCCTCCACGAAAGTACTGGGGTGAGCAGTCCGCTCTTTCTATCAAATCTCAACGCGGTAGATGAAGAAGTACGCCCAGCCCCTCTCCAAGCCCCGACTCTTCCGATCAAATCAAGATCTTCTCTCGCCCCTGTGCCTGATGAGAACGATATGAGCGACTCAGAGATGTCAGATATAAGGACTAGCGACATGGTTGGTGTGAACGATGTCGATGATCCCTCTCAGAATTTCTTAGATGGCCAACACGAAACATCCAACAGTGTTCTGCTTCGAGATGATAACATGGAAGTGTATGATTCTGGTTCATCAAGCAACGGGAGTGAACCGAGTGCCCTTGAAGACGTTCAAAAGGGTTTCAAGTCCTTTAAGAGACAAAACTCAGTCGAAAAGTATACGCACGCGGATGTCACCGAGAGAATCCAGTATTGCATTGAGTACAGCCGTGCTTGTCTTCAGAAAGGAGACCTACCGGCTATAACCTCAAACTTCTACGTCCCAATCACTGACCCTCCTTCTGAAGTCTGTCAGTCACTTCGAAGTGCAGCCGAAGAAGGTGTCGCGCGCCTCGTCTGGAGTGCACCATCTGAAGAGTGCTATACTCTCGGGGTACAACCCCTGCCAGTACCTACCGGTTACCCTTACGCTGTCATTGCTGAACCCCAATGGTGGGTAAATCAAGAAGATGCGCAGATTCGTGCAGGTCCCGATGCGGAAGTCGGAGAAGTTAGCAGGGCCCAATCCTACCTGCGGGAAAAGGCTAAGCGCCAGGCCAAGAGTCTGAAGAAAAGCAACAGCCACGTGAACCAAGCACTAAGAAAGCTGGAAGAAGGCTTACGTCGGCAAGAGCAGGGACTTCCGATGCATGACTGAAGGGTGAAGGTGAGCAGGCGACATGTAGCGTTATACAAGTTGGCGGGTATCTTCCTTATCTGCAAATTGTTTCAATGTTTAGCGTGGGTCGCAGACATCTTGTACAAGTGGGCAGGGTTTTGTGCGCTATTCTTGAATGAAAGCGATGCGTCCAACGATGTTGCATGAGGAGCAACAGCATCATGTAAACTTAGATGAAATTTCAATCAAATTTTGTGTCGAAGTTGAGTTGACAATATTTGCAGTAGACACAATTGACTCCTGCAACAAACCCGTGAAGTTGAGACTTTCTAAAAATGAGAATGCTCGCAACGAGACCAACGAGGTGAACCTGATTATGTCTATGTAAGATGTAGTGAAATGAAACGAAACGGCATCATGGTCTGAGGATCGATGCTTTGAATACCATCGATTCGCCCCCGACACGTGACAAGACGTGATTCACATGCTATAAAACCACGTGTAATCCTTCGCTTGCATTGTGAGTTGCTCTGTGTAGACTTATATCAGCATTGTAAGTACTTAGAGGGGCGATAGGCACGTCACTGAGAGTCCGCCCCAGATCTGCCACTGGAGCACACGCCAAGCGGCCTGCTCCATTCACGGGATGGTCGCACCCTCACTGTCATAAAGAATTCCCAGCTCGGCTGGAATCGGTTCGTCGTCAAGCAACACCGATATCCCATCCCGAACGACTTCAAACGATTTCGAACCACCCGTGGACAAAGTCCAGTCGCATACCTACCGCACCCGAGACCTCATACCAACTCCATGACGAAGCCATCTAAATTGCTAGGCCGTAGGTATATCCCAGGACAGGTGGACTGTCAACATACCGTCACAGAGGTGAAAAAAGCGAGCATGCTGCCTCCAGCCGCCGATCCGACATGTCCGATTTGCTCGCAGAAGTGGTTCAGTAAGCATGAGAGTACCAAAAGACGCGTCATGCCGCTGATTCAGGCCTGCGGGCATGCTATCTGTTCAGACTGCTTTGAAGCATGGCGTAAGACCTCTCTTATGTGTATGTATCGCTGTCCTACTCTTGCACTCAACATTAAAAACTGTTTGGCATGCCGTGAATGGGAAGGCACTCATCGGCCTCCACCGCCAGATCTGCAACTTCCTGTCGGGCCCGATAAGCGAGTGGTGGTCGTATGTCGAGACATGTGGCGCGATATCAAGCAAGAACTTGCTGAGCTTGAAGACGAGAGCAGAGCGTTCAGGATTCCAGGCGTCATCAAGCGCAAGATCCTGGCGTACATGCGAAAGGCCTGCTCAGATTATGACGGCCAGTACCACAGGCACAATGATTTGGCAGAGCTACTCGATCCCCTCCGTGGTAGTGATATCGATACTGCAGAAGTTGAAGAGGAGTATCATGGGACGGGAGTACTTGTGCCATGTTGGAGCGACGAACCATGGCTCACGACCGTTATCCGTAAGGTCTGTCGGCAATGGGACGAAGAGGATGGTTTCGTGACAAACAGCTGGACACACGGCGAGTTTCGTCCAAAGCACCTGCGTACCCCGGAGAAGTTCAAGAACGCCGACGGTCACTGGGTTGACGACTGGCCTATCAAGTGTGTGGTAGGTCACCAGATTGATGAAGACGACGGCGAGTTGTGGTACCATGTGCGTTATATTGGTTTCGGTCCGGCCAGTGATGAAGTCGTATCGGCTAGAAGCTTCACACGACCGAGCATTTATCGTATTTATAACCGAGTTCATGGCATCAGCCTTGACGAGCGTTGGTTAGCCAACGATGACAGACATCTTCAAGAGGAGGTGGTTGACGAGGAGACCGGGACTGACCCCGAGACTACAAGTAAGTCTGATTACAAAACGGGGGTTCCATCTGGAGAGGAATCTGATGACGATACACAACAAAATTCTGACGCAGAGATCGAGGAAGGCTTCGTGGATGACGGATCAGAATCCGAGGAAACTAGTGACACCAGTGGCACTGACTTAGAATATTTAAATGACGGCTCAAACACGGACAGGACCGACGATGATAACATTTATTCAGACGTCGAGATGGACGGATTAGATGAGCCCAAATCAGGCTACTCAAGCGACTCCGAACATTCCGAATACATCGATTAGAGACTCGAAACTACGTAAGTGTTTTAGCACTTTGTTAAAGGAGAGTAGGTGTAGTAGGTGTCTTCATCATAAGACGGTTGGTTGCGGTCCCCATGTCGAGAAATTGGCTGTGTTGTCTTCGCCTCGATATAGGTAGCGCGAATAACAATATCAACAGTGCGTACAGGCCTAGGTAGCAGAAGAGCTCTAGCAGTACAAATCTAACAAACGATTACTATTGCTAGTACCTGATCATATTGAGTTGGAAGCGAGATTAGAAAAATGGATATAAGAACGACCGTCTCAATTAGTATCGCTCGTTCTCCCCGCGAATCCTCTTCGGGGATGGTGGATCATCTTCTGTAAGATCAACGATGTTTGAAACTGATTGATTCCGTTTCAGCGATTGTACTTGGGAACTGGATGTAGGTGATGCACTTGGCCAAATGACATTGCCACGGATCGAGTGTAGTGGCGGCACCGGATGAGGCTGGTTTTGGAGGTTCATCAGTCCGGCAGGTCTCGAGGATATTCGTGGAGCAGGTCCGTGATCATTCAAGGGCTCCCGTGCTTTCAATTGTACTATCTCTTCAAAGCGTTCTCCCAGCAAGGATTTCAATGCGTCTTTGTCGAATGTCGCTAGAACACTCCGAGCATGTTTTCTTTTCCTGTCCCAAGCACTAAAAGCAGAATCGTAAGAGTCGGTTGATTTTGTGAGAACAACAACATATGGGCCGTTCACTCCCTTCCGTGCAGTTCGGACATTGCAGTCGGATTTTCCATATCTTAAACCTTGTTCGATATGCCTATGTCGCGTCTTGAATAGTTGCCACTCCCACACAGACTCATTTGGGTTTCGGAGAAACTGATTGAGTTCATTGCAGTCGCTGCATTGTTGTGGGTAGCTGCATGTTACTGGGCGGCGTATCCAACTCTTACTGGGCTTTGCTGGCTCCACGCCCACATGTGCATCGACATAGTCGCCCAGTATATGCTGATAGAGGTGTGAGTATTCCGAAGATCCAAGGAATATATGGTGTTGCACGAGTGCGAATATGAGACGTGCCAGACAGGCAAGGGTGACCGCCTCGAGCATTGGACGATCAAAAGATTGACTCTCGGTTACAAGTTTTTCGAGAATCAACCCTACTTCAGCGTGCAACCCGAAGGTGAAACAAGCGTCTAGAAACTCTCCAAGATCCCTCCCATCAATTGGAGCTAATTGTCTTTGGGAGGCGTACGACTTCAAGGTGTACAGATGTATCGATTTGTCTCCGTAGTCGTAGAATGCATTTCTCATCCAGAGTGCTAAATTGAAATGTTCCGTCAGGATTGGCACTACTCTCCTGAAGACGGTGGCGACAGTCGAATCTCGAATCAGATTGGCCTTTCCAATGAAGTTCAAGAACGAGATGACAAAGGGTGACATGTCGGACGACTTCTCGAGTAGAGGGCAGATCCTGTCATTGTGAGAAGAGCACACAATGATCCAACAAGCGATGCTCACCTTTCTAGTATGTATGTGTCAACATCGTGGAGTTCGGCGAAACGCATCAAGGGCATACGCGCAGACTTCACCAGAATCTTCTTGGGTGTAAGCAACTCTTCCATCTTCGAGACGAACCATTGGCCGAGACTAGTATTCATTCTCTTCTCCATAGCTTCTTTACTCTCGAAGTCCGTCCCAAAAAGTTGTCTCATGGCTTCGAATCTACCTTCGAAAGACTTTATGGGATCGATGCAAGTTTGTAGACTGTAGCCGTTAATGTCATAATCCAACGTACATAATGACCACCTACCCCTCGACCATTACGTCGAACGGTACAATCCCCAGCATTTGCCCTAGTTCCGTGAATAGATCCTTGGGAGCACCTGCTTCGAAGCACAACAGAGCTCTTTGGAGCAGCTCTATCTCTCCCAACTCGGCACATAGCTTGATAACAGAGCGGATGGGCCCGTAGAGTGAGATGTAAGTGCTGGACTTGCTCTGGTTGCTGCGCATGCTCATTTCCTGTTTTTCGATCACCTTTTCGCACAGTGTGACTAAGTCAACACGATAGGCTGGATCGGAAGGCTTATCCTGCATTTTTTGATGCAAATAAGACAACACTTCTTTATTGTGGTTCATGCCCGTGCCAAGGAACGTTTCCATGAGAGCCGGTCGGTCAGGAGCTATGATAATAACATCTACTGTTCCGTCATCTTCCGGTCCGTAATACTCTTCACTGAAGTAGTCGTTTTGTACCAGATCTTCGACAGTGATAGATAACAACGGGGTGACTTCCGCACCCTCTAGATCGCGCGTACCAGTCAATTCATAGGCAGGAACACGAACGTGATATACATCACGCTCCTCGAACGCATACTCATCACAATAATCCATGTCATCTCCCTCATATTCCTCCTCTTCCTCGATGGTGCGAACCAGTTCTGAGAGATACAACGTGCTACCCGTTGCATCACAAGCTTCTTGCAAAGCACGCGTCTGGTACGATGCCAAGCCCCTGAGGTCGCATAATCGAAAATCCTCGCCGGTACCGGGATCATCCACTGTAAGGCGTGGCTCATCGCCGTATGACTCGTCTAACACAAAGGCGAGGTACGTGGGTGTTGGCTTAGGTTTTTTCAACTCGCGCTTCCATTTTTGGAGTACAGAAATCAACCCCTGAACGTCAGGATGTGTGGTATGCACCACATCTGGTGTACTGGGCACATGTACCTGGGCAATAGCCGAACGCAGAGAAGATCGAATATCAAAGCCCACCGGCAGATGTGGCGTCGTCTCTTCGAGTTCGCTGAGGTCGGTCGCAAATATGGGTGTTCCGTACATTTTTGTACTCTTGTAGGTGAAATGTGGTGGTGAAAGTCAGCGATGAAGGTAGAGGTCGTGGGAGACCATGTCGCGTCTTGCTGATCTGCACGCCGCGTCCAAGATCGTTGGACTATGACGTCACGCGTGATGAGAAACGTCAGCGTATAATGCATTAGTTGTTAAAACACGTTTTTCTTTTCCGAATAAAATGTAAACCAGAAGGTATGTGGGTAATCTTGACATCAACCCTGGCCATTCACTGCAGAGTCACGTGATTCATGCTCCAGAAACGACTTGACCTATCTCATATCACAACTTGCCAAAGCTCGAAATTTGGAAGCTGTAGAACAACGACATAAACGGCCCAAATATGGAATACAATGATGATCGGATTTTAGTTCGGAAGAGCACGGTCATATTTAGATATTGCTTTCTCATGCTCACTATTAGATGCCATAGGTAGTTCGGCGGTCTCTCGAGAAACAACGCCATGAGAAAAGGTGCAGACTGATGTTGTAGTGACCAATACCCCCAGAGCCGTGCTATTCAATGGCACGATGGGAGGATCCAGGGCAGCAAACTAAACCGCCGAGGGCTTCATGTCTCTTCCATCCTCTAAACTTTGTCCCAACTTACATGCCAAACCTGATGACATTCTCGCTGACCCACATCACGGCCCGACGATGTTCCTTGATACACTCCAGGTGATAGTCATACTCAGTCCACGTCACGCTGCCAAAGCACTTGTACTGCTCCTTTGCCCAGCGGATGTTCTCTGCCCAATCACTCACATCGTGTGGATGCGGGTCTGTAAGACGATGAAGCTCGCGGAACGGGGCGTGACGGCGCGGACCACCAAAGCGAGTCGACGATAGAGCGGAGGCCCAAAGTTCTTCGAAAGTGGTGCAGCCATCTGCGGCGTAGAGCCAGATGCTTGATGCGTCAACTTTGAGACGGTTCTCAGAAAGGATGGGGGGCTTGAGGAAGATCGGCTGTCTGTAGGCGAACTGACGGGCTTCATGCATCATCTCTGCGCTGGGCTCAGTAGCAGTCTTGAAATGAGACTTAGGATTCACTGGGGTTGGGACTCTTGGGGTAGTTGCGAGCGTATGGATTTTCTGGCGGGCCTTGCGAGCAGCGATGCGACCACGAGCGGGTATCGGCGAGTTTGCAACGTCGTCCATGACAGCTTCAGCTTCTGCAACTTCGTCCTCAGATTCGGACGCCTCGTGCAGGACAAAGTCACTGTCATTGGCAGGCGAGCCAGGCGTAGGTGGAACACGTGAAACTTTTCTTTTCTTTATGGAAGATGCATGGGTTGAGTATGGGGAGTCCCAGTTGTCTTTGTCCTAAAGTATCTATTATCAGTACGTTGAAGCGTCATATCTGGGCCAACATAGAGGCGTACCGTGGCATCTGGATCATCTGATCCCTCGCGCATGTTGAACACCTTACCCACGAGTCTGCCGCTCCTTCTCTTATTGCCATTTTGAGTCTGATCCGCAACATCGAGAGCGTGTTTACTCGGAGTGACGGTACCAGGCGTTGCTGGATCAGCCGTCGTACCACCTCGAGCCAAACTCATAACTTTACTGAGAGGTGTCTTCTTGCCTTGGGAGGTTCTGTTGAGCTTTCGTGTTGTTGACTTGACTGGAGACGGGAACTGGCAGTCACTGCGACGAGCGAACACCTGTCTGTCTAGGTGAGAGTGAGTGGGCGTTTGCGGGCCGCCAAGCTCATTCACCAGGCGCTCGAAGTCCGTAGGAAAGAACAATTGTTCGTGCGGGTAAGCGAGAGCGTAACGTACGCAGCGAGTAAGGTCAAGTGCGTCGGGACCTGAAGGGTGCTGCTTAACATGATGGGCCAGGTCCTTGAATGGAATTGGATCCGCCTCTTTGTTGCGTAGAATGTCCTTTGGGTTCTTGTTCGACACCTTCTTTGGGTGAGTGAGACGCTGAGGCCTAAAGTTTGTCACACTTAAATCCTCTGGGTCATTTTCACTCTCGCGATCCCAGTTTCCGTGCGTACCCACCGTCCACTCGTCGTAGCCTGCCCGGCGCATAGCATAGGACATCATGATCTGCGCCGAGTTCGGGAGAAACACAGCATCTGGGCCAGTGGGCTGATGCCGAAACTCATTGATCATGGCAGCAATAGTACGAGAGGCACCACCGTTGGTGACGAAACGATCAATGATGTCGACAGACTTAAGCCAGTGAGGGAGGTAGGCTAAAATCTCTGCCGCCGTCATATTACCAGATGGGAACGAGAGGTTCCAACTAGGACTACCCGCACCAAAAGCGTTGTTCCTAGGAAGTGGTGCCATGATTGACGTCTTCGCCCGTCAGTACATGAAACGGCACGATGTTATCAATAAGCAGGACATTCAAGGGCAGTCAAGGCATATGGAGCGACTGACCTTCACAGTGAATGAAACGCAGCTTGCAATGTTCCCCGTGAAATGAGACCCGAATTCCAAAAAGCCTCGTTTCCAACGCCGCAGTGCCAGAACCCAAAATCAGCTTTGACGTCGAATGTTGATGTGACAGCGAAAGCGAAAGTGTGTGCAAGTGGGAAAGACGCGCCCGGACCAAGCGTTGCGGCGGCTTTGTTGTTATTGCGGGAAACCCAAACAGTGCGTAGAATCGCAAGGCACCCACCAGATCACACATGCTTATTCTGCGAGCATTGTGGACACACTAGCGACTTCGACGGGGTGAATGCGGATCTCATATGTTTTCCAAGTCAAGGTTTCCTAAAGGTTCCATAAGATGTCGTTCTTCTCCTTCGATCCAGTGACTTCATATATCCACCCCACGCATGCACCCAGCATGGCACCAGATCCATGCTCTTCACCTCTCCTGAACATGACGGATGCGACGTCAAAACCCAAAGAGCGCAGACCTATCAACACTCGTAGCTTTGGACTCAATGCACCTCCCAAAAACCTACCCTTCCCGCCAGCGTATGCGAATCTCACTGCTATCGAGCTCCTCACGTTCCTCCCCAACTGCATCAAATGCTCCGACGTCATATACCGGTTCGTGTCCAACGGCGGGACGAGACACGTTTTCTGGGCCATTGTCAACACGCAACGCGACCTGGAAGTAGAATGGAATGCGAACAGCTGCGGGGTACAGATATACAAAGCGATGAGGGGTGCAGGTTATGAGGACTGGACGATAAAGATTCATGACAAGTGGCACGCTGCGAAGAGAGCGACGTGGGATGAGCAAAACTTGGATGTGTCTGGCTTGCAAGCGCCGGATCAGCTTAATAGAGGACATCGACCAGCAAATGACGTGTCTTTCGGGGACCTAGCGTTGGGAGTGAGGAGAATGCCGGAAGGCGAGGATGCGCTAGATCTCACACGTATGGTACGCTATTGCATACAAAATCCTAACGAAAAATGGAGGTACCCAAAGGACTACGTCGAGTTGTTAGACCTGATAGGTGGCCCGGCGCAAACACACAATGGACACACCGATCGAGCGGCTTTCGGACGATGGGAAAGAATAACACCACCGCCTCCACGCCCGAAAGCTGCAAGCGCATCCGTAGATACGATCGCGGTAGTGACAGATGCAAAGACGGAGCAGAAGAGAAAGAGAGCGGGCAGTGTAAGAGGAAACACGGGCATGACAGAAGACACACCAGCGAGAGGAAGTACACCGAGGCTAGTGAGGCAAATCAAAACGAGAAGGACAGGAAAATTGAGAGCCACAGCATACGGATCGGGTGATTCAGATACGATGAATATCGAAGATGAGGCCGTGGGCAGCAAGATATACATACGCCAACCACCCCTGCACGTGGAACCGCCACATGATACCCCAGAACCACCCGACGTAGCGATCGAATCGATCTTCCTTACAGAAGGCTGGGTGGGGGAGACCGACCTGTTCAGCGCATACGCTTTTGGGAGCCATCGCACCTTGCCGCCGTACCGAATGTTGCACCGCATGAGACTACCTGATTCGGGAGATGTTAGTGGTTGGGCGGAGAACCTAAGGTGGATGTTTGAACAAAAAGCTTGCTTCCTGCACACCTATCGGACAGTTGGGTGGAACGAGAGTTCTGAACACATGGAAATGATTGCACAAATTCGAAAAGAGCAGATGTGGGCGTCAGACGAGCTGCTTGATCACCTGATGGAAACGCAAGGCGAGTGACGTCTTGGCTGGCGGCGCAAAGGCGTTTTGAACCAACACCGACGGCAACCTAATCCTGTAATTATGTATAGAAAGAATTCACAAGATTTCTGATGGAAACCACCACATTCGCGCCAGGGCCGAATCAAGAAGTGATGATTTGAGTGTGGTTAATGATGAAACAAAGGACGATGAGATGATGCTGACTCAACTTTGCGCCTTCCTGTTTTGAGCATTAGCCTGTGCACTACCCGCCGTCTTCTTCCAAAACGTCCGAAACCAATCTCCGACGATCCTCCAACAATTAGTTACATCGATTCTGGGATCAGCCTGCAAATCTCATGCTTTGTTGAGCCTACAACAACAATTGTTAGGTCATGTTGCTGAAGAGCGAAGTCATAGTCAATAGGAAGGTTCCGATCCGGATTCGTTCGTGTCGCGAATGCTCATCTGGAACAAATGCCATCCTAGACATCTAGCGCAACGCAGTGTTGAGCATCCTGCTTATAAACAGCAGTATAGCCCTTTGCGTTTGGATGGGACGACTGACTTCTCATTAATATCATTTGTCACAAATATCACATCTCGAGCCTGCCTCACTAAAGATACCTTATTTTCGTATAAGTCACAAACACTTCTACGCCCACCAATCCCAACCCCTCCAAGATCCAAAAGAAATATACCACAACCATGCACCTCAAAGCCCTCGCCACGATGAATACTCTCACTCTAGTGGTTCTCGCGCCCTTCGCCATCGCGCAATCTTCTTCATCCGAGACCACTAAGACTTCGGTGAACACGTCCGGCACAAGTGTGGGCTCCGTAGCTTCAGCAACCTCAAGCGCTGCCGTCGTAACCATGATGTGGAACAACTCGCCAACCGATACTACACCAAACACTGCACCCGCAACATCCGGCTCTACGGAAGCTGGCATGACAATGAGCGACGGCTCGGTCATGACGGGTACAGATATGTCGATGAGTAGCACAACAACAGGCACCGCGCTTGCAGGTATGGCGGGTATGAACATGAGCTCGGCGGGTAGAGTGGATATTCCAGGCGTGAGGAATGGGATGGCGGGTATTGGAATGATCGTCGTGAGTTTGGGAGCGGGTGTTGGACTTGTATTCGGGATGTTGTAGTATAATGTATGGGTATAAATAAGATGAACGATTTGTATGAGTATTTTGGCTAGTTTGGAGTTCAAGGTTGTAACCATGGCGTTAATTTTACTCATAATCCGCGACCCTCAAATCTTGCAATTGGCGGATTGGTCAATAGCTAAATGTTATATCACTGCCGCCTGCAATACAACTACCATGTAGGTACAAAAGGCAAAATACCACGTTCTCACAGATCAAAAGTAACTATGGTTCAAGCTTGCCACATGGTTGATTTGGGGTGATACATCAAGTAGATTGTATATTGGATTTTGTGAGTATCTATCAATCGCAATAGAGTCACTACGTTAATTGCGTGGATAGAAAGGCGGAACCAATCAAGTTCTCGGCCAGAAAAGGGTATCGGTAACGCAAAACGCCAAGGTTGTAGCAAAGCACTAGCGACAGATCATTAGAGATGCGGGAGACAAGATAGTGATGTTGTCCGAGATATGGGGCATCGTGAGTCTTTGGTTAGAAGACGTTATTAACCTTCACCAAAGATATGTACCACGCTCTCTAGTGGTCTCAAATATAGTGGCTACGAGGTCTTTGGGAGAATACGTAGCCATAACATACGCCGATTCTGATGGCAATTGTACAGCGAGGAGGATGTTGCGTAAATTGCAGAGAAGGATACTTCCAACATGGAAAGCTGTGGAGGTCGTTGATGTATCACAAAGTCGACCCGCTTGCAAGTGAATCTTGCGATAGTTGTTTCGTATGTGTTCTACAGGAAACATATACCGAGTAGTCGCCTAATTATGGCCGAAGATAGAGCTTTGGTAGAGGTCGTAGTTAAAAACCTCTTCAAAGATCTCGTCGAGACCGATTTCCAGCGGAGATTGGGTGAGGGGCGTCGCTTGCCCCGAGGACCTTAAATCGTCGGAGTCAAATGGAGAATGAGGAGAGCTGGAACAACCTTCTGTTGGAAAGCGTGACATCGGTATATACGACTGAGGAATGTCGAGAGATAAGTCTAATTGGCTATCAAAAGAATCGAACTCATCGTCGCTTGTTCCCACCCACGTATCGCAGTCTCTTCCGGAAGTGTTGGAATCACCATCCAGTTCTTGCGAGATTATGCCATGGTCGTCAAATTCCATGTCGAGATAATACGCTGAAGTGACTACGTCTGGTTCTGGATTGTGTTCGAAGTTGTTTGGCTGGTCAGTGAACTCTTCCATCCGAGGATCGAAGAGTCCACTTGCACTGATAACTTCTTTACTTGAGCAGTCTGGGCGAGTGCGAACAGAACCCCCACGCTGCTGAGAAGGCCACTCTGAGGTGAATTGCGCGTTGTCGTCGCTGGGCATTTGCTTCCCCTCAACCTCGTCATGAGAATGCGAGTGACCTGCATTGTGAGCAGTACCATCTTCGGAGGCGTAGTTGTTCATTTCCGCATGATCTTGCTCGCCGGTGATCTCATCTTCTGCGTCCCACTCTTCGGTCGAGTCCCAAATGTCTTCCGAATCCGACAAATTCTCGGACTGCTTGTGGTCAGAGCCGTCCAGATCGTTCAAATCTTGCATTGTGCCGTCAACGTGTGCATGCCTCCACCGCGTAGCAGCAGCCGCATCTGTATGTTCGGGTTGAATTGGCAGTGGGCCTCCAAGGAGTTGCGTGAGTGAAGTGAAGTCCTGCGGCCAGAGGTAGCCTGCATGGGGGTTCTGGATTGCGTACTCAACGCAGCGAGTTAAGTCGCGAGCGTCGTCATCTTGTGGCATTTTGTATACATAAGTGGCAAGGTGGTGGAAAGGAATATTTTCAATGAGCAGATCATCCTCGCCACGATCTTCACACCGTGTCCGGAAGCCGGCGAGTGTTGTGCTAGCTGCGTCCCAGGTCGGATCCAAAGCAGCTTGCTGTGTCCGAAAGGTCCATCCTTGGAATGCTTCGCGCATGATGTTATGGGTTGTGATGCGAAGGCTGTTCGGTAGAAGTGGCCACTTGGGCCACATTCGATGATAGTTCACCATGTTTGAGATGATCTGTGGGCTCAGTCCGTTGTTTGCAACTCGCCTTATCACATCCCTGCTTCGAAGACAGTTGGGTATAAATGTGCAAATCTCCACAGCGGTGACATGACCACTGGCAGGCAACTTGACATTGGCCGATGGGGCCTCTTTCCCAAAGACCCATGTATTGTCCCGCCTTGCGTTCATGGTGGCTGAAGGGATGCTCGACCCTCGTACTGCGGACCTGCTCGTCATGTTGTCTTTCTAGTCAGCAAAACAAGCCAACATTGACATTGTTGGGTAATACTCACAAGGCAGTGCGTTGTGTAGCGAGAGTTGAGTATTGAAGACTGATGTACCATAAGCTGAGTGGCGGGTTGTGTGTAATCAACGCGTGAGATCAAAGTATGATACACATCTAAGGATATATACCTAGCTCTTGGCAAGTCACTGTGAGGTCACAATATTTTGTTATCTGAAACAAGCAGCCGGCCTTCGGTCAGGTGCGGAGAAGAACGGCGGATTTCAGCGGTATTCGAGCCACGAAAGTCGCGTTTTGAGGTGGACAAACGTGTGCTTCCCAGGCCACGCGGTAAGTCAAGGCTCAATCAGGAGCCTGGCAGGGATGTTCACCTTCACTTCCCGCTGCTCGGTTTCGTTACTACACTCAGAGTTGACCGTTGCATTGTGAATATAGTGTCAATACCACGATGCTGCCTTCGAGCCTCGTTATTGGAAAGATTTGGTTATGTTGTCCGTGACGGAAGATCACCACGTTGGAGTATGCGCGACATACTCTGGCCCGTGGACGTTGACGGAAGTGAGGATACGAGGTTTCGAGATATTTATGGACAAGAACAAACCAAAGCAAGGACCTCGAGCGCTATTCTATACAGGATACGAGAAGTGTATATAATGGTTCATTCATGGAAAAACATGCTATTAGAATTGTGAGAAGAAGTATGTAGTCACCATATTTAAGATATCAGAAATCTTGTGGAACCACAGAAAAGCATAATTGCGGAAGATGTGAGGAACACGGTTGTTAGAAAGTAAAGACAAGTCAAGACACTAGAACACAAACTCTTATAATGATGCAGCAAACCTGTACTGACGCAATCTGTTGGGATCAATGCCATATCCGCATCAGGGTCCCACGGATAGATAGCATTCTCAAACCCATGCCAACTACGATATTAGAGATTGACAAATAGTGCGGAAGGTTGAGCACAGCAATCGGGCAGCTTGACCTGCGCGGTCAGTTTCACATCAAACTAACAGTCAGACCAACGAATACTCCCAGACCGTTGGGACGTTCTGGATCACAGGACTTTAGTAGTGCACCCAAATCTTAGAGCCGTTATTCTGGAAGAGTGAGGAACCATATTCGATCTGGTGAGTATGGAGTTGTTGTAGGTTGGTCTTGAATCAACCTTGAGGACTACGGTGCATGTTGAGAGATGTGGAAAGTGCTTCAAGAACACCTCGGAGGATGGGGTCGGAAGCCACTTCGGCAACAAATGCTTCCGGATTCATGAATACGGGAAAGCAAGACGGATGGTAAACTGATATTTCCTCGGGATAGGACTCAGCGCGATGACCAAACGTCACGCCATGATAGTTGAAGTCCTCAACTTCTGTTGCGTAGTTGTTGGGCTGATACGATGAGGCATATTGGAGGTAGTCGTATGCCCCAAAATCCTCCGTAGGGACATCATTTCGCTCATCATCTTGATGTAGATAACCAAAGTTTGGGTTGGCGGGTGACTCGAGACGATGTGTCAAGCCGGAGTCCACTGATCGAGAGTGTGTGGGAACAACGTCGTTATAACTGAGAACATGTACAACGTCTATCTCTGACGCTGCATGTTGCGAAGAAGACGCGCATTGGTGAGAATGAGCCGTTGGCGATTTCGAAATCTGCGGTTGGCCCGACGAGCGGGAGTTCATCGGCGAACATGTACGACTATCGAGAGCTTGGTGAACGTCGGTTCCAACAGAGTTCTGCACAGCTAAGTGGCTAGGCATAACTTTCATGGCATCAGCTTCTCTATGCGCACCCAGGATGGGTGGGTCTTAGGTGATAACCCCTTGCTCTTCCTTCTAGATGCTGCCAATTTTGTAAGAGTTTATCCATCGCGAAAAGACTGCGCTATCCTTGTGTTTGGCTTCAGTCATGCGAGGGCCGCCGGTCAGTTGTGTAAGCGTCACAATGTCACGAGGGAAAAGCCAGCCCTCTTCGGGATGTTCAGCAGCGTGAACAATACACGGCATTAGGGTTAATGCGTCGCCACCTTGAATTGATGGAAAGGTCCTAACGTTCTTGGCAAGGTTGGCAAACGGTATGTTCAAGACAACACCTTTCTTGTTGCTAGGATGCCTTGGGAAGTCCTCAAAATCTAGCTGCATACCCGTGAACGTAAGATCGTTGTTGTCACGCCTGACTCCGGAGAAGATGCCAGCCTTCCGATTATTCATGGTCCAATGCACTATCTTCTCACGCACCCAGACTGAGGGATGATGTTGTTGCATGCACTTTTGAATCGTTTTGCAGATGCTATCGTTCTGGACAGGATACTTGGGAACTTTTCTATGGTGGTTGATGATGTTGGCTACAGTCTGGGTATCAATACCGTGCCCCAACAGGCGATCGAGGAAGTCATGCGACCGCAGAGTATTGGGGAAGAATGTAAGCTGTTCCACAGCTGTGATGCTATAACTCTCCGGCATTCGAAGACGGCGGGATGGGGCATCGCGCCCAAACATAGCCTCTGCTGACTTGCGCGCATTTTGTTCTGCACTGTTCCTTACAAATTTCTCTAATGCCGCTTTTGCGGGTTTATTGGACTTCGTAACTCGGCCCGAAACAGTGGCCTTCTCTGGCAGGGCAATTTTATAGGTTGCCATGACTGTGTACTTCGATCGAGTGATTTTGGCTTTGGTTACTGTTCAATCTGGTCAGCAGCTATGCACCAAGGACGAATAAAATGCCGATCTGGGCTTGGAAGACCAACTTTATGATACAGCTAGAGGCCAATATTGACACTGGACGAATTGTCGCTGAAAGTCGGTATCAGAGCGGCCCTCGATGGCTGACTGTGGTAGCCTAGTTGGGTTTAGATATAGTGGTTTGGAAAGGCTTCACGGACTATACGCCAAGAAAGGAACGACGCTCGAGTAAAAAACGTGACAATTTTGATGTGAATCAATAAGACTGCTTGGCTGACGATGGTCGCATAGATTTCATGATTCGTAGCGGGGTTTGCGGGATATCCGAGGCGAAATAGATCCACGCACCTTCACTGCGCAGGTTTGCGCCGATCTTGAGTTTCAGACTCGAAAAGTGGAAACAAGCTGGCGCGAATGCAAAGTATAGATCGTGATTGTCTATAGTATGATGAGGCTTATGCCGAATAGCTAAATAACACGATGGCTTGTTCGACGTCCACAATATAGACATGATTACTGACGCAACATGTGGAGAGCGAAATACATATGTAAGAGATGACACAACGGTACTAGTGATCTCGAATGACCAGACAAACGTTGTGAGAAAACATCGTGGTGCCGTGGAGAACATAAACACCATTGTGAACAAACTTGAAGAAGCCATACCGAAGTCAGACTTGGAAGGTTTGAGTGATGTGGTAAACGAGTTATATAGCTATAGATTGGAACATGAAGAGACATATGAGAGTGGTGTCGAAATTGGTTCAAAACTGCCTCTCTGGTCCTTCTATCGGTTTTGGTGCCGCTTGCTCCAGCAGCTGGTCCCGCACATGGAGCCCAACCTTTGCTTGTCAATGACACGATACCCTGTCTGAATATCGAGTGACATGTGACATGTGCAATAACACAGTTGTCTGCGCTTCGTGACTGATTGATTGCGAACAGGTGCTCATCGACACATATTTATCTTTCCAGCGTGCCAGCACTTCAGGGTTGACATTATGGGCAAGTGCTCCATTGTGACTCCGGCAGCTCGTTGTTATTTCACAACACTTTATCATGATCTGAGCGTTCTCATGCTACAAGCTCTCCATCAGTTGCTGGTTAAGTTTAGGATGCTCGAGGAAACGACGTTGGAGTTGACGGCACATCCAATCACGATGAATCACAATACGTTGCTCTTGCTCGAAGTTTTCAAACTTGTTCATTATATATCATAATTCATTTTCGAACGGCTTCATGGCCAATACTTGGAAATGAAAGCCACAATACTAACGCGATGCCATCCTCTTGAGCTACCTATTCTGCGCATTTCTGCTTGACGCCAATCCATCCCCAACGATGATCAGAGAACTGCTCATGGTCCGTTCAAACCGCATCCTATATCCACTTGAGTTCTCGATAAGTCACAATATAAACGTCGGCCTGGCCAGGCTGGTTCGTGATCTAGACCTTGTAGTCTTCGAATATGTCTTCGAAGATTGCGGTGAACGAATCTGGCACTTCGTCGACAGACAAATCCGTAGCAATCATATAGCCTGGCGGAAAGTACCGACTAGTCTCTTCCTCCTCAGCAGGATCTCCCACACTCTGCACCTCCCATGATCCAGCAAGTTGTGGCGAAAGCGGGGCGCACTCGAAAATGCCCTCCGGCAGCGAGCGAAGATGGTCTTCACGCTCTTTCATCGCGATCTCCCACGTGCTCTTGGTTGAACTTGCGCGACCAGTATCGCTGTCCACGCTGTTGGACTTGACTACGGAACGCGCTCGAGACTTTGCTGGTTGGAGAGCCAACCCGTTTTCAAGATCGCAGAGCCTGACATAGTCGCGAGAGCCTTCAGATGGCAATGGCTGCGGCGCTGGCGCGGATTCAGGCGGGGAAGGTAGAGTGCTGTTACCTTGCAGCACTTGGAAGGCGGAGGTGTCTTGAGAGCTGTCCTGAGACGGACCGGCGACTGCTTTTGGTGGGCGACCTCGAGCTTTCTTCGGGGCCGGTGGCTCAGCATCTGCCGTGCTGGGGCGACCCCGCTTCCTCTTGCTACCTGATGGCAGAGTCGGATCCGCCATGGGGTGAGAGGGTTTTTCTTTCTTAGGACGACCGGGCTTCTTCTTGAGCGCTGGCGACGTCGTCCCGGTTTGCGGGGGCTTGGGCAGAATCTTTCGAAAGGGACCTGACCTTCCGTTGAGCACTGGCGTCGTTGGGTTCATGTTGTGCGATGATGTGCGGAAAGGTTGAAACCTTGTGACAGTACTTGGCAACTGACTCTTGTTTGATGCTATATAGATGTGTGTGAGACTTGAGGAAGGAATACCTTATCTTTCTACATCTTGCAGAATAACGTACCGTGGTTGAGTTTGTAAACAAAGGGCCCTCTCTCCAGTTGGGAGTTGAGAGTTGATTATCGAAAAGTAGTGGTGGTTGAAGGGACTAACAAACGGTGTAGTAGATGTCAATAAACTTATACAGCTTCCTCGATAAGCGACCACAACTGACCTACCGCCGAGCTTTCTCCACCAACTGTTTAAACATGCACTACGACCATCGAATACTGCAACACATCAATTGGATGTATATAACCTACCCTGATGAGACCGCGCGATTAGCTACTGAAATTGCACTTATCCATAACCCTCCACCTCTCCCCTGCACGGATACTGACATGGACATAAACACCACAGTTCTAGTAACCAAACTTCGAGAAGGTCGGATTCACCTCAGTACCATTGCGGACCAAAAGCTCAAGTGCCTCGAACTACAGACCGCAGTCTGCCAACCATGGCATCGGTTGAGAATCCATGATGACTTTGAACGCAGTGTTCGATTATTCATCAAACTGGAAGCACTCTTTCTCTTGCAGAAAGATCCCGACGAAATCGAACCCAGTATGACTCGAAGATGGCCCGGCATTTGCTGCTCATGAGACCAAGACGCGATAGGCGCGGGGCGACAAGCTGACTTGCAATTCGCCGTCTGTTGTGAGACATCTTGATCAAACATATGAACACAACTCTAAAGCAGAATCTGGTTTTCGCTGCGAAGGTCTAGGAGGCGTCGCGACTGCGCGGCTATATCCGCAGGCGAGCGCGTACGTCCAGATCGAGACTCGGAAGGTGCGCCCATTGCTGGCTCGTGTGTGGCAGTAGCTATGTGTTGCTTGGTCACGCTTGAGGCCTCGATCGTAAGTGCCAGCCGCGGTGGAAGATTAGAAGGTGCCTGCATCACACCAACCGCTGACACATCCACTCGACTCCTCACTTCCCCAGCATCATGATCTAGTGGATCGAGATATCGCGCTCTGAAGCAAAAGCGCAGAGCTGATTCATATACCCCACGAAGGCCCATATTTGGCATTGCGTTTGCGACCCTATTTGCACCACCGCACCACACCCGCCGCATCCCTCGGAGTGGGCTTGATCTTGCGGAGCAAGTCAGGTAACGATTGGACACTCAGCGCTTCGGCAGTGAGTAGTTCATTGAGCCTCGATGTTGAGTTCTCCACCAGCCAAGTTCGAATCACGCTGGCGTCGGCCCAAGTGTAGCTCGGATTCTCGACAACAGCAGATTGGGCAGGACAAATTATTATGTCAACGTCTGAGAGCTCGCCTTCCTGAAGTAGTGGTATTTCAGACGCGGCGCATCTTGTGGTAGTCAGTTGCGGTTGGAGGCTTTCGATTCCTAAGGAAGGTGCGCTAGGGATGCTGAAAATATGGGAGAGGTTCGGTGCATCAATGTAGGCTCTGTTATCGTGATGTTGATGAGCTACGACATTTTCAAATGAACCTACTGAGTTGGGTTCACAGGATGCAAGGTTTGAGTGACACTTGTGCCATCCGAAACGGTCATGTTTTTGTGAACATCCGAGGTGCTGAGGATAGTATCGGTGGTATCTCCTTTCGAAAGATCACATTGATGAGCAGTGTTCTTCACAGAAAAGTTGCATTCAACTGTCTCGGATGCGGCTGTCCGCGCTGGCTCTGATGGAGCAATATTTGGTGTGGTGACAAGTTCGAATGAGTTGCGACCGGAAACCAAGACAGTGATCCAAGACTATGGAGATGAATCGAATCCAAGTATAATCTACACTGAACATAGTATGACTGGCATTCACTTTACTAAATGCTTCATATTGCATAACGAATCAAGTTTGTTCTTCATTGTACACGCTCAGTGAAGTCCAATTCACGTGACCGTGCCCTTTGTTTATGTCATCCTGAACCGCCTTCAAGCATCACAGCACAGAGGCTCATAGGGAGAGCGTTCATTGTCAATAGAAAACAGCATGCGTAAAACGAACAAGGGGACTACATATCGTGCAAAAACGCGAAAACAGCAACACACAACATCCAGAACCCAATCTCCAACGCCGAAGAAAACAATGCAAGACAAAAGCAAAGACAAAACTCAAGTCCGGCCCCCAATTTCCTCCCAACTGTTGTTCAAGGTCTCCAGAGCATAGTCAAAGCAAGCCAGGTTCTCAGGAGGCGAGTGCCCGAAAAGATCCGCCCACAGTTGAACATCCCCAAGAATGGGGTCTGAGCTATCAATCAGTACGTCGACACCGGCTAGTTCGAGAGCCTCCTGGTGGCCGTCAAACAGCGTATTGGGATTTTGTGCCAACAGACCTTCGGAGGGGGCGTCAGATGGTCTGGCGATCATGTCATGGCCGCCCTGCTGCTCCGCGGCCGGCCCATCCAATAAGATAAAGTCCCTATTGAAGCCGCCAGGCTGAGCCACAGTAGGCACGAAGGCCTGGTGCACGCCGCTATTGTATCCGCCAGACTGAACCATGGCGGCCATGGCGGCCTGCTGCTGCTGCTGCTCCCTTTCCTGAGCCCATTGGGCTTGCATGTGCAGCTCGTAGCGGCTCGGCTCGCCCGTGAAGACTTCCCAGTTGTCTGGGACAGACGGCGGGACGATCTGGCCGCGCTCGTCTCTTTCCGCGACCATGTGGCCGAGGAAATTGCGGCGCCCGTTCTCATCCCTCTCCCAAACGTCTAGAACATCCATGCACTGGCAACCAGGGGATGCAGGGTGGCAGAGTCCGTGTACCATCTGAATGGGAGTTAGTATTGGAGACATGGTTGGGTCTGGGTGATCATGCCTTTGCTGATGTTTGGTACGTGGTTTGAAGGTGGTTGGCTGGATGGGGTGATATAGGTATGGTATGGTATGGTATGGACTCGAGAGATCTGATGAGTGCAGTTTACAGTCAGGGTGTGTGGAGGTTTATATACGATTCTTCTCCAGCGCGATGTGGTTCACAACAAATTCAACCATGGCTCATATTTCAAGACCAGCCACATCGACCTGCTTAGTCTTCACGATAGCCGTTGAGTTGGACGGGCTGAGGTTTGCCCATTCCTAAAACAACGGTTCTTCAAGACAAGGCTACTACAGGATTAACATGACTACCGTAGATGAAATGCCAAGACCCACCGAAAGCTGGTTTTGCTGCATCGCTAGCGTCGACGGATATACTGGAACCAATCCCTACTGCCCTATTGATGTTGATGCCTGGGGGTAATCGAACTGATCCACAATAAACTGTGGTAGACAAAGGCTAATAATCCTGAACAAGTAGTGTGAATTCAAACCAAAACAAAAGTCCATTTATAAGCTCATCATGATTGCTTTCATTGGTTGATCATCTATCTACTTGTGGACACATCCAGGCGGTATGCAAAAAGGCATAGTCCATCGTGATCATTGTCGTTCTCCACCAGTGTTATCCTTCTTATATACGCAAAACAGAGTTTTACGCTCTTGTCATCCCTATCCATATGTTTCCAACATTATCCAAGAGCCGTGACCTGGACCCGTGCGTATCGAACATATCCAAAATCTTCTCTCTATCGTGTTCTATGGGACGCACTAGGTAGCGTCGTGCGCCGGATGAGCCGCGGCACTCTCCACGCCTGCCTCGAAGGAAGACGAGGCATCTGCGTGACCAAACCTGATTGACGGGACATTCTTGTTGACGGTAGGACTCAACGTCGCAGCGAGCTCGCCATCAGATTTTGCCGCCTGCTTCTGCTGACGGGGCGGCAACTTTGTGAAGCGAGGAGTACGGTACGAAGAGGGTGTCGGAATAGGCGATGGTGGATGTACAGGTGTCGTCCCCGCTTCGATGGCCATGGCCAAGTGCGACACGTTCGACAATGTATACGGTGCATTGTGTTCTTGACAATACTCGACACAGCGCGTGAAGATACCAGCGTCATCACCTTGCGGGTGCTTCTTTAGATTGACACTCAATGCGCGAACATCGTAGTCCACAGCGTTGTCCAAGTCCGCACCGCTGAGACGAACAAGGTCTGTTGCCCTGTCGTCGGACGCTTCCACGAACACAACACGGTTGGCTTCTTCCCAATCATCGCCAAACCGTCTCTTACCAGTCTTGATGGCCGTCGTACACTTGACAGAGCAGGTGTTGCGCAGATAAGGGGGGTCAATCACGCGATGATCATTCAAGGCCTGAACGATGGAAGCCGGTCCCCAATTTCTTGCGTACAGACGCAAAGCGACGATCGGACGTGCCAGCGAATTGTAGAAGTAGACGATCAGCTCGGTATCCGTAAGTGGCAACTGAGGGAATTGCACGTAGGTAGGAGGGATTGTTTTGTCCAGATTGTGGCTGTGACGCTTGTTGACTGACGTTGTTGTCTTCTTGTACGCGTTTCCAGGCCCGATACGGCCGGGCGTAAAGGGGGTCTTGGGGGTAACAGGAAAGGTCATGGAGGTACCGGTCCGGAGACTGGCCTATGTATCAATGTGAGTGGAGATACTGAAGTGTCGGAAAGAGTTACATACCGCAGTCGTCGGGGTGGGTAAACCAGCGGCCGGCAAACCCGTAGGCTTCCCAGGAATGGTGACATGCAATTCTTTGCGAAACTTCGTCTTTTCGTTCTTGTTTCTGCCTGCTACATCACCGCGCTGCAGGTCCTCACGATTCGTCTGCAAGTCCCGCTGACGGTACTGGGGCCGACTGGGTGATGGACTGCGTGAGCGATCATCCGTGGTAGGTCGATGCGATACATTGGCACGGGATGCTGTCGTGGAAAGCTGCTCGACGAAGCGCTGCTCGATATTATTGACCACCGTGGTATCAAAACGCCTGCTGACATGCTCGAGGTCGGCCAAGCGGTCGCGCATGGCCTTGATCTCGTGGAACATGCAATGGTTGACGTTTGCGAGCGCCGCGATGGCACGTCGCTGTCTGCTCGCTACAAGGATGTCAGTATCATGTACAGTAAGAAGAAAAGCAATCTCACACTCCACCTGAAGGGCGCCTACGGTGCCCTGGAGCTGTTCGAGTTCGAACTGGGACGATGATACTGTGTTGTCCTCGGACTCTGCTTGCGGTCAGCATAAACTCTACATCAATCATACGAAGTCCAGTACCAGTTCGCTGGCTTGATAGTGTCGAAGAGGTTGAGAACACGTACCTTCGCTGTCCGTATGCATGCCTATGTCCATCATCGACGGCAAAACCGGAAAGCCCAAGTCTCCGCCGCCAACCTCGTCATCACCGAATTCGACACTGTCCATGATTCCGCTTTTGTGTTGCCCTAGACGATCACTGCGCTGAAGGAGTTCGCTTATGTGGCTGATGTTCTGCGCGGTCGATGTTTTGACTGTTGTTGTTGTTGCCGTCGCTTTGTTGACATGCCCCGTTGCCGTGGCGGAAGTCAGTCGAGACGGAAGGCGCGCCAAAAATCTAGGCGACGTGATCCCCACGCTATATTGTCCTGTAATCTTATATCTGCGCGGCGAACTACCGTGATATGGAGATCGGGCAAGAGGCATGTGTCTGGCGATACCCTTTGGTGGCGGCGTCGATCGCAGTGGCTTGAAATCTTCTGCATCGCTCGCCGGCCTTGGAGCATGAATGAGGGCATTGCTTGTAGACATGGCAGATGGCATTGTGGGCGCCATGGCCATGACCGAAGTCTCTGGGCTCTCTTCCTTTTTGATCACCGGGTCTGGCATGACTTTGCGCGCAACCTTGTGTGGTGACTGTGGGATGAAAGTTTTGCCTAGAAAGACTTTCTACACGACTGGTATCCCATTCCGGTCTGTGCGCGGTGAGACGACACTAACGAGGGAAGTGCTGAGGTGAAAGTGAATACTTTTCCAGTAGTTGGCGCTGACGATGATTCCACGCAGTACTGCCCGGTGTTGCTGGGTAGCTATAGCATTGACAATGACAGTTTGGAAATCAGACACCTGAGCCGGTGTTCGATGTGGCTCTATCGAATGCATGTCTTGCGCTTTCGAAGCCAGAAGATAACGTGTGCCGTGTTGGAGAATTGAATGATTTGAGGAACGGCTGCCATGACTCCGCTGAGGGGTGAAGAACGGGAGAAGGTCACAACAGTGAGACACGTGAAGAGAAAAGGACAGCAAGAACATCCTTGGTGACATCAAAGAAGGGGGAGCTGCAGTTAAAGCAACAAACAGTCACCGCTTAGGTCAGATATCTGCAAGCTAGCTCTGAATAAATGTAGGAAGCAGCGATTGGCCTCATACAAACACATATTGAAACACGACTAACGACAGGGGAGTGAAGTCGTTTGATGGCTGAGTTTTTGGTGCGAAGTTGTTCTGAGTATAGAAGGGTTTGCAGCACAACTTGACACAGAGATCGGCCTTCCTACTACTCTCCTACTCACCTCCCAAATTAATGAGTGGTTGCTTACATCTGCGTGATTTGTTCACGCTTATCGTTTACATGTTCAGTCGGCGAACGATTGAGCTTCGACACGTTCGCCAGCAAACACTCTACCACAAAGTCGAGGTATGTGAAGGGTGGTGAAAGGGTGACGTCGACGCGTCGAAGGCAACAGCGGTCCACGCTAGTCCGGATTGATAAAGCGCGATTCGAACACGAACCGCGTAACTTGAACAAGACTTCAATTCTGAAAGACACAAGACATGTCATGCTATTGCAGACTACACAAACGGCACTAAGTTGCAAAAGGATGACCATCTGCAAGGTCTATCGTGCAGTTGTTTAGATGAACCGAGGCTAACCAACTACCGATAAGCTTCCTCCCAAATCACGACATCGTCACAACATCGTCCACTTCGTTCTTCTTTTCCTCTACAGCCTCCAACATGCCAACCTCAATTCTCATAGTCGGCGCTGGTGCCATTGGCGCTTTCTACGCTTCGCGGCTCGCGGTTGTCCCCGATATCCAAGTCTCCGTGATCTGCCGCTCGAATTATAGCGCCGTGAAAGCGCATGGCTTCCGCGTCACGTCCCCTCAATACGGCGACTACACCTTCACACCAACGCATACATTTGCGAACCCGGACGAGGCGCGTAAAAGTGGGGTGCAATGGGATTTTATCGTCGTGAGCACGAAAGCGCTTCCAGATGTCAGCGACGATTCGGCGATACTCGAAGGACTCGTCGGAGATAAGACGGGTATAGTGTTGATCCAGAATGGCTTGGGCGTAGAAAGCCCATACGTGAAGCGCTTCCCCCAAGCGGCGATATTGTCTGCCGTCACGATAGCGACATGTGCACAGCCTGAGCATGGGGTAATCAAGCACAACCGCTGGACGCGTATCAACAGCGGTCCCTATCTACCCCACCTCGACACCGGTGGCTCCAAAGACACAGACACACGGGATACGGATCTCAACAACGCGTTCATCGCCCTCCTTCAAGAAGGCGGCATCAAAGACGCAGAAGCCTACTCCCACGCGAAACTTCAACTCGTCCGCTGGCACAAAATCGCCATAAATGCCTCATACAACCCGTCTTCCGTGCTTACACTGGGCTCCACGAACCAGCTCATGTCGTCAGACCCTGAGCTAAACATCCACATCAAAGGCGTCATGACGGAGATTTTGGAAACCGCGCCTAAGATACTTGGCCAACCAATGCCCAAGGAGTTCGCAACGCCAGACCGCATTATTGCGAGTACGCTGAAGAACACTAGTGGGAGTAAGCCGAGTATGGCAATGGACTGGGAGTCGGGAAAGCGGATGGAGATTGAGGTTATACTGGGGAACCCGATTCGCATTGCAAGGGAGCGAGGGTTCGAGATGCCCAGGTTGCAGAGCTTGTATGCGCTTGTGAGGATGGCACAGGAGGTCAGGGAAAATGCGAAGAAAGCGGACAGTAAATTATGAAGGCATTTGGGATCCCGGCTGTTGTGAGTAAGAACATTCATCTTTATGAGTCACGCAATTGAATTTCTAGAGTTAGTGTTCATGATCCTGAGTCTTACACTTTCATGTCACCTTATATCCACCCTTCAGCCATCATGTTCATGCATACTGCGCTCTCATTTCATAGACAATGCGCTAGCTATCACAGTATCCCCGAAAGCGTTGAAGTCAAACGATATTTACACCCGTTGTGCTCCCAAACACTTCCGCCTGACTCCACGCGCTCAAACCGACGGAATGGGCCAAGAATGCAGTTCTTCCACCTCATTCTGATCGATCCCAGCTTTTTCGAGGAAGTTATCGAAGTTGCTAGGATTCATCCCGACAACGAACCCATTGGACCCCACAGATATAGCCACAGCAAGCGGCTTCTTATGAAAAAAGAGCCCTAGAATCGGTCGTCCCGGGGACTTGTTTCCCTGCATTCCTCCCGGTTTGCCAACCGTAGTTGCGGCCTCTGCAACTTCTGCCAGTTTGTCCTCGGAGACGCCGACTTTTTCGAAATCCGCTTTGTGCTTCAACATGTGCTTGTAGCCGGCCCTGTCGGTACCTTGCTCGATCCAGAGAATTTCGTGTGTTAGGCCCGGGATGTTGCGGCTGGTGGAAATCTGCCAGATGCGCATTACTTCCTCGGTGGTGATTTTGACATTGTTCTTGAGGGCTTTTGCAATCAGGTCGTTGAAGTCGGGATTGGCGCCGCCTAGGCGTGATTGCGCTTCTGCGGCGACTACTTGTAACTCCTCTTGCTCTTGAGACATGGTGGCTTTCTATCATCTCGTCAGAAGGTTCCAGTTTTCGTTTAGGGGTTATCATCGCATACAGTTTGTTCTTACAATTATGACTATGTGAACTAGTTCTCTCACCTGACACGGGACGCTTGCAGGTGTGGAATGAACGAGGCGCACAGGAGGAAGGATTCAGACGATGGGATAGACTCCTATTGAGGCATATACTACGAGGGAAAAACTTATAGTTAACCAGGCAGATTGTACAGGGGGGCAAACGAGGCAAACGAGGCATCGCGAACACTGCAGCACCCTAGCGGTGTGTTGATGCATACATTATTGGGTGTGCTGACGCATATAATATTGGCTACAAATCTGCAACCATCCCAAGTGTGTTATAATCGCGTTATAAAGCAGTGAGGCAACCTTCAGCCTCTTCAATATGGCGGTGGAGGACCGCGCGGCATTTATGATTCGATACACGTTCTCGAGGCTGAAGATTCGAGATGTTCAGCTGAGCAGCATAAGCAACGGCCTAAATTCAGCTGAGGCAGGGTCTACTTACGTATTTTCTTGGGAGTTTTGTGATTGGGGCAGGCAAGTGGATCAAAGTTTGCTTGTGACAATGACAGTATACTTATCAACATTTTCCGTTTCGATCCAGCTTTCGCTCCAAGGCCAGACTCATTGCCTTGCCAGTATAGCAGGCTGACAGAGTATTGCCTTGTATGAATAAAAATGGCAGATCCGAGGAAAGGGTCTCACCCCACTTAAGTGCATTAGCGCGGGCTGTGTGCCCTTCCCATATTACTCCCCATTCTTCGAGACTTCACATTTTACCACGTTGAGATCGAGATAATTATATTTGCAAGCCAACATGAACAAAGTGCTGCGGCCGCTTAGGTTGTTAGCACATCAACGTCAGTCCTTGATTTTATCAGCTTCGCCGATACTGTTACCAGCGACGCGACATGACGGCATTGAGCAGCATCTGAATACAGGCGATGAAGTTGAAGAAAGTCTGAGACCCCAAACATCTGGAGATGAGTCTCAAGTCAACAGAAACGAGTCTTCGGCAGACGCTCAAGACTTCACAAAAAGTACACTGAGCCAGAAGGTAGCGGAACCCATATTTATCGAGACAACGTATGGGCTTCGACTAGAAATACCCGACGAAGGACAACTGCGGATGAGGGTCTTGGAAGCCACTGCACAACATTTAGGTAAGCATAAAGTGTATCCCGAATAGAGGTCACCCAACGCACGGCTAACATCGGTGTGCAAAGAAGATCGATCGTCAGACTCAAACGACGATAGACCGGCCGGCCTTCACTATCGACTATTTCCAGACTGGCAGACATCTTATCTCTGGTACGATTCGTCACAAAACACAATGCCTGATGACGACGAAGGCCCCGATGTAGACTTGGACGTGATCAAAGAACGTTATCCATCCCTATCGCCCTACTACGAAACATGGCGCCAGGTGTACGAGACTGAGTTTGAGAAGCAGGAATGCCACCTGGGTAGTAGTGCTGAAGTTTTTCCCGATAGAGATGATCGCATCGTATGGGACGTGGAGGGCTTCTTACTGGCTTGCTGGCTGGTCCTGCGACCTGAAGTCCGTTCTGTGGAGTATGCGCCTCGGTCTGCGACATACGTTGTTGAGAAGAACAACATCAACAACGTGGCTTTGACGTTTCTTCAGGACCTCGCAGGGGAGATGGAAATAACGGAAAAGGTGGGTGGATGACACATCTCAGCTGATATGATGTGACCGTTGCGATAGCTACAATAAAGAGGATAGGCTCAAGCTGGAAAGAGAAGGTGCAAAAGCGTATGCGTCAGTATATACGACGGCGATCTCATCGATATACCTCAATATCAGGGGTTACCCCTTTGCAGAGGTCTAGATCAACATCTCCCGCGAAGTATCAGAGAGTGAAACAACTTGCCGACAAGGGTGACGAGATTTTTGTGACCATAGATTCGGAATATTGGCACATCTTGAATGTCCTTTTCGAGCACCTGCATAAGTTGTTTTTGCTTGAGTCGCCTTATCTTTGTCGACCAGGATACTTGCACAGGTTGAAGCCACAACCGGGACGGGTGATTGCGTGCTCTCCCCGCATAATCCCCACCAAACTTTTCGAAATACCCAGATGTGCTCTCGAGCAAGTCGACGAGCCAAACTCTGGGGTTGAGAAGTTGGCGATTTTCCTCCAACGAGAAATTCCTCCGGGCGATCACTATATAACATGCGACAGCCAAGCCATTCTATATTATCTTGTACCTCGAGGCAACCGGCCCATTCCCCACAATGGGTTTCAAGCATATGTCAATACGCTTGGAGTGAGATTCATATCCGAGTTCCGCTCAAGAGACTCTATCATCGAAATGAATCAGACGCAGACTGAGCTCGTCATGCAAGCACGCCAGACTTACAAATGCGTCAAGTAATATATTCTGGGCGGTTATACGGCCGACGTGATATATAAGGCAAACCATCTGTCTTTCAGCATGATTCAAGAGCTGCATCAGATTCTCAAAGTCAGACTTTGCATCTAATACAACATGAAGCTCTCTACTTCCCTGCTTCTCCTGGCGGCATCAGTCGTCTCTGCATCGCCAACTCCAACGTTGAAAGAAGGTGTAGCAAAAGTACTAGCGAAAAGAGCGAGCATTACAGATGCTGCCAATATCGGCTTCGCGACGCAGAATGGCGGGTAAGCATAATAATATCTGCATCACCACTTCTTGTGTACTTACACATCTTTTCAGAACCAAAGGAGGCGCTGGTGGACCTACTACGACCGTCAGCACTCTCCCTCAGCTGTCTGCCGCAGCCAACTCTACGGGACCCCTTGTCATCGTCGTGCAAGGTTCCATCAGCGGTGCAGCAAAGGTGGTTGTTGCATCAGACAAGACCATCGTTGGCAAAACTGGTAGCTGTACGTCTACATCCAATACACATCTCACTCTTCTCTTCTGCGCGTCATAAGCATCTACTGACACCATCTAGCACTGACCGGTATCGGATTCACAATTCTGGGCCAGAAGAATGTGATCGTCCGGAACATGAAGATCGCAAAAGTACTTGCCGCATACGGCGACGGTGTCACAATTCAAAAATCCCTTAACGTATGGGTCGACCACTGCGACTTCTCTGGCGACGAGACCGTGGGCAAGGACACCTACGACGGACTGGTAGATCTATCGCACGCCGCTGACTTCGTGACCATCTCGCACTCGTACTTTCATAACCACGTAAGTCTCACAGTCCCTGCCCCCAAAGTCTCAGACGTGCACATCGGAGTGAAAGAATTGGTTGCTAACGATTACCCGCAGTCCAAGGGCACACTTGTCGGCCACACAGACAAAAATGCCGCTGAAGATACCGGCCATCTGCGTGTAACATACGCCAACAACCACTTCTACAAGGTCGCCAGTCGCGGACCGCTGCTCCGCTTCGGCACAGCTCATATCCTCAACAATTACTACGAGGAGCAAAACACTGGTGTGAACACACGTATGGGTGCCCAGGCTCTTGTGCAGAGCACTGTCTTCGAGAACAGCGGCAAGAAGATGGTTTACACAGAATCTAGCGCTGAGGAAGGGTGAGTGGAAAGATCTCACGAAGTTTTGTACCAATAGTTTGCTGATTTCAGGGCTTTAGGTACGCGGTTGTGATAGACACGCTATTCGGTGGACAGAGTGCGAATACGGCGCCTGTCGGCACGCTCAGCGCGAGCAGTTTCACTTACGCTTACACGCCTTTGGGTTCTGCGAATGTCAAGGCGGCCGTCACCAAGGAGGCTGGACAGACCCTAGCGTTCTGAAGCGCTGTGATAGGAACTGTATGGGTGGTGGGTCACAGGGTTCTTGTAGATAGTTTGTTGAGGATGCGATGCAGGGTTGATGGTGCAGCCGCAACGTAGCATTTGTGCTTAAAATCTATAGCAATTGTTTCAAACTTGTGCGACTCGACAAGCAAGCTAACGAAGCATTCAGACCAGGAGACAAAGCAAGAATAAAAGCAAATAACACATACTCAACCATGATGAGGGCTGATAAGAAGTTTCCGCTGGTGCACAATAACAACAATTTGTCTACAGGGTCAAACTTTAGTTGTTCACACCTTGATAAACTCCCACACGGCCGATTTGTCTTCCCAGCCCGTAACCTTCACCAGCTTCTCAAGTCCATCATCTATCTTTATTCCCAATGGACGAAGGCCCTGCCATGCGGCATTTTTCCAGTCGTCATATTCTGTCATCATCAAGAGATATCCACCTCCTGGCTTCTGTCTTACACAAAAATGCTCCCATATCTTGTGTTCCGTTGCTTCGCAACGAATTTCATGATTTTCGCCGTATCCCAACAACCTGTACGATGCAGGATCCCGAAAACCCAACCAGCCATTATCGTCGACGCACTCCCAGCAGATGCCGGCATTCCCGTCTCCTTTGCTCAAAACTATTTGCCCTTTCCGGAATGCCACCACCTTTCCTGTTGATACGGAGCGAATTATGTATGTCGAGCCAGGCCACGGTGGTTCGAAAGCACTGCATTCCTTTGAAGTGGCGGCGATACTACTTGGCGGCGTATATGCTGTCCAGTTCTCGGTATCAGGAACAGATGTGGTGTCGATTTCCTTCAGCGACATGGCTGTCATATGGGCAAGCAGATTGTTTTATGCGCCTTCATCCGTCAGCAATCCCAACTGAATACTGATGAAATGTAACCCACGAGTAGCAATGCCTGGCGTGAAGTCTTATTACTTAACTTCGTAGGCAAAGAGATAGGATGTAAGACTTCCAGCCTTGAGGGAGTGGGGGCCGCATCTTTTTATGAGACACGTCAGTCGACGGTATCAGTTGTAATCACTTGTCATTGGCTCATGCAAGACACATGGCGGCTGCGAAGCGGGGAACACCAACAACTACTTCATGGGCGCTTAGGAGTTTCCGAGCCCTGTACTTCAGTTCTTGACGTTCGCAACTAGCTCGAGTTGTCTATTCCTAATTATTGGTACCTCATGGTCAAATGAGTTCAAATGATCACTAATATTGCAGACTCAGTTCCGCTTCGGCAACCAAAGAGCTTGGAACAGCTTCAATGACGAGATATTGAGACTGTTGGCTGAGCAAACTTTCAAGCCTCTGCTTTCCGATTTTGCTCTCGGCAAATTATGTACTGATTCCAGGTTGTGTGTGACTTGTTTGATTCCAGATTTTGCTGTTCGAGGAGTTGTGAAATGCACCTCAAACAAGCGTGATTGCGGTATTTGTTCAAACTTCGACTCGAGAAAGTTGTTTCGATGCGAATATGTATACAACAAGCTAAACCGTAGTCAGGGCCTAAGAAGTAGGTGATGTACTAGCGTCATGACGATCATATAGCATCAACTCAGCCCTCCTATCTATATACTAAAAATAGATTTGAGAGTGCTTCGCATTCTACCACAACGTCCGAGAACGTGTTTGCATATCGAACTCAGCCTCCGAAGTGTGACGAATCACCATGACAGCGAATATTTTACATAGCGCTGAGAAGATTAGCATATGTTGAGATTGTAACGTCGGTCATCGCAGGCTGCTACATTTCCAGCTTGCAAGGATCTTGTGGCGCGCCTAACCTAACGAACTTGCCTCATAACCAGCCACATGTATTCACACACAGCATGCCTTAAGATGCACTCCAAGAGACTTTCACAGCTATCTAGTCAAATCGCTCAACTTAAAGGAGGGTATCCGGCATTCTGGTAACGTCTGACTTTGTCGCGCAAATCTCGATGTGGAACACGAAGAAGAGTCCTGCAGGATCCGACGTCGAACTACGATCCTTCGTTCATCATGACGCCCTACGCCCCGAAGAGTACAGCGCGCATGCTCCTGATTCCTCTGTACTCGGTTCGGAAAAGAGAGCATCACATTCAAGACATCCGCGATGGAAAATTGGCATTAGGTACTGCGCTTTAGCTGCAGGTGTTGTCTTCTTGTTCAACCTGATATTTCTCCTCGTGGGCGAGAACCGCTCTGGATTTCTTCCCATCAATAGCAATGGCGGCAAGCGTGTTGTTTACGATGGGGACTGCGACACCACGAAAAGGATCAACATCGTTGTCCATATGCTCATCAACGTACTCAGCACCATCTTGCTAGGCGCCAGTAATTACTGCAGTAAGCAGATTGAGAAATGAGTACAAGATCGCTTTCTAATTCTCGCAATAGTGCAGTGTATGAGTGCGCCCACGAGGGCTGAAGTGGACAGAGCGCACAAAAAGTCCGAGTGGGTTGATATTGGGGTACCTAGTATACGCAACTTGGGGAAAGTGCGTAAGCTACGTGCATTCCTATGGCTGATCATGGGCGTGTCATCTTTACCATTACATCTATTGTAAGTCTAAATTATGCCTATACTGCTACGAGAGAAAGTCTAACGAGTAGTAAGTTATAACTCTACCGTGTACGCGTCCGTTTCGGCAAGCGTATACAATGTCTTTACCGTCAATGAGGCCTTCCTTGATCCGTTGGCAACGAACTATACAGAGATTGGCGCGAATGCAAGCAAACCCGACAGTTATACCAATGCGATGTTGAAGCTCTACAGATCGGACAGCCTCGAACGCCTCAACACCAGCGATTGTGTCGGCGCGTACGCGCAAAATTACCAGACTGCGCGCAGAAACGTCTTACTTGTCGTATCCGACTCGACTAAAGGCTTTACTAGCGGGGCGACCCTGGATTTTGAAACGAATGAGTATCCCATCACCGACCCGAATGACAGCTGCCCTCAACCGTTTCAATGGATATGCACTGGGATACTCAATTCCGACGATTGCCTTGGTTCCAGCTGTCAAAGCAAGATCTCAGGGATCCAAAGTCAAGTCGCGGAATGGAAACCTTTTGGCAAGACGATCGAATATTGCATGAGTGAGAAGATCGACCAACACTGTCGTCTACAGTACAGCGTGCATCTGGTGATCGTAGTCATCATTATCGGACTTTTGAAGACTGTGGCGATGCTGTTCATCTCTTTTCGAATTAGCGACACTCCTATGATGACCATCGGCGACGCAGTTTCTTCCTTCCTGATCAGACCGGACGCAACGACAAAAGGCATATGTCTGCTCAACAAGTCGTCTTTGAAAGATTTCCGAATTCCTGCGAGTCCAGCGCATGGGACTTCTGCGACAGGTGGATACAGCAGCATCGGTTGGAGCGCACCACCTCAAACCTTTGATCACAAGAAGCGGCTTCACATTAGTGCCGCAAGCGGACGACGGCTGTCTCTGTTCATCATCACGTATGGGATACTCATCGGCGTCACAATTTTCCTGCTTATTTATGGCGTGGTCTGGTTCAAAGGCGACCAATCCGAAGCATACGGCCAAGGTCTTGGGGCCATCGACGCGCGATCATTCATCACATGGGAGCTTCCGCAAGAAGGAACTGCGGGGCTAATTGCGAATGTTATCGTTGCCAACATTCCGCAGCTCCTTCTTTCTTTCCTCTACCTCAACTACAATGGGCTCATGACGGTCATGTCTCTATCCCGAGAATGGGCGAGATACGGCGTGCGACGGCAGGGCCTAAGAGTATCAATGACGAGGAAGGGCGCGCAAAGGAGCACATACTTCTTGCAACTACCGTATCGATTTGGGCTTCCAATCATCGTCATCACTGGAACGCTACACTGGCTGATATCTCAAAGTATATTCCTAGTCAGCGTTGATGCATATAAAGCCGGCGCCTCGATCGGCTCGCTCATAACGTGCGGATACTCGCCACCCGCGATTCTGGCCACCATAATCGTCATTGTTGTCTTGATTGTTATCTTAGCGGTCGTCGGATTTAGACGGCTGCCATCTTCCATGCCGGTTGCAGGGAGTTGTAGCATCGCGATTGCTGCTGCGTGTCATGCCGTACCCGAGCCTTTCCAAAAGTCGTCCGAGGCTATAGAGGAGAACGCGGCGGATGCTGAAGTACAGTGGGGAGTTATGGGTTCAGACGATAAGGGTATAGGGCATTGTGGGTTTTCTATGTATGCGGTAGACTATCCGGAACAGGGGAAACTGTATGCATGAGGCGCTGGAGTGATGCAATGAGCTTAGGGCCAAATATCAACATAACATACCACATTCCATGTTGATAAGACATCGTTCGCAAAGCAATACCTGGTTTGCACGAAGAACCTCTTGGCAAGAGATGCTCATGATGTAAAAGAAGCGAGTCACTTATCAGGAATATACATCCGATTGATGCAGGAGTTGCACGACGGAACTCACTCTAGCCATAGGCGGCAGGGAGCACCAGTAGATCTCGTTAGATGTCACGACACCTCAGCATTTCAGACAGTCGACCATGATAGAGAAAAGTACATTCACTCCAATGCACTACTTACCCTTGTATTATTTAGAGCCTCGCTGACGCAAGCCACATCTCATTTGCTTCATGTCTGATTAGTAGGACCTGAGTTGATAGCAGAGTGATGATAAGTTGAGTTTTGATTAGTGTGTCTACCTCAAGGTCTGACATAACGTGTTAATAGTAACGCATTTTCTACATAACTAGCATAGCACAATTGAGCTGGGAGGTGATTACGATTCCAAACGAGAGAAGACTGCAAACTCTAGAGGGTATGTCTGGACCATAAACATATCAAGATAAAACTCTATGACTTCACTTTTCAAAGGCATGATAGTACAAGCCTCATAACCCCGAACTCCTTGTCCTGTCGTCCTGATGTCGCACTCTATAACCCCATCATCATGCTCCCTCCATCAACCTTCCCTCCATTGCCATTATCCTTTGGCCCGACAGGGCTCGTAGCGGCAAAGAAGAGGACCTTGATAGCAATCGCAAAGCCCGCATGCAGCGCCAGCACAACGATGAGCAGTATTTTGCTTGTCTTCGCCTCGGTGGTGCTAAGCACAGGGTACAAGTTGCGGAGGAGGAAAGCGGCGGAGAAAGCGAGGCCCAGGGCAGCAAAGACGTAATTAAGGACTGTTCCCATCAGCATCGCAAAACACATATTTGAAGGGGTAGAAAAGACTTACTCGATATCGGACTCCAACTAACGAGCGCAACCACAATCCACACCAAATTCGCATACCCATACAAACACCCACACTCGAGCAGATTCGCACTCTCACTCCCATACCACTTCAGCACGCCCCACAGCGCTACGGGCACAAACGCAGTATACCCATACACCAGCCCCGCAGCCCCACTCAGCAGCTTGAAGTCATACGCAAAGTGGTCTTGCCCCTTCGTCGCAAGGTACTGGTTGATAGTGCCCGTGAGGAACAAGATGACGACGACGGTCGTCGCGATCCACACGGGGCCGTATAAATCGGGGTTGCCCTCGAGCACGTCGAGGAAGTTTGCGCGCGGGTAGATGGTTGCGGTGCAGCGGCGCAGGACCTCGTTTGTGTCGACGTCGAAGGCTTGCGCGTAGAAGGAGAGGCTCCAGAGGTAGTGCTTGCGACCTGTGGATGAGGACGCGGTTGCGGGGCCTGGGAGGAAGGACGCGCTGTCGGGTTGGATCTTGGCGGCGCGCAAGTTGGGCTGCGTGTCGAAGTCTGGCGGGGTGTTGGTGAGTGTCTTGGTAGCTAAGAGGGGGGCGTGGACATACCAGAGCTGTGGAATTCGAGGTCTTCTTGGAGGTCGGTGTGGCCTAGGTCGCCCTGGCACGTGTAAGCTTGCGGTCGCGCGACTTGGGAGCTTAGAAGCGATTAGAGGGGTTACACACCTCCTGATCAACATCTACCACGACATCGTAGCCTCTGTTTGCCATATTTGTTGGATGTGAAGCTGGCGATGTGGTAGGTTTGCTTGGGCTATGCGGCCAGGTTGCGGTTGACGTCGCGTCTCGCGTCCGTGCTACCCCAGACAGTTTCAGGGTCTATGCCATGATTGGCTGGAAACAGCACTTCATCATTCATTATTTACCTGACATCAATTTCATCGAATGAGAATATAGAATTGAAAGGCCCATTTGCCAGTCTCTGAGTGTGCTTGAAATCATCTATCGCCTTTATGTCTATCTAAAGCCAGCTCATGGCGCAGCATCGTCCTTTGGCACCAACGGCTCCACATTCCAGATGCTTTCCGCGTACTCATCGATACACCTATCACTTGAGAAGAAGCCCATACGCGCAACCGTCAGAATGGTTTTCGTTGTCCATTCCTCTGTGTTCTTGTAGCTCTCGTCGATGAGTTCCTGTGTTTGGACGTACGACGCAAAGTCGTCAGAGACGAGGTAGTAGTCGCCATGCTCTACAATGCCGTTCAACAGAGCAGAGAAGCGCTCAGCATCGCCAAAGGTGCCGCCATGAATGGAGTCGAACACCTTGGAAAGCTGGGGGTCGAGCTGGTACTTCGAGTACACGTGTGCGTGACGGAGGTCCTCGACGTCTTCCGAGAGGTTGCCGAAAAGGAAGATGTTGTTCTCGCCAATCTCACGAGTGATCTCAATCTGATGGTAGGTTAGCTTCCATCCGCTGTAGCTTGAGAAGAGGGAATTTCTTACGTTGGCACCATCACAAGTTCCAATAATCAACCCTCCGTTCAAGCAGAACTTCATGTTGCTCGTACCACTGGCTTCTGTGCCAGCTGTCGAAATGTGCTCGCTGATGTCGCTAGCAGGGCAGATGATTTCTGCCTTGCTGACGTTGTAATCCTCCAAGAAGATGACCTTGAGCAGGTCACCGACATCCTTGTCGTTGTTCACTACTTCGCCAACCTTGCAAATAAGGTGGATGACCGTCTTTGCCATCCAGTATCCTGGCGCAGCCTTGCCACCAAAGATGGACACCCGGGGAGCAAGCTTCTTCCTCTCTTCAGCGGAAAGTGCCTTGATTTGGAGGTAGCGGTGGATAACGCCAAAGATGTTCATCTGCTGGCGCTTGTACTCGTGTATGCGCTTGACCTGAACGTCGAAGAGGGCGGCTGGGTTGACTGTAACACCATTGTGTTCCTTGATGTGCTTAGCGAGTCGGACCTTGTTGGCGTACTTGATCTCGCGGAACTCCTTCCTGAAGTCCTTGTCGTCGACGTAAGCCTCCAGCTTGTGGAGCAGCGTCAAGTCCTTCAAGAACTCATGTCCGCCAAGTTTCGAGGCAATTAGCTCCGAAAGCCTGGGGTTGGCTTGGTGTAGCCATCGTCGGGGCGTAATACCGTTAGTCACATTGGTGAACTTGTCAGGTCCGAAGATCTTGACAAAGTCCTTGAAGATCGTGGTCTTGATCAGGTCAGAGTGCAGTTCAGCTACACCGTTGACCTTGTGCGAGCCGATCAAAGCCAAGTAAGCCATGCGGACCATCTTGGGCTGCGACTCCTCAATGATCGAGACGCGACCAAGCATCTCGCGATCCTTCGGGAAGTTGCGCTCCACGAACTGCAGGAAATGCATGTTGATGTCGAAGATAATCTGGAGGTGACGGGGGAGGAGATGCTGCATCAAAGGAACAGACCACTTCTCGAGAGCTTCGGGAAGCACGGTGTGGTTGGTGTAGCCGAAGGTCTTTTGGACAACTGCACACCGTTAGGTTCTGCCTGTATCTGGGTTTTCTAAGTTACTTACTGCTCCACGCCTCGTCCCAGTCAAGACCCTCGAGATCGATCAAGATTCTCAAAAGCTCGGGAATGGCAAGCGTAGGGTGGGTGTCATTGAGCTGGATAGCGACCTGGCTTGGGAACTCCTTCCAGGCACGCTTGCTCTTCTTGAAACGACGGACGATATCGTACAGCGAAGCAGCACACCAGAAGTACTGCTGCTTCAATCGAAGCTCCTTACCACGCTCGAGGCTGCAAAAGGTCAGCCGTTGATTTCATTTAACTCCAGATTCGCCTTACTTGTCGTTCGGGTAGAGCACAGCAGAGATGGTCTCAGCACGCTGCTGGTCAGCTACGGAGCTCTCGTACTCTCCAGAGTTGAACTTCTGGAAGTCAAACTCTCCGCTAGCGGCCTTGCTGCCCCAGAGACGAAGGTTGTTGCAAGTACCGGTCTTGTATCCGGGAACTACGCACATTAGTATCCCACACTCCCCAATCTATCGATCTGAAGCACTCACTAGGCACATCGAAAGCGGAAGCCGTGACAATCTCACCGCCCTCCCACGAACACTGTGTCTTGCCCTCATCGTCCTGCCAGCGGTTGACGTGGCCGTAGAACTGCACATCGACGACAATGTCGTGCCTGTGGAATTCCCATGGGTTGAAGTCGAGCCAATAGTCGGGAACTTCGACCTGATATCCATCGATGATCTCCTGCTTAAAGATACCATATCGGTAACGCAGACCGTATCCCCAGGCAGGGTAGTTCAAGGATGCCATGGAATCGAGGAAGCACGCGGCAAGACGTCCGAGACCGCCGTTTCCGAGAGCAGCGTCATGCTCTTGGGAGATGAGGTCCTCCATGCGGAATCCGAGATCGGAGACACCCTCTTGGATTACGTTAGCGGGTGCAGTGGACGCAGGAAAGGATTCTCAACTTACTGACGGCGATGTCCTTTTGATCAACGTTGAGCATAGCATTGTCCAAAGCTCGGCCCATGAGGAACTCGAGAGAGAGGTCTGTTCTCGTCAGCTAAATCCTTCCCCAGCCAAAAGTCAGATATTCCTCACAGTATATACGCTTCTGGTCAGCAAAGGTCTGTGACTGCTGTGTCTTGTTCCAGTCTAGAACCAAGCGGTCCCTGAACGCCAGCGCCGTTCCCGCATACGCCGCAGACTCATCGCAGTTGAACAGCGAGCGGGCGAGAGTAGTCTCGATATGACGGACAGCTTCCTTCTCGAAGTCTTCGGTTGTAGTGAACGGCTTGGGCATCTACCTTGCTGTCAGTACATCTACTCCACGCTGTATCTACCCTGCAATCCAAGGTTCTCAGAGGAAGTCGATTGACGTACAAACTTCTTCCAGGCCTCACGCTGGGGCTCCGGAATGCTCGCCTCAACGCTCTTGATCTCACCAGGGCCAAACCCTGTCACCGTGCGCTTGTGCTTGGGGCGGGTGAAGTTAGAAGGTCCAACAGGGCCCTGGAAGTCAGTGATCGGTGCGCTCGTTGACGGCCTGCGCTCGCGGGCGGGTGGTGTAGTGGCAGACATTTTGAGAGTGCAGTGTATGGGGATGGCGGGGTAGATGAGAGACGAGCGGAGGTGGGGAGGGAAAAGGAGGGATCACAATCGAGTGGTCGAACAATAGATGAGAGGCGTGTCAAGCTCGAGAAGCCCGTATACACAGTGCTGGCAAGCTCACGGTCCTGTGTACACTGCAGGAACGCACAATGAAGATAAGCGAGGAGATAACGTTCCGCTCTACACAATTACAAACATCAGGAGAGCGTGACGCAGTAAATACACCCCCAGATCAGCCCAGCGCGGGGAAAGGACCGAGCTGGCTGGCAGCTCCCAAAGCTGTTGAGACTGGTTATGCAAGCTCCATGTACCGCCCGCATGAGAACTGCTCCAGAGCGGGGCAGCCGCTACTTCCAAATCGCGGTAGCCAAGACGCGCGAGAGCGGCATTGTCCAATTATTTGATATCCTCGTGCATGCTTAGCATGGGAAGTGCGCGTTGGAGAAGAAATAACGCGCCATAGCGTGACTTTGAGCTGTGGAGGTGGAGTCGGGGCTTGTTAACGTCACTCGACTTGCCCCTCCATCACCACGGTGGAGTGAGCAATCCTTCCAAATTCCAGACCTCAACACTATCCCATGATCCGCGGCGAAGTAACGAAGAATTAGCTAATAAAATGGTATCATATCACAGCATCTCATAAACACTAAAGTTGATGCTCTTTACTAAGTAGCGTGTATGTATATTAAAAACTTAATATTTTTATATTCAAGTTATCAACTTCTACTAATACGCATGCCGCTGGTCGCCTGGTTTTTAGATCCTCAACACAACTCACGACGGCGTCTGGTGTTCTCGAATGAATTCGTGAAGCTCCTTTAGCGAGTCCGTCGGAGTGCTGGTCATATACAGACTTCGCACACAGCCGCTTTGCGCAACTTCGAGAATCTTCTGCGCGAGCCACCATAGCTCAAGCGCGTACTTTGCGAAACCGACAAGTGGCCATTCACTATCGTTTCTGGAATCTATGACTTGCCAAAGCTCTTTCCAACGACTTGTGGCGCGCTCCAGGACTTGCCGCGTCGATGGCAGGAGGAGTCCGGTGCGCGACACGAAGATGATGGAATGAAGGACTATTGGTAATTAGTAAGAGCTGAAACATGTACGGAGAATGGGAGCACCCCACCGAATATGAGACTCATCAGATGCTCCGTTTCGACGACAATCAGATCCAGAGAATCAGGCCTGGGCCAATTTTCGCCGAGAAATAATGACACCAAGTCCTTCAGACTCCCACTTTGTGTTTCAAGGTCAGCTGGTGTAGCTACCAATCGCTCGTACTCGGTCGAGTTTGCAGCTTCGAACATCGCATCAGTACTAGGGAGATCTCCGCACATTTCTGCAACAGTAATTTGGGGTGAGCTTTTGAAGAACAACGTATTCATGCAGTCAGTGGTGAAGACCCTATGAGCCAGTCTGCTGGACGTCAGCCTTTTGGACGAGACAAGAGGTTGTCTCTCTTACCTGATCCTCACTTCATCGAAAATGAGTTGCTCCCAAGTCCGACCATCTGAGCTCTTCGTACGAACAGCACTGAACAAGCTAAGCCGTCTCATTGCAGCAACAATCTCAGGAAACCGGTTCACGCGAACTCGTAACCGAACGCCTCCGTGATTGGAGTTGACCTGCAGTGCATGGACGAGCACGGCAGCTTGTACGATGTCGATAGTATCTCCTTCGATCGAACTCTTGCCGTGGACGATAACTTCACGCAGGCGTTCAAAAACGTACTCCTCCGCGAGACCAAAGAAGTACCGAGCAGACAAGGCGTCATCTTGAGGCGTGCAGAAGATGGAGCCAACGAGAACAACTGCAAGCAACAAGTGCAGAGACACTTTGCTCACGTCAAATGATGGCTGATGGATGAACGGTGTATGAGGATGGAAGAAATGGAAGAAAGCCGAAACATACTCCACCAGATTGTTACCAAGGAAGACCGCTTTGGCTAGATCCATGGGGAAATTGTCCGCAGGGAACGAAGATGCGACGGGCGTTGAGTTGTGTTGAGCTCTGAGTAGCGCGACAAGTGCTGCTGCGCGTTGTTCGACTACCGGAGCCGAAGGCATCATGATCACTGATTGTGTCCGGCCAATACACTCCATTTGCCGGTCCTCATCAACATCTGAGAATATCCCCGAGAATAGATCTGCCATGAACTCATCCTGTAGAAAGCCAGCACGCTGATCAATGCTCGCGGAATACTTCACCGATGGTTCAGCATGTGCTTCTGAGATCGCAAATGCGTCTGACACCGACTCGAGTACTGGATTTGTGTAATTGAGCATGAAGGTCATGGGGACTTGAGAGACGCCATTGTCCTTCTCATTCGTGTTCCTTCAGCACGATTAGTCGTTGAGGCTCGAGCATCGACAGTTATCGTAACGGAGCATCGACAGTCATCTGAACGAAGTATCGTCACTTACGAGAAAGAGCATCCGACCTGAGCGGACGAGCATCGCTTGCAAGGCTGAGCACCGTCACATTGAAGCTTCTTGGACCGGCAGCGCTCGCACGCGCGAGACCTTCTGCCCCGTTTCGCCACTGGGATGGCATCCTGCTGCTCTACCTTTGAACATGTCTTGAAGTGGCGTCGGAGAGCGTCGCTACATCGTCAATCAGGGCTTTCTTGTAGCACCGACAAGGCGGAAAGAAGAACTTACTTCCTGGCGAAGTTTCGAGAGCAGAATTGGCATTGGTATGATGAGTCTTTCGTATCTGGTCGTCGTCAAATTGCTGGTACGTTGGGATGACCGAGACGACGCACGACTGACTTCATGCCGTCGCAGATGATTGAGATTCCTGAATACTTTCAGGCACTCAGAGCATCGGTGCTGCGCAGATGCAGTAGATGTCCCATCACGTTCCGACATGGTTGCCACATGACAGGAGCGTGTGTCGGAGTCGCGGCGTGTGGGCATTTCCCGAGTGTGGGCATTTCCCGAGCTTTAAGTCCACGCCATCGACCGAACGGGACTAGTAACAAGATGCTTCATACTTCCATTCTTTGAGTATCTTTCATTGAGATTGCTCGTTCAACATTCCTTGGGGATTGAACATAGCTGAGAAGTATATCAGTCATGAGAAGTGCTTTACCGCGCAGCATACAGCAGTGTAAGTTTACCAACTGCTACTCGCTGATAGAAAACACTAACACGCAACAAGATGCTACACTGCAGAGATTCTTGATCCCACTTACATCTCCTTCTTTCCGGCACACGTATCCGCTGGCAACTTCTTCGCGCCGCCAGCAGCGAGGCTACTCATCTCGAATCGAGCCAAAATCCAGTGTACCAACGACTATTCGCAAAAGCACCAGTGTCATTGAGCATGTCCTGTACGCCTTCAAAGTAATCGAGAAGCGAACGAGCAGTTCTAACACACCACTAGTACAACCTCAGACCAACTCGTCAACTGGGCGCGTCAAGGCTCGTTATGGCCTCTCAGCTTCGGCCTCGCCTGCTGCGCAATCGAGATGATGCACCTCTCCATGCCTCGCTACGACCAAGATCGCTTGGGCATCATCTTTCGCGCCTCACCACGGCAAGCCGATGTCATGATCGTTGCCGGCACCGTCACGAACAAAATCGCTTCCGCAGTTCGTCAATGCTACGACCAGATGCCGGATCCGAAGTGGGTCATCAGCATGGGGAGTTGTGCAAATGGTGGCGGATACTATCACTATAGTTACAGTGTTGTGAGAGGCGTGGATCGTATCATTCCTGTGGATATATATGTACCGGGTTGTCCGCCAACTGCTGAGGCGTTGTTGTACGGCATCTTCCAACTACAGAAGAAGATGAGACGGACTAAGACGACGCGGATGTGGTATAGAAAGTAGTTCGTTCTGGGCAAGGGCCGAATGGTCGAGCATTCCGGCGATTTCGCGTTATTTAGGGGAGCAACCTGGATATGCCGATGGTCGAGCAAGCTTCAGGTGTGAGAAGCTTTTGGACGAGCTCGATAATCCCTGGGCACTGTTACCTAGCTCTGTTAGAAATAGAAATGATCTAATGTAGTTTGTCCCCCTTTCGGGACTATTCATCTCACACGGCTCAAAGATTGCTTGCAGCACTAATTTCAGACACAATCGCGGTAGTAACGCCTAAATAAAGCCGCGCATCGCAAACCTCCCACTTTCTCGTTGTTGTTACCGAGACATCAACCGCGCGTAGACATATGACACATTATCGCTCCTTCGATCAAATCACCGACCAACGCCACAACGATTCGGACCACGTTGTTTAGAAAGTCGTGTGAGCCAAGCAGAGCATTTCTTCGAAGCCCAACATGTGTGCTTAGACTCCTCCGATGCAAAAATTGACATTCATCGTTCGAAACCTGGTGTAGCTCGAGGAGCCGACGTCCACCCTGAAGATTATCTAGTGCTCCCTATTCTTGGCAAGGTACTTACTCCCATTGCGAGATTGAACACATGAAATGCTCATAGTATCAGATCATATAGCACAGAAAGCTCGAATACTCGCTGGCGAGAGGCAGATCACTTATGCACGACTTGTGGTGATGAGATATTATTATCAACTTTCTTATTTTGGTGGAAGTATGTACCAGATCAGAACTTTCTTCTACACCACATTCGTGACAATACATTCGACGTCGAATCTCTCCATATCCTAACAGGGTATCGTGAAAAAGCTAAGAAAGAATCGAAATGTCGGACGGACACATTACAACAGATAAACATCTATGCTTCCCAGCAAGCCCGCTGTAGCTCAAAATTCGCCTCCCGAAAAGCGCCATGCCATGCCACGCCGTGCCGATAACTCCATTACACGTAGAAAAACCATGCATAACCTGACGACGAAGAAAAACAAGGGTATCGTAAAGAAAACGTTATGCAGACGACATCGCCAAGACCAATGCGCGCGCCATGTCGAGAAGTGCAAAAGAGTTGAGGGGCGAGACGTGCATCACGGACTCAGCTCCGGAGTCTGGAGACCAAAACTCCACTTCGCCGTGCCGGCAAAACTAAGCGAAAGATTACGTCTCCGGTCCACCTTCATTTCTTCTTTCCTCAACACTATTGTGGACGACCCACGTTGCATGTCCTGCAGCATTCGCTGTACCATGTCGTTCGAGATGCGGAAAAGGCCGTAATTCATGTCTTGCAGAATTGCTCTCTTTGTGGCCTCGATCTCCTGGACTGTGAATTGCGCGCTGCCTTCTCGCACTGCCCAGTGCTTGGATGAGCGCAGCCAGTCGACTAGAAAATCATGGGCAAGGGCTAGAGCTGCGAGGACGATGACATCGGGGGTGACGGATGTGTTGAGCCTTGTGTCTGTTTGCAGGAAGATTTTGAGGTTGCGGGCATAGTTTGACGGAAGGAGCGAGTCTCTCCATGTGGAGGCAAAGCGGTCGGATAGTGCGTCCAGGATGCATGCTGCAAACGCGATGATTTCATCTGGCAAGCAAGCTCTTTCAAGAAACCCGCGGATGACGGACACACATGGCTGGGCGGTGGAGACGTTGCGCGGGACAAGATTGGCAAGATGCGTTGCATGTGCTGTTATTCAAAGTAATTAGCAATATGTTCAACATATTAGGTGGCAACCATCAACGACAACATATATAGATCGACAGGAACACGAGGAGATGTGGGAGTGAAAGAAGAAGGAGATTAACCCCGATGACGTGAGACAAGCACGTCAATGCAGGGGCAGTACGACTCCCATAACGGGATACTCGAAATAGTAGCCGACCACGTGACATCGAAGGGGACACAAGACACAAGCACTAACCTTGCAGCTCGGAAGAGAGATCGAGATTTTGAGATGGTGATGATGGTGTTGGTAGGGAAGCGACGGTGTGCTCTTTTGCTGGCGGTGGAGTCGGAAGGTTCGAGAGCGGAACGTAGCTCGCAAAGTACTGGTCCAGCTCTTCATCCGTCATGTCGCTGGTAACCGAGAATGCAGGAGAGTAATCCATTTCGAATCGTATTCCGTAGTCCGTCCTTAAAAAGTGTCCCTTTGAGCTCAACACTCGCGGTGTTTGTTGTTTTGTTTACAGCGAAGGAAGGGTAAAGCGAATGAATAGTCGTCGTGTCGAACAGTCTCGTCAATTCGTTCTTGATTCAAGTTGAATACCGAGCAGCGCCAGAAAGAATGATTTCCAAGGGGAGTAGAACAACCCCAGGCCAGCGGGAATCCACATGCCTATATACCCATCGCGCAGGAAGTTGTCGCTCGCCGAAACGGTGAAGGGGCCTGATCTGAGCTCGCCTAACTAGTCCTCGTGAGTGCAAGCCCCTGCCGGTGACACTGACCTCTTCGCTAGCATCAGCATCAACTTGGCGTCTGTACCCATGCAAGCTCTCCACAGATCGGGAAACCGGGAAATAAAACACTCAATACGCCCTAAAATCGAGGGCTCAGGGTGGCTATTTTCCGTTGAAGAGCAAGAACAGCCTTGGCGTGGTCAAGCATCCACTAATCATTTTCTGCTGCAGTCTCTGCTTTGTAGTGGGCTTGTTTGGTTAGGCTAGTTGTTGTCAAATTCCATCTCTCTCTCCCGGTCTCTCAATCCGCCAAGAAGTAGGTGTTGTGACAAGTGACAGGCGACAGCGCGGTCAGACTATTCCGTCCAGCGAAGAAGGGCAACACCATGCAAGCAGACGGACAGCACAACCCGACAAGGGAAAAGAGCGACACCCCCGCACGCACGTCTATGTATAGTTATCGACCCTGCGTGCACATCGATTCCGCAACTCAAACCACATTGTACGCAATTTACGATGAACCATGGCCAACATTGCCATCCCTCCTACCTACCACCTAGCTGAACATAATTTGTGAAACTACCAAAAGCATAAATTCACCAGCTAGGTACATACCGCTGACCTAAGACCTAACGCAACTGCATTACGACTACCCAATCCCTAATGCGCGATGTCGCCATCAGAATCTCGCCTTGCATCTCCGTCGTTCGCACCTGCATTTTCTCCCACTGCCCATTTGCATTCCAATCACGCCACGAACCACTTCTCGCTCGCTTCGCTCACCGCTCACTCCCGACCGCCCCCAATCCCAAAGCAGACTTGCATCCATCCATCCCATTCATCCAGCGACCATACCACCACGCAGCGGTGCGGTGCGGTCGCATGCAACCCAAGCGCCGAATACGAGTTTCACACGCCCCCCACATCATCGGGGTGGAGCGGGAACCCAGTGCAGCCCTCGACTCAGCCATCTGGCCCTACGATAAAGTCGGGAACAGGGCGCGCGGCGCGGGTTCTTCCCTTCGACACACAGACAGGGTGCAGGAATAAACCCACGAAAAATCTACCGTGAGCCATGAACCTAGCGACTTTTTTTATTTTATCAAAACAGCTCTATTCGTTTGCGGCATGGGCGTTCCGTGGCTATGGTCCGGTTGTGGTCTCTTCCCTCCCCCCTCCCCCCTACCCCCCTGCTTTCTATGGGGACTGCGGTGGGGCCCTGGCCGATTTCGATAGTACTCTCGCTCGGATGCGCGCTCCGAGTCGCACAGCACAGAGCACTGGCGAGGGCAAACAGACACGTAGGTAGGCGAGTGGTATGGTCGCGAGTCGAGTGATACGGTGATGCACATGTTAATGTCAATGCCAATGCCAATGTCAACAATAATAGCAGCAGCAGCGGGAATCCGAGCTCCCTCGCTCTGCACAGACAGGTAAGGTAAACCCGCACACAGACTCTGCGTCGTGGTATCAGCGCTGCACTACCTACCAGCAAGCGTGAAGACGAGGGAAGAAATTGAAATACCACATTCAAACACTGGAACAGGTACGCAATTGCAAAGCATCGAGGCAGTAAAACGTAGCCTGGGCAGACATCACAGCCCACAGTCGAGAACAGACATGAAACGATCCTATCCAAACTTCCCCAGCGGCGAGACCAAGGCATCGACTTTGACAGATTGTGGGAGCTAGTCCACGTAGTCGACACGTCGACCCAAGAACTTTCATCGAGATGCGAGCCTTCTAGATGGAAACAGAACACCTTCTAGCGCATGGGAAACGGTGGGAAAAACAATGGTACACCAGACAAATATGCGGTGACAATGACGATGGTGGTGGTGGAAGGCTAGAACGGTTGAGCTAGACATGCCCATCCAGCATCTCCGCAGAAAGCCCACCAGTTCATGCACTTGAAATTACTTGCTCACAGAAGACGACATCAATGACTTCGAACGGCAAGCATGATGAAACTAAAGTGTGAATTGACAATAATCGAAAACGCTCCCCAAAAGCCTATAAAAATACTCAAAGGTATACAGCTACAAACTCTCACTTTTCCATTCTCATCCCACTCGGGATCGTATCTCCTTGTATTCAGGGTGTCCGATAAACCATTCCGCGACACGCTGATATTGTTCGCTCGCCCGTACATCCTTGAGGACTGTACTTTTACCATGAGACGTCCGTATCTTCATAAGCATCGTATCCGATCACCTCCAACGTGTACATTGCCGCCGTCTGTTGGAGGTAGATAGGTCTTTATCTCAATATACACACGCTTACTGTGCCTTCTTGGGCACAGCACCTTGCTGAGGGCCAACATACTTGCGGATATCAGTCGCATCAGCAGCCTGGCGGATGACGTTCTTGGCCGTCGCCCAACCCTGGCGGGCAGCAGGCGGGGTGCTCTGGTTAGCGAGCTGAGCATCGACGCGCGAGGTAACCTGGTTGATAGCCTCCTGAACGAAGCTGCTCTGAGCAACGCGGGCACGGAAGAAAACGGTGTAAATCATAAGCAGAATCCACGAACCCTTCTGGAAGAGGAACGCAGAGCCGAGAATGCGGAACCAGAGACCGATTTCGAGCATGGCGACAAGTGTCATGCTGCTGTCATAGTACTCCTTGACAAACTTGCCAATGGTCTCGGAGGCACCGGAGGCTTGCGGCTTGGCGCCGTTTGCTGAGGGAGGGGCAGGCTGGATGGTGGGGAGCAGGTTGGAGCGCACATAAGTCGCGACGTGGAACACCGAGTAGACAGCAAAGGGAGTGACCGCGAGAGGGATTTGGCGCGAGAAGAGCCAGACAAGCGCCATGACTGGGATCATGTCAGTTCGTGCTGCGGGGGAGGAAGCCATAGCTGCCAGAAGAACTTACTCAGGTACTGCACATTCTCATCTGTAGCCAGAGCAACAGGGCCGCCCTGCTTTCCGGCCCTCATGCGGGCGCGGTACGCCTTGTAGACCACGATACCGTATGTGACGCACGCTGAGAGGAAGGCGGTGCGGTAGGAGAAGGTTGCCCATTTGGAGTTGTAGTTGAAAGTAATGTATGACAAGCCATATCGGAGCGTAGAAAGAAGCAGAGTAACGTGTCCAGCGAACCAGGCAAACTGCAGAGTCTGCGCGAGGGTCGCAAGACGCTGGCCCAGAGGGAGGTTGGATGGCGGTGGAGGGGCCATGGTGAGGGGGATTTGTGAAGTTCGAAAGCTGTCGTGTGCGGCTACGTAATAGTGGTAGCTTTGACTGTCAGCGAGGCTCGAGGGATGCGACGAAGACAGAATCAGCGCCCAGTGTGTGCGGGTAAAGAAGTGTTGAAGCTGCCGGCGCTTGCTCACTGCCTCTTGGAGGGGTAAACCTGCAATCTGGCAGGAACAGTGGCTAGGTCGTTCTGTCCCGCTTTCGGGCTTATGATGCTAACAGTGCGTAACCCGAGGGAAATGACTTACCGGTGAGAGAGCAAAGCACGACTGGAAGTTGATGTTCAACAAATCTTGTGAAGAACAGAGTGAGGGGAAGGGAAGCACAACGGCGGTACGGTTGCGTCTTTGTAGCGTCGAAAGCGGGCACAGTATCCAAGAATTTGGGCGTTTGGGTAGTGACGAAATGGCCTTTGACTCGGCGCACAAGCCTCATGCTGGCCCGCCAACTACGGCACCCTGACGATCAGCATGAGCCGCGACAAACATGTTCACTCTCGGCGCATGCATGGCACCGGCAACAATGACCGAATTGCTTATTGCTCATTGCTCGACCTGGACGACATGCTCACGTCATTGTTCACATGCCAACTGCCATGCTTTTGTGTGAAGAAGCGTAGTGCCCACAAACGAAATTTGCTGCTACGATGATGTGTAGAATACATGAGAAAGAACCTGTCCACCTCCACCTCGCTCAATAACTACGACTGCCCACATACTAAATAATAAAAAGTCAAAGAGACACAAGGGAACCGGAAGGAGCGCAAATGATGTTGGTATCAATCAACAAACCGGACAACTGCACAAAAGGATGACACCGTTGTCCATTCATCCCCCAAAATTCGCACCTCCTGTATTACCCGTTGCCGATAACACCCAGTGGTATCGTCAAGCGGCATCATATTAAACAAGGTCTGATAAGAGGGAGCAGAGAAGGGAGTACAGGCGTTTGAGCTGTGCGGGTCGTCCAAAATGGGAGAAAAGGAATTGTCGGCCCAGGCTTAGCGGAGGGAGAAACCCTTTCTCTTGCCCTCCTTTTCTATTGGCCGGCCGGATTCGACGCGAGACTTTTTGTCTTCGAGCTCCTGTCGTTGTCTGTCCAGCTGGTCCTTCATCTCTTTGTGTCGTGCGTACAGCTCCTCTTCGCTCTGGCGCAGCTTGCTTTCCTTCTCTTGCACCTTCTGCTGGAACACCATCTTCATTTCCATCTCCATCTTCTGGAGCTTCTGCTCGTGCAGCGAACGTTCCTCCTCCTGCTTGACAGCCGGGTTGATCTCCTTGAACACGCTGGAATCTTGCTGAACGCCCATTGCTGTGAGCTTGTCGGATCGGTAGTTCTCGTAGAGAACGTTGTTGGTGTTCTCCTTGAGCTCCTCCATGTGTGTGCGGATGAGCATCTGTCTCAGCTTAACAAAATCGCAGTGCTCCTCGTTGTCAACCTCAACGACACCCCAGGGGTATTGGCGGCCTCGGACCTTGCGTCCGTCGGGTGTAGTGACCTCCGAGTTAGATCCAACAACGGCAAAAGGCACCTTGGCCATGATCTCCTGGTTCTCCGCGATGGTCTCCTCGTCGTCGAGCTCGTATCGTGGCCCTTCGAAGATGCGGATGTTGTGGTGGTTGATGTCGGCGAGAATCTACACATTGTTAGCCGTTACCAAGAGCATCAAGAGGACCTTACTCACCCTCTTCTTGTAGTTGTCAATCTCCTCGTCTGTGACGAGGTCGGCCTTGGCGATGACGGGGATGAGGTTGACCTTGGTGTGCAGCTTCTTCATGACTTCGATGTCCAGAGGCTTGAGCGAGTGGCCAGTAGGCTGGATGAAGTAGACGACAGCGTGGATGCGGTTGTCGACAATATTCACACGGTTGACCTTGTTCTCGGCGTCCAAGTAGGCGTCGAACCGCTGCTCAATGTTTTTAACGATGGGATCCCACGACTCATCGTTGTTGATGAAATCGCCGAAGCCGGGTGTATCAACGACAGTCAATCTCAGACGGACGCCGTTCTCCTCAATGTCGGCGCTGATGGACTGGATCGAGACAGTCTTGGAAATGTCGAGACTCGGGGGCTGGCGCTCCTTGGGGGGGTACAGCGACGTGTTAAAGAGCGTGTTGACCAGGGTCGACTTTCCGAGTCCAGACTCGCCTGACGTGGGATGTTAGCACACCATCGCCAGCTTACTCCATCTGTGCATACGTACCAACAACCATGACGTTGAAGTTGAAGCCCTTGCGCACACTCTTGCGGTGCCATTGGTTGGGCAAGTTCGCGAAACCAACGTAGCCTGTGAGCTTCCTGCGCACAATGTTCATATCGTTTGCCATTGCGGCAGCAGCCTTTGGGTCCTTTGCTGTGACGGTCTGGGGGATGGCTGGTGATTGTCTGTCAGACATTGATAGGGTGTGGTCCATACCGAGCGATCCATTCAAGGTCGCCGGGGGCGAGGGGGACGCACGCGAAGGGGGAGCGGGAGATGCGCCGTTGAAATCTATATGGCTAGTCAGCCCCTGGTAGCGGTAGGTAGGTTGATGTGGCCGTTGGAAGCGGGAACATCAACCGGTGGCAGAGATGCATTGAAGAGATGCATTGAGCCCACGGCACGCTCCTTCCACTGCGGCATGTGTGCCTGAGATGCCCATCGGGCTCGCAGCTTGGGACAACGGCTGACGTCGCAGGACATGGAGCTTGGGGAGGGTGCTTACCCATGGTGAATGAAGGGCCGCGAATGCAGACAATATGTCGTCAAGTGAGTGTCCTGTGAGGTGACGTCGTGTCAGCTAATGCGTCCAATGCATGAAGGTGATGGTGGTGAACGGCGGCGCTCCAGGGACGCGACGCCGGCCAAAACCTGGAGAAATATAGTGCAACACGGCGTAGGGGCATGCGGCGTACCAGTCAGTGGAAGGTATGCTCTCGTGTGATGCGATGCACTGCAAGCAATGGATGAGGAAGAGGCGTGCAGTCGAGTGCGAGCGGCGAGAGCGTGGTGTCGACGGAGGCGGCGACGTGGACGTGGTGGAAAGCGTGTGCTGCGTTTGCTCTGCTGGAGGAAAGGGGTCCGCACAGGGATTGGAGAGCGACGTCGAAGAAAGTGACGCTAGACCAAAAACCCCCGCGTCGCGAACAGCTCCTGCGATGGTGATGGATGAGCTTGGAAACAGTACAGGACGCGCTCGAGAAGCCGTTGAAAACGTGCAGGATACAATTGGAAGCTTGCAGTACGAGTGCAGCACTTTGTTTTTCTGTTGTTGTGCTGCTTTCCCAACTGGGCAGCCAGTCGCGTACTGGCCGTTGGGGGAAGCCGTCACGTGCACAAGGTTAATTACGCCTCCACACCCCCTGGCAAGAGCGATCGACACGGCCAGACAGGGATCCGACCTCACGGCCAAGCCCTTATGTATCATCTGCAAGTCTTTGGTGTCTATAACGACGTGATACTACAGTAATGTGTTACCAAGGAAGCACTGCACGGTATGCAGTACAACCATCCTATTCAGTCGCGTCGCGTACAAAACACAAATGCGGTGCGAGTATCCAAATCCATCAAACGCATATCGCTCCAAGGGTATTTTGCGGAGAACACCGAACCCATCCCAACGCCATAGTCAAATGCATCATGCAAAGCTCATCAACGCCCTGTTCAACTCGCTCTTGTCGTACTTGACATACTTGCCCTTCCCCTTGTCAATCTCCCGATACCTGTCGTAGAACCTGTTGTAGAGAGGCTCGATGATGTTCTGCACTTCCTTGCCGTACTGACTACGCAGGTCGCTGTCGAACGCGTACGTCTTGTGGCGTACAACCAGCTCGTCGAAGCTCGTGTTGAAGTTCTTGAACTTCTCCTTGATTGCGTCCTTGTCTTTCGAGCCGAGGGCTTTGACGATGGCTGCAGAGTCTGTCACGCCGCCACCAGAACGAGGCCGGTCTTTGCTGCGGTTCGTGTACTGCACGTCGAGCAGATGTCCCGATGGTTCTCGCCAGGCCTCCAGATACATGGCCCTGGCCTGTTTTTGGTATTCCAAGAGGTTCTTGTCATAACTTCCCAACAGAGGCTCGAGGTCCGACGTGCGTTTCATGCGCGCAACGACGGCAATGTTGTTTGCTATGAAGATGCCCTGCAGGTTTTTACCCTTCAACAGTATCTTTGCTTTGGCGATTAGACTTTGCAACAAGATGTCTATTGTGTCGGCTGCATATTTCGCGAACAGCACCAGCGAGTCGGGACTGACATCCAGGGTAGTGGAGGACTTGTTCGTCGCGCCTGGAGCCCAGCCACCGTCGCCCAGGGACGCCAAGATTGAGGACAGTGGTTCCAGGTAGTTTGTCATCTCCTGCAGGCGACGCATCGTGTCGGACGTGACCTGTACAGCGCTCCCGTCGATAGGAAGAGCGACAAGTGTCTGTGTCCGAGATCGTGTGTCATCTATCAACTTGCTGAGAGACATCTTGGATGTTTCGCGAATCGGCTTGACGCTGTCGTAGATTGGGCCTTTGAGCGCTCCCGTCAATTCTTGTACACGCATAGAAAGAGTCCTGACCAGGCCACTGATCTCATAACCAAGAAAGCAGTCTGTCAGTAAATTCTTCTGAATGTGTCCGTTCAACTCGCGTAGTGTCTTGTTGAAGTCTCCCAGCGGGACTTGACAGGTGGCTTCGCAGACTATGGTCCATTCCTCTCGCGCAAAGATGTTGGTCAAGTTGTTGTATTCCGCGACGAATATGCCCTCGATGGCCAGCACGTATGTCCCAATACCGTTCTGTCCTGGCTTGTACAGCGCGTCAGGCTGAATCTTCTTGGCCGTGCTGATGGACGCCTGCGCAAGACTGCTCAGCGACCTCTCAAGATACTCGCCTCGAACATCTGCGTAGATTTTCTGTGCCGGAGTCTGGGCCCCATCGGGCTGAGAAAGCGATTTCGACATGTGGCTGTTGATCGCACGCAGCGTCGAGATCTGCTCGGGTGCAATGACGGGAAACGGGTTCTCTGTGTCGCGTTAGCATACTTCGCGCGCAAGTGTACGGTCAACCCACTCTTCACTGCGAACTCCAAAGATTGGACCTTCTCGCGCGAGCAGTCCTGCAATGTGCTCCTGAAGACATCCTCCAGCTGCTTGTTTCCAAGCTTGAGCAGCCCGCCGAGCTGCGCGACAGCCTTCTCGTTCGAGCGCAGGTTCGTGCGTTTGAGGTCTGCGAGTGCGCCGGCAGTGCGGTCGAGGGAGGCGATGTAGTCTCTGAGGTCGCCTCGTCCCGGTCCGGCGCGAATGATGCTCTCCTCGCGGTCGGTCGAGTCTCGCGGGGCGCGCAAGCGTTCAATGGCTTCGAGAATGCTATCAATGTCTAATCACAATCTGTCAGCACTTTTCCCTCGGCTCCCTGCAGCAAGACTTACTGTTGTTCGCAATCTGCAGTTTCTGCGTGTTCCCGTATATCGGGCTGATGGCGTCCTGCACCGCCTTCCCACTCGCATCCAGGCGCGTCACCGAGCCCTGGATCTTCTTGGTCAAGGCCTTCATTTTCTCCATGTTGGAGAAGAGCACTTCGACTTCGGCGCTCTCCTCCTGGAGGGCTGCGCCCTTGCGCACGCCGACCATTGCGCCTGTCGTGGGAGCTCAACGGCCTCGAGGGCTGACTTCCGGGGGAGCTCCGGGAGCTCTTGCAATATGAGTGGTGGCGCGCTGCAGCGATGCACAAAAGGAAGGATATAGGTGATTAGGATATTATCGCAAAAAAGCAAGATATTAAGGTATGTACGCAACACGATCAGGTCGCGGGTAAGGCTTACGTTTAGAGAGATGGTGTGGGGATGCCGCGGGACGGAACTTGAGCTATGACAGAACAGGGATTGCAACCATGGTCCAATACGAGACGTCGAGTTTCTTTGTTGCAATCCACTGTCCAATGCTTAACCACGAGTTTTTTTGTGAAAGGTCAAGGGGAGGACTGGAAACGGCTGAGGACGCACAAATGCTGGTGACACTGTCCCGCTGTGAAAGTGGCAATATGTCAGTTTTCCACACCTCAGCCGCTGTCCTTGCGACTGAGTCCTCTCAGACACTCACAAGCCTAGAAACAACGACGCCGAGCTTCAAATTTTTTGACTAAAAAGTTTTAGAACATTCAAAGTAACTCACTTCACATAAAATGGGCATCTTGATCACCGCATTCACGGAGCTGTAATCACAAGCATAGTCATGAAATTGAGTTCATTGTCCTATATATGATCCTGTCATAGATGTTCCCAATGCATACTTTAGATCCTAAGCCCTGTATCCAGTAGAAAATTATAAAATGATCGTAAAATCCCAAGCATAAGGAAAGGAGCGCACGATAAGTCAATGTAAGCTCGTACAAAAAGATAGGCTGAGGAAGGATAGAGAGAAGTGACGAACTGCACCATGTGGTCGTGCAAGAAACCAAGAAATGGTGGGACAGGAAGTGGAAAGTGTTGATAGATAGGGATCTGGGCCTGAATAATATGTCTGATAAGCCATGTCGAAAGAAAGAAAGGATTGGGGACTGGAAACGATGGGGAAGGGTTTTAGTGACAAAATCGATCGGAAGATTACCGATAGTACTCAAGGAAAGCTAGCCGTCTTCAAATTCGTTTTCAATTGCCTCTGCTCCTCAAGGCAGGTCGAAACCTGGTCGGAGGTTGTCTGAACAAAGTCGAGGCGTACGCGTCGTTCTCGTCGTCGCGCATGATCTTGACTTTTCTCTCTGGCGACTGTTCATAGGCCAACTCCAGGCGAAGCTTAGTTTCCGGCATGCTCAAACTTCAACCTCTTGTTCGGTGGCTGAGGATCCGTACCAGTGAACTGGACTTGGATCTCTTCAAGACGCCTACTGAAAACAGCAAGCCGACCCCTCAGTTCCTCACGCATCTTCTTATGCTCTGCCGTCTCGTACGCGGAGTTCATGAGGAGTTCTTCCGTGATCCGCAAGAACTCGTTGAGATGAGTTATGGCATCCGTGATGAAAGTGTCGCAGTCAGTCTTCCAGACTTCGGTCTGCTGGACCATGATCTTCTCTCCAATCATCTTGGCAAGTGAGATGTCCACCTCCAGTACGCCAGGCTTACGTGAGACGGGAGTGACAATCCATCCTAGGATTGCTTCGCGTAGCCGGTCATATACGCCCTTCCCAGCCCGAACACGCAAAGCGGCTTCATAGACTTGCTTCATCTCTCGGGCGATTGGACAATGGATGTCGATCTCGGTTGTGAAGCGTAGATGAGTATTCCGAAGACTGGTGTTGAGAGCTTCCAGCAGGTGGCGGTAGGCAACATCGATGCGTTCAGACATATTGGTCAGGGCTTCCATCGCCCTCTGCTTCAGAGCCGGGGCCGCGGAAGATTTGTCAATACATGATTTGACCTCTTTTCCGAGACGACCCACAAGCTTGTCGAGACCTTCTCCCAGCTGCTCAGCGCGTGCCAACATCGTCTTGTGCCATTGGTTGATGTATTTCTCCAAGGGGCGAAGGAGGTCTTGATTCAGATTTCGTCCTAGATATTTCCCGTTGATAGGGATGCCGTTCTCTCTCAGTATCTTGGTGAACCCTCCATAGTATATGACAGGGCTTACCCATTCCTGTCGGGCCAGATTCTGAATACCACCGTCGATATCTTCCTTTTCGACCCAGGTCCAGGGCTGAACTATACAATCGCGCAACTGAGTTGCCACAAAGCGCTCCAAGTCTCTTTTAAGTATCGGGATCTGCTCCTTTAGGGCCTTGCGCATATCTGCGTAGCTCTTGTCCTCGATATGTTTTTCAAGGACACGTCCAGCTTGATCCCGTAGAGCTGGCAGCACCACAAAGACGAGGTTTCGGTAGATCAGAAGGTTTGATTCTGCCGGCAAGCTAAACAACAAGCGTCGTATAGCTGGGATGCCAGATGCTTCGGGGTCAAGTCTCGGATCTTGACGACGACGAGGGTTGTTCCAGGGTTCGTAGGAAAATGCCGACGCGGTGAGGATCTTGACACCTTTTTCGTCCATCTGGTCTTTGACAATCTCTGTTTCGCGTTTGACGTAGGCTGCGCTCGCGTCTCTGAGAACCTCCTCGACGTAGTTCTTAAGCTCAGGATCCTCGAAATCTTCATCGATGTCTTCCTCAATCGCATCTGCATCGGCCAAACACCTGCTCAGAGCTGGGAAAGGGGCTTCGTTGATCGAGTCAATCTGCATCCTCATCTCATCCTCGTTGCAGAGAAGTAGCTATAGCATATGGTCAGTATGAAATACGTAGAGCCTAGAGTATTTAGTTACTAACATCGCTCTTGTTCATGACGAGGATTGTCTTCTCTGCGCCTTTTATGTGTATGGATCGAGCAAGGTATCGTTCATGTACCAAACTAGATCTAATTCGAGAAATCGGTGTTACAACCATCTCGAAGTCAGCCTTCCATCGGTAATCGTTGATCACCGTGTCCCGAAGCTGACTCGAGTCTCCATAACCTGTTTCGATAAGTACTATGTTGGGTCGGTGAAAAATTGTGAGCTTACCAGGCAGATCAATGAAACACAGCCCATTCCGTAAGAGAACATGGCCGGTTGAAATAGTGACAACTTTGATGAATGGCCATAGTTCCTTCGCTATGTTGCGCGTCTTTACAAGATCCCTGTCAGAGATGTTCGAATGCTTGGAGACTTCGTTTTGCAGTCCGATCTGCTTGTCAACCTGTTCGAGGCGTTCTTTGGTCTTCTCGACACAAAGCTGGAAAAAGTTTCCGGTTCGAATGTCTGTGTCGTGCAAGAGTTCATCCAACTTGCTCTGAGCGTTTTTGTCATTTGAAGTGTTGAAAATTACGCAAAAGAATTCTTTTGCAGTCGATGCACCACGTCTCAAGCTCGCGGATACCTTCTTCTGATTCTTGCCATCCTTCAATCCAATCCTGACCGTGTCTTCTTCTTCATCTGAGGAACTATCCTCATCCTCGTCATTGACGTCCTGGTTCTTGATAACGGTACCAGGATGTACGTTAGCCCAGAGCTCGATCTGCTCTCGGATACGTCCGATGATCTCGTTTTCGTTGAAAACCTCGATAATGATGTCGCTCGATTGGGCGTCGTCTTGGGCGCCTGGTTTGTAGACGATAATCGTGGCAAACGAGGTACATGCAGTTGAGGATCCAGACGTATCAAGAAGTTTACGATGGAGAATGGCATTGAGTAGTGAGCTCTTGCCGATACCTTGTTCTCCAGGTACAGCTAACTTGACCTGCGTCAGATCCGGAATCTTCTTTGCGGCGTCTGCAGCGCTACAGAGACCAACAATTGCTGGATCATCTGTAGATAGATATCGGAGAGGCATAACAAGCTCATCGCACATTTTTGCAATACGGAGGTTGATCTCCTCGTGATGCAATGCGTACCATGGCAAGGCAGGATAGAACTCCTGTGCGCTGGGCTGGTATATCCATTGGCGTTTCCGCTTCCTGGATGAGGTTGGAACGTGACTGGCCTTCCATTCTGCATATAGCGGCTTGTCTCCAAGATTGAGTGGCGTACTTGAGCTGTCCGTCATCTTATCTATAGAACTTATTAGGTATACCCCAAGAACAGAGGACGTCGACGCAGGCTTACAAAAGAATGGAATTCGCTGAGACGTCCAAGAGAAAGTGGGGGCTTACTTCTAAAAGCTCGCAAGCGGAAGAAGATCGAGTTATTGAAGAGTTCACTTCGGTGACATCGCGTGAAGCCGTAAGGTCGAAGGAGGCGCGCGAGCCGTTGAAGAAGATATGGTGAGTATAGAAAGAGAGAAAAGTTGGCGGGAAGAAAGTTGTAGCGAGGGTTGAGGGTTAAGTAGAGCAAGAGGTGGAGTTCAAGTAGGCACCTCAAGGTGAGAGAGCACTTATGAGTGCGCATACAAGTGAGTTGAGCAGGTAGGCAATTTACCTTTGAGAAGCCCGCCTCGAAGCAGATCTGCATAGTTGCAAGGTGAGGGAAGCACATGACGGCTTCAGAGGGACACCTCGCTCGACGGCCCATGAATAGAAAGCCATTCGAATTTCACCGATGAGACGTCACGGTAAGGCACTGGATATTGATGCAGAGATTCGGCGAGAAATGGAGGGAACGAAAGACAACGAGAGAGAATACTGTAACCTTTTGAGCTTTACCGTGTATCTGCATGCTCACAGATGCTTCAACCGACCTCGTTGCGTGTAGCTCTAGCAGAAAGGAGTACATGGTAGGTATTTGTCCTACAATGGCAGGCATAGCAAGAGCTAGCTCTCGATTCTCAAAACACTTCCTCAGAGTGTATGGAACAAAAAAGGAAGAATCCAGGATGGCGTTGATGTCAGACGTCGAAAATGACATGTGAGAGCGCCACCAGATTGTGTGGAAGAGCCTCGAACCTGTTCCTGCATGGGCTTGGCAGACGCTATGCACCTTGAAACTTGAATCGCCAACATGACATGCGGAAAAAGACGGCCCACCAACCGTTGACAGGCAGCGTCATGCTGAACGCATACATGTAAGCCCGATTGGGCACTTTGCGATTGTTTCTGCGTAAACATTCGCACTCACTTTTTTTTCTTCGTTTCGACCTTTCTCATGGCCGGCTTGGGGAGACGGGGCAATCTCGGCCAGCTCTGGCTGCGCGGGACGCGTCGAAGGTGAGCCCGTGTCGACAATAAGGCCGAGAGGTGGAACTGACGTCGCAGACTGCATACAGACCGCACAACAACCACGCCCAGGCACCCCGCAGCAACATTTGGCTTGCGCTACGGCCCTCCAGTCCTCCTCGCAGCAGCTTCTGCCGGCTATCTCTCTTCGCAGTACTCGCCATGGCCCCTCCTGCGCCCCACCCTTCTCGACGCGCCCGCTGCGTGGTCGTCAGGCAACCCAGCCACGCAAACAAGAGACGCTTCCACCAGTGCCAAGAAGCGTAGCAAGAGCAGCAACGAACAGGACTCGCCCAAACCCGGAGAGCAAGACGCTCCCCCGCAAACACGCATCGCAAAAGGCTACAGCGAGATTGGCACAGAGACGGCCTTGTCAGCATGGCAGACTATCTCGAGCAGCCTCACGAACACGCCCAAGCATGTCACCGTCATTGGAGACACCATCGCCGACTACATCATCCCGAACTGGGTCAAGGTGATACCCGGTTTCATCCGCAAACTGCAGAATGAGCTGTCCATGGCCCCTGGGTCGCTGGCAGAGGAAATCTGGTTCGAAGCAAACAACCCCGAGGCCAATCCGGAGATCACCTGGGACGCTTCGGTGCGCATCTCTGACGACCTGTGCCAAGAGGAGAAGGCCTTCTTGCAGAACAGGGCCCTCTTCACCAAGAGCGCCCTTGCCCGCTACCTCGACATCCCAGAAGCAGAGATCCACCCCGATGATGTTCCAGTCATTGCCATGTGCGGGTCTGGCGGTGGGCTGCGCGCTCTTGTTGCAGGCACATCTTCCTACCTATCTGCCAAGGAGCAGGGCCTGTTCGACTGCGTCACGTACACGGCTGGTGTGAGTGGCAGCTGCTGGCTCCAGACGCTCTACTACTCGGACGTCAGCCAGCAGAGCCATGCTCACCTCATTCGACACTTGAAAAACAGACTGGGTGTGCACATGGCCTTCCCGCCCGATGCGCTGGAACTCCTTGTAAGCGCACCTACAAGCAAATACCTTCTCAGTGGGCTAGTAGAGAAGGCCAAAGGCATCCCTGATGCCGATTTCGGCATTGTAGACATCTATGGCACACTCCTAGCAGCTCGGTTACTTGTACCCAAGGGCGAACTCTCTGTAAGCGGCGAAGACTTCAAAATTTCAAACCAGCGACGATACATTGACGACGGTTCCAATCCCATGCCCATCTACACTGCAGTACGACACGAGATCCCACTCGCTGAACAGGCTGACACCAAAGATCCTATCGCTGCGGAGGCAAAGGCGAGGAGGGAAGCTTGGTTCCAGTGGTTCGAGTTCACGCCATACGAAATGTGGTGTGAGGAGCTCTCAGCCGGTATTCCCACTTGGGCCATGGGTCGCCAGTTCAAAAACGGCAGGACCGTGTGGAGAGAGAACGGCCTAGCTCTGCCAGAGTTGCGCGTCCCGCTCCTCATGGGTATCTGGGGCTCCGCTTTCTGTGCAACTCTCTCGCACTACTACAAAGAGATTCGCCCCGCCATGAGCATTCTCGCGGGCTTTGGCAGTATCGACGCCATGGTTGCAGAGCGCGACGACGACCTCGTCAAAGTGCACCCTATCGAGCCTGCCTCGATACCTAACTTCGCCATAGGCATGCGCGAGTTCCTCCCATCCTCGTGCCCAGAGAGCATCAACACAATCAAGAACTTCCAATTCATGGATGCGGGCATGAGCAACAATCTTCCCATCTACCCGCTCCTCCGTCCTGGCCGCAATGTCGACATCCTTGTTTCTTTCGATGCCTCAGCCGATGTCCGTACAGACAACTGGCTCAAAGTCGCAGACGGGTACGCACGCCAGCGTGGCATAAAAGGCTGGCCCGTTGGTGCAGGTTGGCCCTCCGAAGATGAGTCGCCAGAGGAAATCCAGCATGGACTCGACGAAGCGCAGGCCAGAACCGAACAGCAGGCACAAGACAAAATGCAAGCAGCGAAAGACCAGGACCTCAAGGACAAGAAAAAGAGCAAGAAGAAGGACCTAGGATACTGCAACATCTGGGTCGGCACAACCGAAGAGCGCATCTCGGAGAATTCGGACCAGCCCCCGGAGTCTAAACTCGTCGAGGAGGACTGGGAGCTCATGCACGCCGACTCCGGCATCACAGTCATCTACTTCCCATTCCTCGCCAATCCAAAGGTCCCTGGTGTGGATCCCAAGACTAGCGACTTCATGTCGACGTGGAACTTTGTGTACACGCCTGAGCAGATCGACTCATGTGTGGATCTCGCGAGGACAAATTTCCAGGAAGGTGCTGAGCGCACAAAGCGTACTGTCAAGGCGGTCTATGAGCGGAAGAAGACGCAACGCGAGCTGAAGGAGAAGAACGCCAGGGACAGGAGGTGGAAGTGGAAGTTGAGTCAGGGGCGTACGGCGGGGAGACGCGTGGGCGAGAGCGAGCATGGGGATCAGTTTAGTTAGGGTGGGAAAGAAACAGAAGGGAAGGGAGTTTGTTGGCACGGCATGGGATAAAGGTGGCTTGATTGGTTGGTTGGTTGGTTGCGTTATACCCATTTGGCATAAGACTGAACGAATACACACAACGTTAAACTGAACACGAGTATTTTTGCTCTTTGTGTGTGACTGTTTGAGGTAGATATCTACACTTCTGTCGTATGTGGTGTCTTGTGATGTTGACATGTTGTTCTTTGTCCTTGGTGTCATGTTTCGTAACACACAAATAACACCTTGTGTTTTTGCCTGTGTACCTGAAATACTCCAAAAAGACTGCTGTAATGATATCCGTGGTCACCGTGTGGTTCTGCGCAACATATCCACCGCTACCTATATCAACTTTGTGGCGCAGTAGATATGCTGTTGCGATATGGATTTGGCTCTGGCGATCCCTAGCTAGCAACTTCACTACTATCAATTTCAATGCAGCTTGCTGCTAAGCCGCCGACAATGCCTGTTACTATAAACGCTAAACCTCGTGCAGACGCCGGGCTGTAAGGCGTCCAAGCAGGGCCTCGAGAAGAACCCAATCAGGTCGTTTACACGACTCTCGCCGGATAACCCACAGGGTATCATGCATGATCTTTAGCACTGCCTACCTCCTCCAGGGAATGATGGATGCAATATAAGGCTGAGGTGCTGCGCGCCCCGTTTCTCCCGTTGTCAGCCACCGGAGTCGAGGCAATCCAAAATGAGCGAGACGACTTCTTTTGATGAGGATATCTACACAGGAGTGTGGATCAACCGATCTTACGGCACACTACAAGGCTCAACGCTGACGCTGGATCGACAGAGAGGTTCAATTTTGATCGCCTTTCTTGCTCTCTTCGTGGGCGCGACAGGACGCAGTTTCTGGAAGATCGTGCGATATTGGATCCATGTTGCTGTTTCTACAGAAGCCAGATCGGACGGCGTCTATCATCAGCGACAGGCTCTGCTGCGGAATTCGCAATTGGCCCAGGATGCTGCGATAAATTTCTTCCTCGCCCATCTCGTCTGGCGTAGTAGGGTAGAACACGCCGGTCGAAAGCTCTTGCCTGTCGCTCTTGCAGCTTTTGTGGTGTCGGGTGCCTTTTCGCTCGCTGGTACGTGCCGGTGCACTCTTTCTGCCTTTGCTGATAAAGTCTTGCGCACCGCGCGAGCTGTGTCTTGTGTCTAGATGCATTTATAATTTAACACAGCCGGAAAAAGTGCGAACGCTGACACACTTCAGGTATTTTCTCATCAAAAGTCGTGGCTAATGCGGCCAACGAAGTCCTCCTTTCCGGTAGTAACTGTGGTAATATGACACATACACAAGTCTCCGATACTGGAGCAGCAGCCAACATATGGACCGAATATTTCTCATCTCTCAATCAGAAAGCTTCCGAATACCTGACGTATGCACATAAATGTTATCAAAACCAAACAGGATCAGTGTCCAAAGATTGTGGAATATACGTCAAAGCAAGTCTTCCCTACACTAAAGATGCTAGTGCTGGCTGCCCTTTCGATGCGGAGATGTGTACCTTGCCTCAAGGAAACCTCATCCTCGATAGCGGTTATCTCGACAGCTACAAGGACTTCGGCCTGAACAGTGGCCCGCAGTTTCTCTTCCGTTTGAAACGACACTGTGCTCCATTGGAGACAGATGGCTACTCTGAGGCCTTTACAGACCAATCCGACCCACCACTCCAGTGGATGCGATACTACTATGGCACATCGTTGGGAGGACTTCAGCCATACACGTATCGCATACGTACAAATGTGACTGAACCTACAATAGATGTGGACGCTCTATTTTCCGAAGCAGATTATAAGATCACGTAAGTAAAACATCTTCTCCTGCGCGATTGTAGCACATTCGCAACCCATTCCTCCGCTAGTTGACTTACGTATAGCCTTGCAGAAGCCCCAACAGCTTTAGTCCAATTTCTCAGCTCAACAAAACAAACACTGTAGTGCAGTTGATGTTCTTGGAGTCTACAGACGTCAAGTATTATGCGGAAGTAACCGACCCGTGGTTTTTAGCAGATTCTCCTAAGCAGGTACCCGCATGGCTTGACTTGAAATTGGAATTAGCAAATAACACATACTTCGCTACGAACAGATCAGCCGGAGTGCTAGCTTGTGCTAGCACTACGGAATATTGCAATCCCAACCTACCATCTGGGAGGCGATGCTTCAACCATGGCTACGACCACGGATTCTGGAACGAGGTCTGGCCAAACGCAGATGATCGAGCCTTTGTAAACGGATTACTCAACTACTTTGGGTTTCTATATGGCAATACTATCTACACGCCAAACGGCTATTATGATATCCGGGGCCTACCATCGCTTTTAACGCGCTTCACGCTGAACGGTCCCATGCAGCCCGCCACAATCCCGTCAAACAGATGGCAAGAGGAAACCGAATTTATATTCCAAACCAACCTTGCTGCTGCCCAGGCGCGTGTAGTTGAGTATGCGAATGGTAAGCAATCCAAGACTTTAGAATCGGTGGTGACGTATTGTGGGAATGGAACCGAGTGCACGAGACTATGTCATAGTCAAGTAAGTACCTCAACCGAATTTTCAAAGAACTACGTAGTCTACATACAAGGAGCTAACAGGTTGCACAGAAGATAAAAAGTCCCGGTTATTACTCCTTCAGCGTTCTGAGCTTATCCCTTGTCCTCATCATTGGCACTTTGATCGTCCTCGTCGGTACCTTTATCGAAGCAATAATAGACCTAGCATCCAAAATCCCGCGGCTCTCCCGAGATCGCAAACTCACATATGCCCGTGCGGAGTGGCAGGTAAACTCGACGCTCCAACTCCAGCGGCTGGCTCACGAAGGAATCGGGCTGGGGACGTGGTCGAGAGGCGCGGAGTCGGTGCCAGTCACCCAACGAGGGGAGCTATTGGCAGCGCTCGACATCAAAGACGCGGACCATCCTTGTTTGGCTGTTGATCGAGAGTTGGAGCCGGCTTATACCAGTTCTCGGGTCACTACTGTGAAAGAGGACGAGATTGCTACTCCCCAACCATATCAGGCCGTTTTTGGTGCGAATACTAAGCCCCGGTACAAAAGACTTCCATCCGCAGATCAGTCATAAGTTTGAATCCCGGTGGTTGGTAGTTCTGTGTCGAGCCACCTGTTTAGCTCCCGTTGTACTGCTTTTCTCTTCTTGTGCTGAGACCAGGAAACAGCGCTAGTTGGAAGAGCTGGTGATGCATTGTATATGAAGTGGTAGTGTAGCTGATCTGAAAGGTGGCGAGACGAGAAAGGATAGGAAGAGTGGGGATGCGACAGCCGAGGCAGAGAGAGATGTTGAAGAATATGAGAGTGGCAGTCGAGGCGACATCTCGCTCGACTGTGTTTATTTAATACAACTTCAACAATCTTCTTTCCCATCCACTTTCGTGTCCCTTAGGATGGAAATGATGTATTCCAACTCTTGTGAATGCTTCTTCCTCGCCATCGACACGCTGTAGTACCAATGCATGTACACAGAAACCATACAATGTCCACCCAGGCTCTGATATCTGGACACACAAATATTTTTCCGCCGCTTTTTTGTCAAAGGAGTCGGATGCATTGACAAGATCTTCATCGAAAAATATCTTCCGTACAAAGTCTGAGCCTCGGTGATCCATCTGAACGCAACCATGCCTATGGCTGTAGTAAAACATCATTTCCTCGTTCTCTGCTACATATACTTCCCTGCACCATCCGCTCATGACAAGGTAGCCGCCTTCCATGACTCGTCCTTTTGGGTCCGATCCTTGAGGAACGATATGCCAACTCAAAAGTTTGGGTTTGAATTTTGTGTACCATTCGTGGTACTCATCTTCTACTTTTATCAGGTAGAATACGTTTTTCTTGAACCAGTGTAACGGCCCCTTGACCCAGGCCCAGCTCCAAGACGGCGCTTGGTGGATACGATTTGACAACGGTTGTGGCTTTCCCGGACTCCAGAGCATGGACAGGAATGGATTGTACTCCCAGGTGCCAGCTATATAACGGCCTAGCGCAGGAATTGCATGTGCTGTGGCAAGACTAGAGACACCAGGCAACTTGTCAGTCTCAACAGTGAAATCTCGTTGAGCGACATCTTCTGCAATCTGGTTCCAGATTTCGATTCGGGCATTGGCCTCCGAATTATCGCAGTTCACCGGGACACTGTTTAGACCCCGCGCGTACACGGCTTTGTCCAAAACGCTGCCCGTCATCCAATGGTAGTCCGACTTGACGTGGGTTTCAGAAAAACGACCTGTATTACACTCCCACACGATCTCACGACTAAAGTAATGCAAGATACGTGGAGACAGAAGTCGTTCCTGATATGCCCAACCACGGGTACTAAGTGGTGTTCTGGGAACTATCTCCTTCCCAAATTCAGTGTCGTCAAACTGAAGACAAAAGTCATGTTGTTTGCCGAACCTGTGAGAGAGTAGAATGTCGCGAGGTCCAAGAATGCCGTGATCCGTGTCAGTGGCGAGATCAGCGGAAATAGTGAACGCCGCGTTTCCGTAGACACTCGCCATGAGAGCAGACTCCCGATTCCAGTCCTCTATATCTCCCTGAAGAATACACAGTGCATCGACCCATATCCACTCAAAGCCCATACGCCGAGCGATGTAAACTGCGTCTCTCAGAGTTTTTGGTAACGAGTCAATAGAGAATCCTATAAGTCTGTCCTGGAGCGTTGACATTGTAGTGTGGAAGGTGTTACCTTTCCCCCAACAGTAGCTTAGTGCAACATATTGACCTCTCTTATCTTTAGTGTTACAGAGACGCAATAGCTCAGATGACGCTGTTGGAATGTGTATCAGTCTTGACGGTAACGCAGCATCAACTGGCAAGGTGCATGATCCACCATGTTGGTGTATACATTGTTTGAACCATTCCTGCGCCGAATTAAAACAGGCCTCGTCTCCAGAGTTTGGTGATATGATTCTTGAGAGTGGGAATTTAACGCTTCTGCCGTCAGCGGTGATCGATCGAGTTGATTCAGCGCCTGATAGGATTAGCCAAGAAGCGACATCTAAAATGAAATACTTTACCAGATACACTGCACAATCTTGACAACAAAGTGACCGGTGGCATATTGGGATTATACTGGATCAAGGGTTCCGGGAGGCTTATGTGCACGTAACAACTACTTTGTTGCACAACTTCGACTGGAGTATGCAGAGGGACTTTGGCGAGAAAGTCGAGAGCGTTGAGTGGAGGGGAGATGTTATTATGCTGCGACCAGTTCTCAAAGAAGCGTTTATATGCATCCAAGAAAACATTACAACCCTCGCATCCTTTGTTGGCAGATTCCAGTAATATATCGACGTCGGTGGACAAAGAACATGGACTTTCGAAATCAAGCTCGGTGCAGAATTTACAGAGCATGACTTCCTGTAAAGTATGACTATCCAGGAATCAGGCCGTGCTCTCGGTAGAATACTCAAAACTCGACGACCGGAGTATCTGGATTTGAGGTTGACAAAGAAATTCGAATCACCACGAAGAAACACTCGTTGTCGATGTGAGACCTAGAAAGATTATCGTGATTTGCGAGATGTCAGATGCTGGTGTCTGAACTCGCTAGAGTGTATTGTTGCCTAGAATGACTGCGCTCATCCAATCAAATGGCAATCTTCAAGATAACACAGGCAACTGCGACGAGGCAGGCAAGTACGGAGCTGCACACATTCTTGTGCAAAGATGTTTCGAGATTATATAACAGTCTCCTGAGACCTGAACCACTGTATTTGAGCAACTACTGCCTACAATCTGCTGTTTCAGCTTTGGGAGAATCGTTTTTCCACTTCCGAATCATTTGTCAAAAGTATCTCTTAACTTCTCAAAATGTGCTCTGACCTCCTCTCCTAGTCTCCCATCAACATCTGCAAATATGGTACACGTAAGACTGTAATTATTACACAGGAATCTGTCCCTCTTCCGTGCATCACCAGTCCCTTTGCTCAGTTTTGTGAGGTAGGCTTCATACTCGCTTCTCAGCCTGGCTACACTCACTGAGACAGGCTCATCATCCCCTGCTTCCGACGACAGAGCTAGAATCCCGTGGAGAAGATTGGCAAACTTTTGTGTGAGTGGTGTTGGCGCGGTCGAAATCGAGTTCTGAGAGCTCGTTAGAAGTAGGGCAGAGCCAGCGGACGGTCGGCCAGAGAGAGACGATGTTAGTTTCTGGAGAGATGTACAGTGCATGTCAAGGATCTGTTGGAATCGCGGCCAGAGAAGCATGTTCGTGGCGTTAACGTAGCCTTCCACCGTTGGGACCTTTTTGCGTTGCAGCTCGAACGCGAAGTGTTGGTTCAGTCGCACGCAGAGGAGAACACCAAGTGTGTCTGTGGTATTTTCGACGAGTTGTTTCGTCAATGCTTGACCAAGGGCGAATGTGGGCTCAAAGATGGCCGAGAATGTGCGTGATATGACATGGTAATTTTGCGAGGGTGCGAAGTAGGTAGATATGAAAGTGTACTCGAAAGACGCGTTGTCAATCAGGGCGAGGTTGAAGCTGCGGAAGATGACTTCGAGGTAGTGCGCAGATTTCTCTTCTTCAGCGATGTAGGCTGTCAGAGCGTTGAGCGAAGAGTTCTTGAGTGCATCTCGACGTCGACCAAGCGAGAACGCATCATAGGCAACTGGTGCGCTCCGTGCTTGTCCAAGTATTCCACCGCCTCTTTTTGTGTTGGGATCTTCGCCAAGGACATCATACTTGTCTAGTGCATGCACCTTAATCTTTTCGAGGGCGGTTCGATATCGAGTGAAGTGGTTAAGATAGTACCACCGCATTGTGTGGACATACGCCTGACCAATTTGCTGTGCAAGTTCGGGCTGATGCTTCGATAGGAAAGCGTACAATTCTTTGTGCTTGAGAAATGCTTGTTGTTGGATTATCTGTGCGTTAATAGAGGGTGAACGAATGGCTTTGATTTGGGCGACTATGTAGTCTCGTATTCGTTCGACAGCACGGTTGACAAGATTATCTATGACAGGCTTGAGGTCTGCGACAGCTTTGAGGTCAGGGTTTTCTTTGGCTTTTGCATTGACGGTCTTGGATCGTTTATCGACGTCTGCTAAGGCGCGCACGAAACTCTCGTCGACTGGGCCTTCTGCAATCTTGCGTATGACTGCTGGAGATATGCTGATGTCTTCCACTGCGGGTCCCAGGAGCTTTTCCACAACTTTTCGATTCTCCAGTTTGGTGTTCAGCGCTACTGAGCGGTTCTGAAGCGACTCTATCTCGGCCGACACTGCCCCGAGATCTGCTTGGAAGTTTGTGAGGTATGTTTCCACCGACTTGAGTACCTCGTCGCAAGCTAATATCGACTTGTGCAGATCTTCGAACTTATCTTTCTCGACGTCATCTGCAAGCACATATGAGCAAACAGCCCCAACACAGGATTTAGACACGTACATTCTTCAACTGACTGTGCGCTATATGTATGTACAGAAGTAGTGTGCCGTTGCTCATGAGCTTCTTGCGCTACAAAGTCGTGCAGGCTGAGACCCTCGAAATCGATGTCCACGACCACCTCTTCAGGCTTCTGGCGCAGACTCCCAACATTACCCCCATTTACAGTACTCGATCTTCTAGGCACTCCCCCCATTATGGATGCCAGCACTTGCACGGGATCCGGGACGTTGGGAAGAACCCCCCCTGTCGGCCGCCTACGAGGCCCGCCATGAGGTATCCGTGTCGTCGCAGACAGGTTTGTATTCGAAGCTGAAGGCGATATGAGCGATAGCGACGATGATCGTGGATTCAGGTCCGGTCTTATGGGCAAAGGACCCGGCCCTGGCGCTGGATAGCCCCTTCGCGGTGCTGGCGAGTATGAATCAGCTCGCGATGGCGGCGTGCCGGGATACGTGGAGTAGGATGAGAGCCTGTCTAGGCCCCACATTATGTCTTTGGTGGGGTGGTCAGATGTTCAGAGCAGCATTTCTGGAAGTAAACAAGACAGCAGAGCATCGAAGCAGCGACATCTGGGTCGCGACTGCTACACTAAGCGAGGCGCGCTAAGCAGGGATCATCTACGCTTCGCCCCTCCCTGGGCCCCAAAATCAAAATCCAGACAAGCAGACTTCTCCTCCTCTTCTATTCCAGGTCTTTCTCACTCGCGCCCCCCAGACCACCGAACCATCACCAGCCTCTTCCTCCACGTCGCATCCTACACTCATTCTCACCATGGCCGACGACGCGCAGGTACGTCCCCCGCGGCCTCGCCTCCGCGTGTGCTCTTTTACCCCACCTTCTCGAGTCCCCGTCACCCATTGCGCCCAGGCGCTGCCGTCGACCCAGCCATTTTGCGCTCCTTTTGTATAGCAAGCACTAACACGGTCTTTTCCAGCATGAGCACACCTTCGAGAGCGCCGATGCCGGTGCCTCGCAGACGTACCCCATGCAGTGCTCTGCTCTGAGGAAGAACGGCTTCGTTGTCATCAAGAACCGTCCCTGCAAGATTGTCGAAATGACCACCTCGAAGACCGGCAAGCACGGACACGCTAAGGTCCATTTGGTTGCCATCGACATCTTCACCTCCAAGAAGCTCGAAGAGTTGTGCCCTTCCACCCACAACATGAACGTCCCCAACGTTCGTCGCCAGGAGTACCTCCTCGTAAGTGCAAACGGGATTTTGGTGGCAAGGCTTTGGCTGACAGCGCACTCCAGGTCGACATCCAGGATGACGGTTTCCTCTCCCTCATGTCCGACGATGGCACCACCAAGGACGACGTCAAGCTTCCCGACGGCGAGATTGGCGACAAGATCCAGAAGCTCTTCGATGACTCCGAGAAGGAGACCAGTAAGTCACACAAGCCATCGTGGGTTAGACTATCCCTAACAAATCACCAGACGTCATTGTCCTTACTGCTATGGGCGAGGAGTGCGCCATCGACGCCAAGGAGGCCCCCAAATAAATTTGCTTCGTCGAACGGAAAGGCTGTCAGCAGGAAGCAAGCCGCGGCGTGCTGACGAGCTCCAGTCAGGGAACGGGTCGCCAGAGGCTTCGCATATTTCTATGCCAAGTCGCATCTTTTGCGTCAACTTCAGCATTCCTTAGTGCTGCGCTGATGGCGACCAAGAGTTTTGGTTCTTCGGACGGGTTTTGGGTTATTGCATTGCCATGTGTGGGAAACGTTAACGAATCTGTTTCCCTTTCCTAGATATATCCCTTACGGCAATGAAATAAAAGGTGATGATGTTACGGCATATATTGCGCTTCTCATTGGCGAAAAACCGGGTGAATGTGGGATTGTAGTTTTCGCGCTAGTGAACGGCCAATCTCATGTAGTGCAACACTGAACATCTCCATCATTTGACACTTGCACTGCGCAGCGCAACTAATTGCTTTTCAATCGCTCGACAGATGACTACTAATAACACAAATCTCGTCATTTCCTTATAGTTCAGTATTGCTTTCACGCAGGTGTAACTCCACACATTCGTCTCAATCCACGCGACTTATACTTGAGAAAGAGCACGGAGCTCAAGTGGGAGATTCACGCTGATTTGGCTCTGCATAGTGCGCTACGGTCATGGCTCGAGGTCCCGTTTGCGGCGTTGAAAACTGTCGATCAAGAAGGTACGACGAAGGTGAAGATGGTTTTCAGTATTGTGAAAATGGACATCGTCAAGGCGTGAGTAAACTGATTACATGCGTCAGATATATGCTGACGGTCAACAGGTGCTGCTTCGTACTGAGGAAGATGATGATGACTTTGCCACGGGAAGGAGAACAGTTACGCACATAAACAAAGACGAGGAGGAGCAGAAGAAAATAGCAAGACGTAAGTCTTCATTGTTACCATCTTGTCATGCACGTGGTGTGGACGGAGCCAAAACGAAATCCTTCAAACGACCCCTTGTCTTGCGATTTGCATAGAAATAAGTACAAGCCACGACTGACACACGCTGCCAGATTTCAGTGGTCGACAAGCTTTAGATTTACATCTCAAATGCCTACAACTAATCCTACGGCACCAGATCTGGTTCTTGGTAAAAGAGAAAGGTTTGCCAGCAGAGCTCGAGACTGTGATATTCGACCTATGGTCTTTACGTATAGCTCAGTTCGGCGACAAGATCGCAAGGCAAGACCAGGAGTCAGAGTCACAATCTCAGGTATACAACACTCTAGAAACCGACGACAGCGATACGGACGGCGAGAAAGGCACTCTCAGAACGCCCAAGGGCAGAGACAAGAAGCTCGGAAGCGTGCCAAACCTGATCGACTGTCTGGCGTTGTGCTATCTGGGGATGATCACGCTACGACTTCCTGTCACGCCGGGCGACATCTACGTTTGGATCACAGATGGTAAGATGGCGTATAGAAGGGCTATCAAACTGCTACCGCTCGCGATGAGAGATCGCCTGCCACCTTCATATCACTCGGTTCTGGATCCGAGCACGTTGCTCAAACACAAACGTCTATACGCCACGATCACCGATCTACAAATAAGTTTTGAGAAAGATTATGCAATCTCCTGGCCTGCTCTCAACGTCCAGTTGCTCCTGTTCCGCTACCTGAAAGAACTGGCCTTACCTCTTGAACTCTACGACGCAACAATCCGACTGAGCGATCTCCTTGGATACAGTTTTGTATTGCGACAAGATGGAAATAAGAGACTTGGCATTCGACATCTGCCTGAAGCACAACTCGCTGGTTGTCTCGTCGTGTGCGTTAAGCTCCTTTACCCACTCGACGGTGAAGAGCGGTACCCGAAGTCCTCATCAGAGCCTACAGCGACTGTGTTGGACTGGGATGCATGGTGTCGACAGATGGAAACTGTAAAGGCCAAGCAGCGAGGTGGTGACACTCGCTTCACGACTGAGGAGATGACAAAGTTGGAGGAGAAGGATGTCTTTTCAATGTTGGGTGATCAAGTCGATCAGTACTTGGGATTCTATGCCGATACGTTCCTCGATGATGCAGAGATCCAGAGGACGAGAGAGAATGATGATTTCCGGAATGCGCTATACGAAATGTTCCCAACCGATGGAAAGAGTCATGGGTCTTCGACTACGGCTGTCGAAGAGGTGTCAATCCAGGAAAGACTAGATGTAGTCAAGGCAGTGCATAGCAGCATGAGATCAAGGGCAGCTGTGGGCGATGATGATGATGCCCAGGAGGATGTTCTACGACCGGGCGAGGCGTACCGATTGTACAAGAAAGAGCACGACCTGCCAGGTCAAGCCAAGATATTCTACGAGGAGGTTGCGAGGATGGTGGGGTTGTCAATGGATATGCTAATCATGGCAGTGTTATTCACTGAGGCTAGGATAGAACAATGGCGGAGGCGCGTAGCACGAAAGGCGGTGGACAATCCGACCGACGAATGAGCCTCTATGAATGGAGTGATCCGTTCGACAATATTTGGTAACAGTCCTGTGGCAGTAAAGCAAGTAGAAGAGTTGAAAGTTAAGGTACGTGTGCTTAGTCGCGATATCCGTGGAATGCAAATTCGACAACGTACATGACACAATTCAAACATTTAACATACATTTCCCATAAAAGCTCCCATAATTGATCGTGCGATGAGTGCCGGAGGTAGGTCTAGGCACGTGAGACCCCACCTCGCTAAGCGAAGGCAATTAGGTAAGCACTCGCACGCTCGAATTCCTGACCTTCAAGCCGGACAACTTACGACAGTACAGGATCCAGCAACACCGTCAACATGCAGATCTTCGTGAAGACCCGTACGTTGCGAACCCGAAGCATGCGCCTGCCGAAGTTGTACTGACTGTTCCTCGCAGTGACGGGCAAGACTATCACCCTCGAGGTGGAGTCCTCTGACACCATCGGTACGCTCACCCACTCTGCACGCCACACCACCGCAAGGATACGCTGCGCAATGCTCGAGACACACAGTGGACGCAATGTCGGAATTATGGGACATGGAGGCTGACTGCAAGGACAGACAATGTCAAGTCCAAGATCCAGGACAAGGAGGGAATTCCCCCGGACCAGCAGCGTTTGATCTTCGCCGGCAAGCAACTCGAGGATGGCCGCACTCTGTCCGACTACAACATCCAGAAGGAGTCGACTCTGCACTTGGTCCTCCGTCTCCGTGGCGGTATCATTGAGCCTTCGCTTAAGGCCTTGGCCTCCAAGTACAACTGCGACAAGATGATCTGCCGCAAGTGCTACGCTCGCCTACCACCAAGGGCTGTCAACTGCGTACGTCATCACCACCACCACTATGCTGGAAATATGTGAAGACGGCATGCTAACAAACACACAGCGCAAGAAGAAGTGCGGTCACACCAACCAGCTCCGACCCAAGAAGAAGCTCAAGTGAGCAATTCGCATCATCGGCGTCTGGCGAGTCAGGGTGGGTGGAACGAATGCGACGAATGCATGCGACGGACATGAAGGCAAGGTCTCTTCGGCACATGGCATCTTTTCTGTGCTTATTACTCGGTTTCGGGATATCATGACGGGTATCGGGCATGTAGAGTGAATCCATTCAACCTTTTCCTATCTTGCACAGAGCAGTCTTGGACTTGTAGCATGGGAAGGTACCGTAACCAGAATACACAAGCTTCGAAATCCAACTCCAGCCGTGCATGAACCGTAACGTGAAGATGCATCACAATCGCGTCGACATTACGTCATGCAGTTTGTCCCAAAAAGCACAGTGGACATCACCCAATATGCACTCGGAGCCAAAAACAAGCAGAATAGTCACAGCATAGTGGTATGATGGACTGTAAGAATACCAGTTATTTAGCATACAGCGAGATGCACGAGAAAACACCATAATCAAGGTCAAATGGCACAGGACAAAGTTTACAAAAAACACGACTTGCATTGTCTCATAAGGCCAACCATAGGTAAGCAACGTCTGAGTGCGTAACATGAACCAAAACGAAAAGAATACTTTTCTAACCCTCGTCCAACCCAAACCATCACTCCGTCATCCACATCCACATCCCAAGGGAATAGATAATCATATACACAGTCCCTTCCCCAACGTAGAAAGGGTAAAAAAAGCCTCGCGACAAAAGCCTAGCCATGAAAGAGAAAGAAAAAACATCGTAAGCGAAACATTGAAGAATCCTATCCGAGTCAGTATGACGACTTTGCAAGCGCGGGGGGAGAGGGATGTGGGACACGTACCAAAACTCCCAGCGTGGGGATATACGTGAAAAAGTCCAAACGGCCCAACGTGGTTGGTGGCCCTTGAATCCAAGGAAATGGGAAACAGGTCTCGCGCAGCTATGCAACTTGGGAGATATGGTGGTACATGTGGTATAAGAAAAAAAGAGGGTGAGGTCCAAGGTGCGGGGAGTGCGAAATGAGACGGGTGCGGAAAGATGGGATCGTGAACGCCTCGCTATGCTATGCAGAAGTTCGGGATGGGTGGGAAATACGACGGAGGCGAGTGGAGGTAACGTGGGGGCGTCGAAGTGTACAGGCCTTAGGGTCTCTCATTTTGGGTTGAAGCGGAAAGGTTTGTCGATGTTGTGGGGATAGTAAAGGGTTCGGCGATGTTATGAGCGAGGGCAGAGTCTGTTAACTACTCACACACGCGGCTTCTTCCAGTAATATTGCTGTGTATGGTTAGCGACGATCATCTTCACCATCAACATCTTGATTCAAGGAAACACAGCATGTGATGTACAATATAAGCTCCAACAACTCGACCGTAACAGAAAGTGACATACCTTATGTGTCCTCCTCACAGTGCGGAGGCCTGTGCTACGCATGCCAGCAGTGATTGTCTCTCGCCTCATCTGGTTGCTGTCCATCTCCGGAACGTAGTAAAACTCGTTCTCGAGAGGCTTGCCCGCGGCGTCTTTGCCAGCACGAGGAATCTCACCAACGCAGGGAGTATCGTCCAGAATCTTCTTGAGGTCCTGGTGCGTAAGCTGAGCAGTTGAGGTTTCGCCATCTCCTGTATCCTTCCCTTTGCTGCTCTTGATGACGGAGATCTTGAGCTCGGATGGGAGGTTGCTGTGAATAGCTGACAAAGGCTGGGCATGAATACGGGAAAAGGCCAGCTGGTTGATGACGTGGTTCTTGATTGGGGATTCTTTGAAACTCAAACCCTCGGTGCACGGACGTTTTGGAGACGGCGACATCAATGGGACACGAGGAGGCCGCGGGCTATTAGACAGGCCAGGCAGAGCTGTAGAGAAGGAAGCCAGCCCATTGACAAGGTTCTGACCAAAGGGACCAAAGGAGTGGACAACAGGGTCGTTCTCTTCGTCGCCGTCGGAGTAGTCATCATTAGTAAAGGACGACAGGATGCTGGCCTTGGTTTCAATGGCGGGTGACTCGGGACTGATCGCAGAATACGGGATGTCAGGTCGGATAAAGGTTCTCTCAGCAGAGTCTGGGCTGCTCTTGATTGGGGCCTCTTCCTGAACATCAACGTCCTCGAAGACTTGAACGGGCACGGACGGGGCAGTTAGCCCATGCCCGGTAAAGACAGGCTGACTAAAGAGGGGCTGACGGATGGGGCTCTGGGACACGGGCGATCGAGGGATGGCGGGAGGGCTCGAGTTAAAGGCTTCCTGGTAAGTGCGACGAGTAGGCGTGGGCATACCCTCCTCTTCCGAGTCCCACGACAGCTTCCGGGCAGCGACGGATGGCCAAGCGATTATGACGCGGGTGTCCTGAACATCTAACAAAATCTCAATCTCTGGATTCTCCGACATGTACGTGTCCCCCTTGTTCAGCTCGAAAACGCAGCCTCTGCAGTGGATCTTGGCGCCGTTCCATCCCAGACACTCGACCTCGATGTTCCCGCTCGGGTAATGTGCCGTGGGGGCGTGATAGGCGGCTTGGACATGGACGCGGGAGATGAGACGGTTGGTGGACAGCTGGTAATCGGCAGAGTTAGAGGACCTGCCCATGCGCACGATTTCGCCGTCTGCTGGGAGGTTCACGGTGGGCACGGCTCCTAGTGGAGTCCGCTCGGAAAGAGCCGACACGGTGCGATGCAGGATGCCCGAGCGGGCGTTCTGGGGCGACGACGAGTGCAGGATGCCCGTCGATGAAGTGGGCACGGGGGTGGGGTAGTACTTGAGCTGCTGCTTGGGGAACGGGGGGGAGTCGTCTTCGAATTTGCGCTTCGAAAGGTTGGGTCGGGGAAACGGTGACGATTCCTCAAATGCGGGCAGAAGCGATGGCCTCGGCGTCCGCTCAGCCTGCTGTTCAATCGACTCGGTGAACAGCTGCGAGCCAAATTTCTGCGGCGAAGAGTCCATGGTGCGTGCTGGGGCCGACGAGGGGGGGCACAGCGGCGTGTCGACACGAAACGCGTGCTGTGGTGGTGGTAGTGGTGGTAGGCAGGCTGTAGGCGTGCTGGCCGCTGATTGCAGACCAAGAGTCCAGAGGGGCAGGATAACGAGGGGCTGGTTAAAAGACAGGCGAAGAGGTCAGAGAGAAGAAGCCATGAGGTCAGTTCAGAATTAAGATCACGTCGACGCGGCCAGTTTGTCGCGTACGCGGGCGTGGAATGGAGAGCGGAGGTCACGAAATCGGTAGCGCGACAGAGCTCTGATCCTTACCCAGCCCGAGCGGAATTCACCCAGCATTACCTGCCCCCGCGTAATTCCACAACGTGTTGGGCTGTCATATATGACGTTCCGCGACGCCTCCTGTTTGACTACTCTCTACTATGTATTTGGTTTTGCGTACGTCTCGGTATTCTTCGACTGTTATATATCGACCGGAAGGCTATGCAAGAGCATATCGAGATTATGGCTTTTCGGTGTTTTATCCCTCCACGGGGCAGTCCTTGAACAGGAGATTTAATCGTGCATCATTGGCAGCTCTGCCCATCCTCTGCCGACTGCCATGCAGCAAACAATTCACACAATGGCAATATTTCCCACTCCTAACTCGAGGACAGTAAGCAATCTATTGTTCGACCATTGGTTAATAAAACCAAATAGGACATCGAGATAAAGTCGTATTAGATGCTTAAACAAATTGGTCAGGACACTTCCAGCAATACATACAGTCAAGCAGGCTAGGCGTAACTTTGAATGCACACAGACGTCACGAAGTGCAGATAAAATCTTCGTGCAGACAGCCCACGAGACTAAGACTAAATCACACAATGCCGTGGCAGGAAGTGGAGCAACGAGGCAGACGCGACAGGGCGGTATGAACGCGTCGAGAAACTTTGATAAGGCGGGTGCACGGTGCGTTTCGGCTCGTCGACGATCGGATGGAATTTGGTGATGGAATCGTGACCGTGAACATGTTACGTGCACGATGTAAGGTTCTCGAGACTGCATACTGCGCAAAAACATCTCGATATTGCTAAAAAAAAATGCTCAATTGCTATAAAATACAATTGCAATATGTGCAGCAGTAGAGGGACGGGTTCACAAAATCTGGCAGTCGCAGATAGCCTTCAGCCCCTTGAGTTGAGTTGAGTTGGGCTGACCAGACAGAGATGCATGTGATTTGTGTGCTGCATCACTGCATGGCACTGAAACTTGGTCGGCGACGCAGCGTGTCGTGCTTTCCTTTCGCGCTTTTCGCGCTAGTGGATCGACGCGCTGATAGGCTGTACAGATCAGTTTCTTTCCACAAACGGCAGGCACTACCAGCCCCGCAAATGCTTACATAACTCGGAAAAAGTTCGAAAGTTCCCAGTTGGAGCTAGGATCCGCCAAAATTTCGAGCGACGAGAATCGACATTTCCGCAATCAACACCGCAACAATGGCACGATCCAAGGCAGTAGCAAAGAAAGAGACGAAGAAGGCCGAGGCGCCCGTTGCCACCAAGGATGTGAGCAGCACACCCTACCAGCTGGACCCGGCGCAGGTCGAGCGGGCGGCAAAGGCCCTCGTTGCGCATATGAAGAAGCACGCGCAGGAGAAGGAGAGCAAGGACGGGAAGAAGAACTTGGCTGCCGACGAGGACGAGGCCGAGGACAACGACCAGCCCATCTTCCTCAGCGTCTCCACCAAGCAGCACGTCAGCAATACCAACCGTCTGAAGCCTGCCAAACTGTTAGTCCGCGAAAATCTGGATGCGCAAAGTACATGTGCTAATGGACATACAGCCCTCTTCCTCACCCAATCATCGCCAGCGACGCCAAGATTTGCATCTTCACAAAGGACCCGCAGCGGGCGTACAAAGACCTCGTCGCCTCTGATGCTTTCCCAGCTACCCTCCGCGAGAAAGTCGGGCGCGTGATTGGCATCGACAAGCTGAAGAAGAAGTTCAAGTCCTTCGAGCAGAAGCGCGCTCTCCTGACTGACTACGATGTCTTCATGGTCGACGACCGTGTCATCAAGATTGTCGCCGAGTTCCTCGGGAAGACCTTCTACCAGAGCAAGGCCAAGCGACCAATCCCCATCAGGCTCACCGCAGGCGCCTTCGTCGACAAGACGGCCCAGAAGGACAAGAAGGAGCCCCAGAACGTGGTTGGAACACCCCAAGGCGTGGCCAAGGAGATCGAGGCCGCACTCAACTCGACATACCTCAGCATGAGCGCATCAGCCAACACCTCAATCAAGATCGGCAGGCTCTCCATGACCGCCGACCAGATCAAGGAGAACACTGAAGCTGTCATTGCCGCCATCATCCCGAAACACATTGAGCAAGGCTGGAAGAACATCCGCTCGCTGCACATCAAGGGCCCCGCCACAAAAGCCCTGCCCGTCTGGCTCGCTGATGAGCTCTGGGCCGACGAGGCCCAAGTCCTCGAGCAGCCATGGAGGGGCGCCATCACCGCCGGCGAGAAGGGCAAGTCTGCCGAGCGCAAGAGGAAGTGGGATGAGTGGGAGGAGGAGCTGCTGGACGACGATGTGCTCGAGGTCAGGAAGGCCAAGAGAGAGGCCAAGAAGGCGAAGAAGGACAAGGCGCCAGAGAAGAAGAGCTCCATCAGCAAGGAGAAGAGGAAGGCGCTGAAGAAGGAGGCACTCTCGTCGGTGCAGACACCGTTGATTGCGGGTTGAGTGCGTGGCTCGCGCGTGGCACTTGCATAAGACGGCGCATGGGTGTTGGCGTTCGGGCGCTCAAAATACTGGTTTCAAGCTGGTGTGATATACCACGTACGAGTCTTTGGTAGTTCATAGACATATTGCCTTGTTCACATTACGCCTCGCCCTGTCGTACTCATACTATACATCGTGTTACAGTTACCTTGACCCAATACACATTACTCCCAAAACGCCTTGCCAACTCACACTCCCCACGATCTCACAGCTCAACAACCTCCTGCTCACTCACTCCCTCCCAACTCGCCTTCTCCGCCGAGAAGTACGTCTCGAAAACATCCGTCAACACCTCATCATCAAGCTCCATATGCCCCGCGCCCTTGACAGTCTTAAACTCCAGCCCGCCCTTCACATCCAACGCCTTCAGCCCGATCCAATCCTCCTTGTAGATCGGCCTCTCGCGCAGCGGTGTAACCTCACCACTCGTAACATTCGTGTGCGCGAACCACCCGCTTTCCTTGGGGATGACCGTCGTATCCTCCTCGAACACATACATGACAAACGCATCCAGCAGGGCGAGGTTGCTTGCATACGACACATTCTTCAAAACGCGCTCGTTATTGATATCAGCGAGGAAATTGCTATTCTGGAGGTAATCATCCGTAGGCTCGCCCGTGGAGTCGTTTGTCGCTTTATAGTACTGCGCAGGGACGAGGTGGCTCTGGACCCAGTTCCCCCAGGTATTCGCCTTGAGCAGGCCGATGTAGCCCTTGCACAACCAGTCGGTGGCGCCGCACAGCTGGTACTTTGCGATGCCGTTGTGCTGGCTGCCGAAGGTGACTAGATTGCGGACTTTCGCGGCAGGGCAGCGCTCCACGAGGCCGCGCAGGAATTGGCCGCCTTGGGAGAAGCCAAGCGCGTTGAGGCCTGGGGCTGTGGAGAGGATCGGGTGCGTGGTTATGTCGGTGCAGACTTGGGCGATTTGCTCGGTTACGTTGCCGAGGAAGGTCGCGGTGCGGTCTGAGGCTGCGTCTTCGTCGAGTCGGATGTAGTAGATGTAGGTGCCGGGGTTTGTTTCGTTGGCTAGGTCGCCGACGGTGTGGAGGCCGTCTGCGGCGTAGTTGTCGCCTAGGCCATGCCAGATGAGGAGCGGGAGAGGTTGTTGGGGCGAGGAGAGGGGAGAGGCGAGGACGCTGGGAAGGAGGAGCAGTGTTGAGAGGGAGAGGGTGTGGAGCATTTTGGGCGGTGGGGTGGTGTGTTTGCGAGGTGTGAGGAGGGTTGGAGATGCGACTGGGATGGATGGAGGGCGTTACAGAATGTGGCGCAGCATAGTCATAGCTCCATTCACTCTCTTTCGCAGATCGCGTCCGCGACCACCTCCCATATATGAACAGAAAGAACCTGGATTTGCCCAAGTACTCGGAAAAGAGACGTTCATCATACAAATTTGACGCTCTACCATTCATTTTCCCTTGTTCTGTTTGTCTTTCCTTCAACTCAACTTATGGCGCTCAATCCACAAATCGCGAAAGCGTGAAAGCTGACTGCATGATGACTCAAGTTATCTATCTGTCACCTTTATAAAACCCATCAAGCAGTAGGAACGCGACAGGCCAAGTCGTCAACGCCAAACGCGAGCGCGACGCGTCGGTCTCGCCACCATCCGCCCGCCGCCGCCGCTACCACCACCAAAGAAGAGGACTACAGTTTGTACAAAAAACGTCAACAGCGTCTCACCAGAAGACATAGCAAGCACCCGAATCATCTGCAACATCCTTGCTCAATGTTCTACTGACTAGTTGCGAGTACGGCTTGTAAGTAAGCAATCTCATATAAGACAAATCCTAAGCGTTCTTCCAGCTCGATGCGTTTCACCATGTATTCATCAAACATCGCGGTATATATACGGCAAAAATGTCCTAACTTTCACATACGACCATAGGACACTGAAAATAGAGCTTCCCGTTCGCTCAGCTGTACTCAAGCAGTGTACCGGCGGATTAGTAGCTGGGTTGGTGACAACTAGCGAATTCCCGCTGTTGTATGTTTTTGTGTATGTTTTTTGCACAATGACCAGACCGGGGAGAACAGGGTTACCCGATGCGGACCTAATAGACAAGCCCTTCTCAGAAATAGGGATATGAGTAGATTTTTGGAGATTTGTTCGATTGTTTGTGATAATATAGACAGGATGGAGCTTTACCGCTCCTCTTTTCCATCCTCTTTAACCCATCTGTACCCCACTTCTATTCTCGTTCTTTACATGGTCTTCTCCGCGCTCGTGTAATCCCACTTGGGCAACTTCATCGTCCCCTTCTCGTTCAAATGCTTGTGCATATCGAAGCTGTTCCACAGCAGATGCGGCTCGTGTCCCCATCCCTTCCTCAAGCACTCAAACTCGGCCTTGTCGAAGTAGTCCTGCAGGATCGGCTTGTAATCGGGATGCGCGCACTTGTTGATGATGACGCGGGCACGCTCGCGGGGCGACAGACCACGCACGTCTGCGAGACCCTGCTCGGTGACGATGACGTCGAGGTCGTGCTCTGTTTGGTCGATGTGCGTGCACATGGGCACAATGCAGGATACGCCTGTAGGGTCGGTTTTCGATGGTCTTGTGCTGGGTGTGTGCATGATGCTGCGCGAGTTAGAGATTGAACATGGGATAACAATGGATGTGTATAATTACCTGTATTTGGCTGAGCGGAGGAAGTCGGCTGATCCACCGAGACCGTTGAGCATCCTGCTGCCCATCACGCAGGTTGAGTTCGCATGGGCGTAGATGTCGACTTCGACGGGGGTGTTCATGCCGATAACGCCCAGACGACGGATGATCTCGGGCGAGTTTGAGACTTGCTGCGAGCGGAGGAGCAGCTTGGGAGCGTACTCGTCGTACCTCTCGTAGAAGCGTTCGAAGCCGTCTGGCGAGAAGCGGATTGAAGTTGCGGTTGCAAAGTCCAGATTGCCGGAGTCAAAAAGATCCAAGAAGGAGTCTTGAAGAACCTGCAATGATTTAGTATAAGTAACATCTTTCACTTTGGCGGCATAATCACCTCTGTCCAGACTTTTAAGCCCTTGAAATTCGCACCTCCAGTCTGCATATGTCAGTTTGTCGAGCCTTCCAGACATGAATAAGGGAACATACGGCAAGTCCTCCAACAACAGCGTTGGCGATATTTCCGATTCCAGACTGGATGGGGAGCAAGTTCTTTGGAAGCCTTCCACGGCTGACCTCGTGTTCGAGGAACTGGATCAAGTTGCCCGCAATAGCCTTCGATGTCTCATCCGCAGGCGTATTGGGCTGCGTCTGATCCGGATAGTCACTCTCCACGATCGCAACAACCTTTTCCGGGTCCACTGGAATGTGCGGGGTTCCAATACGGTCCTCAGGTCGCATGATAAGGTATGGCTTGCGGTTTGGAGGGAGATCGGTCATGGTGATGTCGTGGAGGCCTTCAAAGGATGGGGCTGCCGTGTTGACTTCGATGATGATTTTGTCCGCCATTTGGATGAGTTCTGGTGATGCGCCAACACTTGCTCCGGGGATGATTCCACCATCTTCGGTGATTGCAGACGCTTCTACGATTGTGACGTCGAGTTTGTTTTGCGGCTTGTTGAGCGTGTAGAAGCTGAGTTTTGTCAATACTCGTCACCCTCTCGTGCAAAACACAGGATCTAGAGCATACATACCCATACATCAAATCCACGGGAAACATGCTCAAATGTTTATCGAAGAACTTGATATTGCCATTATTGATGCCCTTTGCAATTTCCTTGCCAACCTGATGCGGCGACCGGCGCTCGATCATGTTCAGGCGTGCCCATCTGTTCTCGGTTTCGGCGCCAGATGAAGCACCGACGAAGAGGTTGTATTTGAGCTGTCCCTGGAGATTGTTCTTCTCAACATGGTCGGCGAGGGCTGTCGGTATCTTCCTGGGAACACAATTAGCCTGTGCTTACAGCGTACAATACGGACGAATATCAAATCTCGCCCATGACACAAATAGCTTAGGCGAAGCCTGTATTTGGTACGGGCTAAGACATCCAAGCACAGCTTCAATTGTGGGGTCGGAGATAATTCGGCCATCCCCACATCAGTCTCATGAGCTCAACCGAGCTCCCCAAAGCTCCCAGTGGAGGCATTGAGCTCCTCCAACGCAAGACAGGAGACGATTCGAGGAATCAAACTTACTTGGGGTATCCAACTCCGGTAAATCCACTCCAGCCTACATACGCACCGTTTGGAAAGTGATGCAGCAAATCCTCCGCCTTAGCAATCTTCTTGAGGTAACTCGGCCTCCTAACCCTCGCCTTGAGCGCTGCAGAAACCGACATCTTGACCAATTGCTTCCCAGAGACGTTTGTTGATAATTAGTGCTCGCTCAAAGCCGGGCACAAGGAGCAAACAGTCGTATGGTGGAGTGGAGAGGTACCGCAAAGGGTGGAAACACGTAACCCGTCAAATCAAGGGGACCCAGAGCTATTTAAACCCGCAGAGCATCATGATTGAGTCAGGCTCCTTTATCCACTCCCCAAAGTAGTGATCCGTGGGCTGATGACTGCATGACGTCTGTCGCGTTGCTGCATGCCCGCACGATCCCGGTCGAGCGGACATACAGAACAGGGTCCATCAAGAGCCTCCACCTACATAAAGCGCGTGTTGGAGATCAACCCAGTTGCATACTATAGACAAAAGATGTAAGAGATTGAGTGGTTTTTAGCTCATAGGTCCACGGATGATAGCGCGTTGATATGGACGCGATGTGATGTGCATAGGAGCTTCGGAGTGATTTGTTTCATTTCAATGCTAGAGCTAACGTCACAACTGTACAGCCACATACTGCCCTCCCGAGCCGTCAAACATGCCCAGTCAGATGTAACTTCATGTCGCCGTGAATATCGTGTTTCTCAACATCGAGACAAACATCCTCGAACGCGACTCGGCGGCAAGCTGAGTTGTTTGAGCAATGATCGACAGTAAGTGTGACAACAAAGGCACGTTGGCCATCATTACACCGCCTAACCTGAACTTCAAACAGTGATCTGACAATGCTTGGATATGCCCCATGAAAGGTTCATATAATAATAAGCTGGTGAAGCAACTAAAAGATTGGGGTATCTCCGCCCAACGCCAATCGTGCAATGCATTCGTCGAGCCTTAGAATAGTATTGTTGAAAAATATTGACAGAAGCGAGTGACATAATATTAATGTTACCGCGCTGGGTTCGCAGCATAGGGTTGATGTTGATACTGGCTAGGTGCCGGCATAGATGATTGGTAAACAATGCGTTTCTCTTGTGAAGGATAAGCTTCAAACATAACGCGTCGTTGAGGTGCTTCGGCTCTGAGCGGGCTGGGCGCCGCTGAACTGGTATTTGGGAAGCGTTGAGAGTTGTTGGGGCTACTCATGAACAACAGGGTGTCGACAGCATCCTTCTCTGCTTGTTGACTAGGCATTCGGAGAATGCCTGCTCTGGGTGTCACTGGCGCGCGTGATACTGCTCCTAAGTCGCTGAAGTATTTCCTATGGCCTGTTCCTGGAAGAGATGGCATCGTGTTCGTGGTGTTGGCTCTGCGTCTTCTTCCAGTATCAAAGTCTGGAGCGGGGGCAAGCCCGCGTCCAGGATAAGTAGAGGTAACATTGATGAGGTTTACGGCCGCGTTCATTGCGGGCTTTGTGCCTGGATGCCAGTATGCTACAACGGTGTCAGAGATGTTTGTCTTATTTGATGTGGAATACTCACAAAATGGAGTGGTTGCATGAGACCGTGAGGGATCTGATCCCGGCGACATCAATATTTGATCGGAATTTTCAGACACGCCGCTTGGTCTGCGTTGATAATTCGTGCTCGAAGGAGAGCCAAAAGTTGGACGAGATCCTCCAGAAGCAGAGTTTGGTGAACCATGCTGCGAATGGGCTTCTTCCAGTTCGTCAAGCGACTGTTTCTCCCAGCCATTCTGCACCTTGACCATGGCGTAGGAAAGACGCGTCTTGAGCTGTGCGGAAAGCTGCATATGCGTCAGCCACCTGCAAACCGTGTCGGAGCAGACATTCACACACCTCTCCAATTCGAGTACCCGAGTGTGTGTCCATGCTCTTGTTTCTCTTATGTGCAAATACACGTCCAGCTGGCGTCACTGTTGCTGGTCCAACAGCCTTCAGCGACCCGTCTGCTGTTCTCTTGGTCCCCTGGAAGGCTGGAGAGCATATCGACATGGGGCTCGCTGCTGTGTCACCAGTTCGCTGCGCGTTCGCGGCAACTGTATCAATCCGCGCTGCATTGAACCTCGCGTTCGCGCCGTAACTTTGACTCGACGAGATCTCGGTTGGTTTCTCTGTGGGCCTGCTGAGGCCCGAGTAGACATGGGTGGAAGCCGGAGATGTGAGGTCCGTGTCGGTTACTGTTGACGTCGATATGTTGCTCGACGACGACGGCAATGCTGGCACAGAGAAGTTGCTGGACACGGAGGACAAAACTGACTCCTGTGAATCTGGCATGTCGGGACGGTGAACTGTAGCAATAGTCGTTGTGGCGTTGGCGTCCTCTGATTGCGCAATTGGTAAGTGTCCATACAGGTCGCGATCGAGGTCTGGGCAGACGCGACTTACGCATAGTGGCGGGGTAAGAGTCGATTACAACCTTTGTCGTTCAAGGACAGCCAAACTCAAGATCCAAAAAAGGTGGAATGTACTGTGACTGAGCGGCAGGAATGGACGAGTTCAGGCACCCTGATGGTGGGGGTCAATGATATGGAAGGATGATCCGTCAACGTGTTTCGCGTGTGTGGACAAACGCGAATGACAGCGACCGCGTTCTACCCGAGCACACAGATTCTGAAGAGATGATTGGGTATGTTTCCTCGGTATACGCGCAAGACAGTGGGGATACGTGAATGGCGCGTCGCGTGGAGAGGTGAAGAGGCAAAGACGCTGTGGATTCGAGATATGCCTGAGGGTCTCCGCGTTCCCTCGTGATCGTGACTACCGCGCGTGGCTTAAGCGGGTGGCAACCGGTAATTCCCAACACACTTCCCAAGCGGCCTGTCAAAATTCTTTCTAATAGCTTCATGCAATGCAGGTGTGCTGACAGCCCAAGACGGCTTTTCTAGTGCGTGATCTCGTTCGCAGTTATAAGCATGACAACGTGCGTCAGACGCGCGGGAAGAAGCACCTGCTCGTTGGCTGCGGGTGGCCTGGTGATGCGTTCGTCGACACACACTTCCCCGAGGGAATTACAAACAACCTTCACTAAGAACAAGACATCGATCAGTGCGTGAGTCAGGTGATCGTGCAGAAGATTCCATCCATATTTCGACTCGTATGTGCCCTACAAACGCGCCGCACACATATTCTGATATGCGGCCTCATTCAGTCCCTCATGATTATCCTAAAACCTATCCAATATAACGCCGGTTGCAACTCGAGGGGATATCCATAACAACATCAAACAATAAATCATATAACACCGCTAGCCTTGCGGTACGTCAAACCGTGATCGCTCCTGCCCGCCCATGCCCCGCCGCGTCCTTCTTCCGCGACCTTTCCACTGACATCGCGTCTCCGCCCCGGCATGCCAAGGTCTGAATCGTCGAACTCGTAAGGGTTCATGTAATCGACTCCTGATCTGCTCACCACGCGCGGCGATTGGCCTTTTGTGGCAGTGTAGCCGGCGTCGCCAGTGCGTCGAACGCTGGTGTAGCTCTTCTTCTCCAACGTGAAAGGCGAATTGTTGACAAAGTCTTTTGGTGCATTCGATGAGTTCGCCATGTACTGTTTCGTTGCGCTAGGAAGGTTGTTCTGCTCGTTCTTGTAGGATCGCTTTGTTGGCGATGAGCCTGGTGTGTTCGCTGGAGAATGCCCGGACCTGACGCCATCGGTTGCAGCTTTCAAGTCGCCATAGTACCGGGACTTGGGTGTCCCAGAACGCGACTGCGAATATGAACGATTGAACGTAGCCTCTGTGGAGATTGAGGTAGTTGTATGAGTTCTCTTGAGGCCAGAAGCGGGAGAACGAGAGCTCCTTGCCTCCTCATATGGTGATGTTGGTGGCGGTGGTGTAGGCGGGTTCATGCGCAGTGGTTGAGGAACCATTGTCTGTTCAAGCCCGTCCTCACGATCTGAAACATCCTCGTAAGTAGATACCGTATTGTAGCCCTTCCTCGAGGGGAACATCGAATGTTTTGGTGCAAGATATTGTGACCCATGCTCAGCGTCATCGTCTTGCTCAGCGTGCACAACCCAGTTGTCGGTATGCAAATTCTCTTGGATGTTGTTCTGGAGAGAAAGGTCACCAGATGTGTTGTGCTTGTCACTGCGGGGGGAGACGACGGGCCTAGAGAAATTTTGCCTGACTGGGGATGTCAATGGCGGAACAAAAGAGTCAGTCCTGGAGTGCCTCTTAATGTTCGCTTGTTCTGCAAGAAAAGACTGTCGCTGTGCTAGAGTCTGATTGTCGTCATCTTCGCGCTGGCTGTGAAGGTCGTCTCGATGGTCGATAACACTTTGTGAGTGGTGAATTGACTGCGGCTGCGAGTACATAGAAAACCTCTCCCTTGACTGACGAGCGGAGTTCGGCGTATGCGGAGAGTAGGTCGCTTCCGAGTTCGTTCGAGTATTCAAGAACGCAATTTGCGTCTTAGTAGGACTCGGTACATCCTTCGAGAGTAGAGGATCAGCTTGCGAATTCCTATCTCCTGCGATCGTTGATTGAGCGCTGAAGCGTTTTTCATCCTCCCCAGTCAGAGTGATAGTCGAGACAGAGGAGTTCTTGTACTTGTGCTTAGACTTCCTGCGCGATGTCAAGTTGTCCTCAAGTGGGTTCATGTCGGGCGGCATATTGGAGATCTTGCGGAAGATAACAATGAGGTACATGTCCACGAATGTAGAGATCAGGTGTATGCCTCCAACGGCGATGGCAGTTATCCATGTTGTCAACAGGACCTTATTCGCGTCATCATTTGTAGGGAACATTGTTCGCCAGCGTCCCACTGTGCCAACGTTCATGTTGTAGTTGCGCCATGATATCAGCACGGTGAAAACGTAGAAGGGCAGAAAGCCGACGTCGAGCACGAGCGCGAAGAAGTGGTAGCTAGCGGCGCTTCCAGGTGGTCGCGATTTGGCGTTGCGGACGAGATGGTATATGGCGTACAGACAGATCACAATGTCAACGGCAGGCTAAATTTGTTAGTTATTTTCCTATCGGACACATAGTCGCAGCGCACGTACTGATATTCTCAAAATGTACCCCTCTGTCTCGCGCATGCCTTTGATAAAGATGCTGCAAACAAAGATTCCAATCGCGCCCAAGAGTGTGCATATGCGCAAAGAGAACTGAATCCATCGCGCAATATCGACGAAGAGCTTGGTCTTGGGGTTCATGGGCTGGATATCTGTCTTCCCGTACGGCATGATCAAGTAGCTATCCGGATGCCGGTTGAAGTTGATCAAAGGTCCTTCCTGCTTCTTCGGCTCTGGAGGCGGTATGCGACTTGCCATGGTGGCGGCCCTGGGGTTGAAGTCGTCCATGTCCCTTTGAGGCTCGTAGAGGTAGGGCTGCCAGCGGCCCATGGTTGCTGATCAAGAATGCAAAGAATGAATGAAGACCTTCCTTAGGCGGCCACCAGGATCCAACGTGAAGTGCTTTCGCTTAGCAAAAGGATGCTGGTGGTGATGGGATCCATGGGGTGGATGAGGATCTGGGGAGCTGATGTAGTAAACACCGGTTGCTGTGGTTACAGCCAATATTGGCTACGGTAGCTTGTGAACGCCAATGACGTGAATTGCGGTTAACCCGTAGAGCCTCATCCTTGACTACATTAGCCGCATTCGGGTGCAACCTTGGAAACCTGCTGAACGTGTGGGGTTGGATCGTTGGTTCCCGGATTGTACAGGGCTAGGTTGCAAGGGGGAGAGGAGTTTGCTTTTGATTTGGTGGCCAGTGCATTGCGAGAAGGCCAGTCTCGATCGGATTGACGAGTCAAAGTAAGAAAGAAAAAAAAGCACGGATGTTGATTGAGATCAAATGCAGATTAAAGAATTGCATTTGACGGGACGCTGCGGCCCATTGCTTGAATTAGGTGGAGTTCAAAAAAAGGGTATTAGTCATCTGAAGTTCTTCATTACCATCTTCACGTGTATGGTTGAACCTTGTGCAAGATGCGTCTCTCTCGACATCTATACGAGGTGCCTTACATCTGCGCCAGCTGTACCAGGCGCGTAGTAAACCCTGCGACCCTGTTTAATAATGCCGATGGCCCATTGCCTTTCGTCCGAAGCTTTAGCACTGCACGATGGCGACCCTTGATAACGCCTCACACATCCACGAGGTCTCATGCATCACCGTCTATACGCCATGCCTACAGCACGGCAACGACGTCTCGACAGCGTCTCCGCATCGCCATTATTGGCTCCGGTCCTGCGGGCTTCTACACAGCACACCGCCTCATAAACAAGATCCAAGATGTCATCGTCGATATGTATGAACAGCTCCCCGTGCCCTACGGCCTCGTCCGCTTTGGTGTAGCGCCCGACCACCCCGAGGTCAAGAACTGCCAGGACACGTTCGAGGAAGTCGCGCAATCTCCGCGATTCAACTACATCGGCAACGTGCGTGTTGGGACCGACATCGGGCTCTCCAAGCTGAAGCCGCATTATGATGCGATACTGTTCTCGTATGGTGCGAGTGAGGATAGGAAGCTGGGAATTCCAGGAGAGGATTTACCAGGCGTGTTTTCTGCGAGGGAGTTTGTGGGCTGGTATAATGGGCTGCCACAGTTCCAGAACTTGAAGCCGGATTTGCTGGCTGGAGACCACGCGGTTGTCATTGGGCAAGGGAACGTTGCTTTGGATGTTGCAAGGATACTTCTCACGCCTGTGGATACGCTGCGGTCTACCGACATAACCGAACAAGCTATACAAACCTTGTCTGAGAGTAGAGTCAGGTCCGTGAGGGTGGTGGGTAGGCGTGGGCCGCTGCAGGTAGGACACCCGTTACTAGCAAATACAGATTGGCTCGCTGATAGCATGCTAGGCTGCATTCACAGTCAAAGAAGCTCGCGAACTCATGAACATACCTTCCGTCGCATTCGAACCCATTAATCAGTCTTTCTACCCATCGGACGTTAAGAAGCTCCCGCGAGTACAGAAACGGATAGCAGACGTTCTGCTGAAAGGATCGAAGGCTACCGTACACGAGGCACCAAGATCATGGGCCCTAGACTTCCTCAGAGCACCAAAGGCCTTGAACGCTGAATCGAGCCATCTCTCATCCATAACCCTCACTACTCAGCAGTTCGCATCAAACGCCGACCCCTTCGACAAGGCCGCACGTGTAGTACCTACCGACGAGGAAACCACCGTCAAAGCATCCCTAGCCTTTCGCTCTGTAGGCTATAAATCCACTGCTCTCCCCGGGCTCTCAGATCTCGGCGTACCTTTCGACAAGAAGCTTGGCATCATTCCCAACGACGTCCATGGCCGTGTCATCACACCATCCGCAGGTCCTGGCGAGCTTACCGCCGGCCATCTTCACGGTCTTTACTGCGCGGGATGGGTCAAGCGCGGACCCACGGGAGTCATTGCTAGCACAATGCAAGACGCCTTCATGTCCGCGGACATCATTACGCAGGACTGGACTAACAACGTTCCGTTCCTGAATGACGAGTCTGGAGTGAGTAAGAGTACAGGACTGGGGTGGGACGGCATCAAGGACGAAGTAATGGGTAAGGGTGTCAGGCCCCTTAGCTGGGCAGACTGGAAGACAATAGACGAAGCCGAGAGAGCAAGGGGGAAGAGCAAAGGAAAGGAGAGGGAGAAGTTTGCGAGCGTGCAGGAGATGCTGAAGACGTTGGATGCTTAGCCTTTGCACTCCCCGACTAGTCACTCCGTAGGTATATAAGTATGCTTAGCCCAAGCCAGGCAGTGGCCTTGCGCAGGACGAGAGGTCGTTGCATCCTTCACATCTACTCAAAATCTCCGTCCCCCAGCAGTACCCACATCCTTAGACCCATCATCCCGATTTCATGAATCGATCAAGTCCCCCATCTCCCCAAACACCTCTCCACATCACCCCCGCCAGCAATCATCATGCCTAATTATGATACCGGCTCACCTCAGGACACCTCTCGAACTCGCCACCACACTTCCTGCACTGTCCCCCAACACACATTAGTCCGCATTTCCAACCCCTGTACTAGGAAATCAAAGATTAAAAACTCACAGCAGGCGTCCGGTGGCACACGTGTTCACGGCAAGTCTGTAGACAGCCCGTCTGGCCTGGCGTATGGCCGTTCTATCCGCGTGTGTCAATTTACGGCATCTTCGTGGATGTATATAAGAAGGGAGGGAGTGTACCTTGAAGCAAAACTCGAGCAGCGAGGTGCAGGAGTTGCAGTCTGGGACCGCTGTTGCAGCGGCGATCGCCGCGAGCGCGAGCGTAAAGACAGGGAGGGCGAGTTTCATACTGGGTTTTAGGCTGGTTGAAGGGAGGGGAGGTGTCGTCGTGTGGCTAGATTGGAAAATAGGATAGATGGCTGTACTCGAAATGAGGGTGTGGTTGTGTGACGCAGAGGAAACAAACGGAGTGCGCTAGTGTAGTTGGGATGTTGTGCGGTGAAAGGGCAGGTGCGCGTGTGCATGGATGGGCGGGTGAAGGCGGTCGGTTGGAGTGTTTGCTCGCCCGCTGATGTAGCTGTACTGTGAATGGAATTGAGGAGGGAATATGAGTCATGAATCTCCCTGCGTACTGGATAAGTCACGGGGATGTTGGAGAATGGAAGTTATCTATCTTGTCCTACACTCAAGACGGGCGGGACTTCGCTTCTGTGGGGGTACGTACACGGGAGTGGTTCTTAGATGGTCTAGTAGAACGAGCGCGCGTGATTGGTTTCTTAGTCCAATATAATTTGAGATCTGGACTGAGATAGACTTCAGTGCCCTTCTGTCGCTCTTGGAGTAAACGGTCAACAAAGACATCTACATAAAGTTTATCACCGGTAGAGGGTGTTGGTTATGTTTTTGTTAACGTCTGCTTAGAAACTTCTGGTTAGCGGATATTGGCCCACGATATTGCGAGAAATCGTGGGCATTTTGGTTGACTGAACTGCGAGTATAGGCGTGTTTGTACCGTGAAGTGGAGGTCTAGTAAACGGTGCCTGTTGCGTGATGCACCGTCAAAGATGTGTTGAATGAACGACATTGGTCACCGAGGAATTCATGTCAAGCCCTGGTATACCAAAACACACGTCCTCCACGTCGTCAAGGAGGGCTTGGATATCCTCCGTATAAGAAGCACACTGTTTGGTCTTTTTGATATGTAATTCATGCTGAATATCTTTTGTAAACACAGCCCCTCACACCCCAAGTGAACACCATCATGAACGCCCTACCCCAAGAGCTAATCGACGTCGTCTTCGCGAGCCTCCTCGAGTACGACTTCCCCATCACGTCTCGCTTCGCCATCCTCAGCACCACATCACGGTCCACCATCTTGAGCGCACGGCAGGTCCAGCGTCGGTTCTTCTCCTCCAAAACACTCCAAGCCCTGTTTGTGAGCGTGCTCGAGGACACGCCTTTCGTATGGTACGCGCACCGCATCCCGAAGCTAGAAGAGATCTCGAGATCGGCATACGCCGAGCGGATGAAGACGCTGTCGATTTGTGGCATGGATTTCGACCTAGCGGGGAACATTGTATCGATCCCCGGGAAAGGCGCACAGGTCTGGCGTGACAGGTTCGATAAAGACAGCGGGTGTTGTCTGGCGAAGTACTTTGGTGAAATTCTGCAGCGGTTCCCGCAGCTTAGGCATTTGAGGTATTACCCTATGTCGCCGAAATGTGTTGATGGGAGCTGGGCGGATAGGACGGTGAGTGTGGCGCCCAGGGCAGTAAGTATGACGCGCAGTGCAGATTTCGAACCCAGTATATCGGGGTATCCGCCGCTTGTAGAGGCTGAACGGACATGGAGAGATGCCCATGCAGAGAACGGGTGGTTGTTTAACAATGTCCTGCACGGCGCAAGTGAATCTGGCCTGCCTATCGAAAGTCTAACGATACCACTATTCGGAAACCGAGCGTTTTATTTCGCTATACCAGACGAGATATGGTCATTTTCGAAGACGATAACGCGTCTGAGTTTGACCTTGACAAGCTATGGTGCTGCACGACCACTCCCCAGATGGCTGCATGTGATGACGAATCTGGAGTTCCTGGAAATTGCACTGTCGAGGACTCCCAATGACATATGGGAGAGAAGTCCGTTTTATCATAACCACCCTCTTCTCCCCGGTGACAATGTTCGTGCCGACAATATCAAATTGCGGCTGCCAAAGGTTCGCGAGTTCCGGCTCATGTCCGACAACCAACGTAGTTTCTCAGAACATCAACTTCTCTTAACTCTGATATTGTTCCCCAATTTGAGGAGACTGGGCTTTGCTCATATCCTGATCAGCGAGGGCAGTTGGAGCGGTCTGTTGAGCCAAATAGAATCAATAAACTTGGAGCGGCTTTGGCTGCTTGATCCTCGGCACATATACACCGATGGATTTGGCGGACCAGCTGGCGACTTTTTGATGTTGAAGTACGAGGAAGACCAGTACTTGAGAAGCGCAGCGCAGGAGGTCCATTTGATTGACAGCGAGTCTTTATGGACCGCTGATGAGCCACCGCCGAAGACAAGAGATTTCGAATATCCTGGGTTTGCCATATTCGAGCAGGACTGATCGTGCTGGCGTTGCGAGACTGTTCAGAGCTGAGTAAATCTCGACAGACTGGGTGGGCGGAGGTATGGAGATAGCGCAGTATAGGTGAATCAATTGGGGTATCTCGAACAGCAAATGCCATGTCTAGTACAATTCTCACTTGAGCTATCTCTTCCTCGTTCGCTGTTTGGGAGCAGTCTGTCGCGCCCTGTTTCGGTTCGCGCGGCGGGTGACTGGCGCACTGTCTTCTTCCGATTCAGTACTAGACTCCTCTTCTTCATCGTCGTCATCTTCTTCCTCTTCTGTGGACTCTGATACGGTGGATCGTGCCTTTACATTTTTAGCAGCACTGGCAGCCGCTTTTGCGCCCTTTCCACTCTTGGCTGCGGCCCTGCTTGCTCTCGTTCCCTTTGCAGTCTTGGGTGTAGGCGTGACTTCGGCGATGCTCTCTGCCTTGTGCGACCGCACGCCATCAGGTAGGTCTTTGAGGAGGCCCATATTGGGCACGTACAGTGCCTTGTCCTCTTCAATAGACATAGTGCCCGGGGTAGAAGCTGCCGCAGACTCCTCACGGTGGAAGCGCGCATTCCACATCAGCTCGCCGAACTCGTCCTCTGGTAGTTCGAAGTCGGGGAGGTTGGTGGCTTCTTCAGGGTCGGTCGGATCGGGGTCCTCAGAGTAGGCAAAGTCGTTTTCACGTGCGTCAAGCGTCTCGAGGTCGTACAGCTGGTGCAGCTTCCTCCATATGCCGGGAATGCGCGTGTGGGGAGCGTCGTCTGCCGCGAAACCGTGGGAGCGCATGTCATTGTGTATCGAGATCATGCGAAAGTGCTTGTGCAAGCCTGGGGCGAGTCAGAAATGGTATCCTGTATAGCGCAATGGGATTGTTCTCACCTGTGGGCTTCCACTTCATCATGCTCTTGAACAGCTGCGTTTCCTGCTCATCGGCCCAAGGATCGGCGAGTACATCCTCTTGCGACTGTGAAAGACGGCCCGAGTCCTGCGGCGTCTTGGGCTGCGTGTCGCGGAGCGGAGTGGAGGCCGCGCTCGCCTTGGCCTTCTTCCGTGGCGGCATCGTAGGCGTCGGTGGGTCTGTGGTAAAGTCGAGGGTGGAATGCAGGTGATGGACGCGCTGCAGAACGATGCAGTCCAAGTGCGAGTGCAAGGATACGCGTAGGGCTGACGCGCCGGAAACTTTGGCGTCATGCCCCACCACCTCACCTCTTCCCCGGTCCGACAACTATGGAGGATGACACCCTGATAAACAATGCATTCTCAAGTGATGGCTTCTGGAAGCAGTCGGCGCTCTTCCAAGATCCGGAGGCATTCGAATCGTTCTTGTTCGCTCCCTTAGAGTTAGACAGTAGGTTTGGTCGCGTCTTTCGCGTGAACGTGCTCGGAAGCCTGACCGCGTGCAGTTCCCTCGATCAAGTTCGATCACCCATATGCCCCTAAACATGACCTCGACCACGAACTTCGCCTGCCAGACCTGGAGACGTTCGAGTTTGGGCCGCTTCCAGAGCTCGACAGCCTCGATGAGGTCAGCATCTCGACTGCGGGCCCATCTCTGGAGCCCGAGGAAGACATCTGGGAGATTGCGTTGGATCTAGGGCCAGCGAACAAGGATGTACTCTTCCACACCTGGGAGGGGTTCGAGAACAAACAGCACGTCGAGCGCCGCACGCCATACATCACCGAACACGGCCCAGAAGCTTTTGACGCGGCGCTGGCCTCCGACACGAGCAAGACCAGCATTGGAAGAGTTGTCAGAGGCGACGTGCTACTAAAATCGCTGTGGAACCTTGGCCTCGGTCGCTCGTCAATACTGTTCCAGTTCAACCCCAAGCTGAAGTCTTTCGAGCCTGCTATCTCGGATGGACGTGCGTCTGGTGTAAGCCTGCGCACCGCCCAGAGCTTGACGACCCAGTTCATCCATACGGGTAATACCTTTCTATACTTGAGGTCATTCGCTGAGCGCACGTTCAATTCGACAACACCCATTCCAGCAAGAGTGGCATTAGCTGCTTCGACGTCAAGTATACTCACCACTCTCGAGGACCATCTGGGGAGACACTCAAAGGGGATTGTGTCACTCCTCCAATTACAGCGTCTGTTCAAAAGACCTCACGAAATTCTGGCGCACGTTGCCCGCATGATCGACTCTGTTAAGTACGCAAAGACCAACGAGCAGCTGTCATCCATACTACACCACCGTATGCTAGAGATCGAAGAAGGGGATGAGCATTTGCGGAAATTGTCATGTCAGATATTGTGTCAGGTAGCTGGACCCAGTTTGGAGTTGCTCTGTGAATGGATGGGCATCAGGCAAGAGCAAGCAGCTGCGCCTGTCTCGGAGAGGGGCAGCTTTGTAGCAGTCGAGAATGGCTCACCAGATCAAGGTCCGCTAGAGTATATCTATCGGTCTGAGATGATGCCTAGATTCATATCGCCTGAGGATGGTAATACCATTTTCGAGACTGGCAGCAGTCTTCGCTTTCTAAAGACACAACACCCGCACCACCCACTGGCTAATCTGGGAAAATTCGGCGTGCAGCCTCCCAAGCTAGAGTGGAGCTTTGGCTGGAGAGACATTGAAGCAATTGCTACGAAAGCGACGGATTACGAAGAGCAGCTGCGAAAAGCAATCCTCGAATACAGTCACGGCTCGAGCACCTCTGCACAGACGTCCGCGATTTCTTCTGCTGTAGAACCTACATCCAAGGAGGAACAGGCACTAGACTTTGAGAGATACTTTGAAGAGTCCTTGCAAGAACTAGATGCGCCACCCAAAAGATTGTTCAGTCTCATTCCGGACGAGTTGCAATTGCTCATGGATCACATACTGGACAGCTCGGAAACGAGTGAGTCGTCTCAGCCTGACGAGTTCTCGCCCCCTCTATCCATCACGTCCACACTGTCTTTCCGTCCATTGATTTCAGCACAAGCAAAGCTTGTCAACGCAGCAACTCTTCGCCTGTTTTTCAGGTCACATCAGATGCGACTTCATCTCTCGTTACAGCGGCAGTATCATCTTTTTGGCGATGGCGTCTTCTCATCCCTGTTGACGACTGCTCTTTTCGATCCCGAACGAGAGAGTGCAGAACGACAAAAGGGAAAGATGCGTAGTGGTGTACATATGGGCTTGCAGTTAGGGTCGAGGAAGTCATGGCCGCCAGCCAGCTCAGAGCTCCGGCTCGCACTAAGGGGGGTGTTGAGTGAAAGTTACTACTCCTCCGCCCTCTACCAGTCCACGCAAGGGCTGGGAGACGTGCACGCGACAAGCAAGACTATCTCTGGCAGAGACAATGACGAACTTCCTGGACAACTAAACTTTGCCATCCGCAACCTGACTGAGGCACAACAAGAGAAGGTCATGGACCCAGACGCGCTCGCCGCGCTCGATTTTCTCCGCCTACAATACGTACCACCGACGCCGCTTAACCTCGTCATCACCAACACGGCGCTGGACAAATACGATGGCATCTTCAAATTCCTACTCCGCCTTTCGCGCATGCTTTTCGTTGTCGCACACCTCCCACGACAGTTCCCCGACATCGAGTCGCGCCAATTTAGGACAGAGGCGCACCACTTCGTCACGGTTCTGGCAAACTACGTGTTCCAGACGGGCATCGCCGAACACTGGAACGAGTTTGAGGCCTTTGTCCACACCCTGGAAACACGCCTCGACGACGAAGACGCAGCAGGCGAAGTCGGCACACGCGTGACGGAAGGTATTGCCTCGCTCCGCGACGCGCACGAGAAATGCCTAGACAGTATTGGGTTCTCGCTCTTGCTCCGGAAACGTCAGCGCAAAGTGATGGCGCTTGTGGAAGAGGCATTTGACTATATTCTGCTGTTTGCAAAGATGCAGAATCAGGATGTGCAGGTGGGAGAGGGCGTGAAGGGGTTGTATGCGAAGCTCAAGGGCAAGATACGGGTGTTTTTGAGTGTATGCAGAGGGTTGACGGGGAAGAAAGGGTATGGCAAGGGCAAAGGGACGGCGGAAGAGAATTCGATTGAGAGGCTGGTTGTGGGGATGGAGATGAATGGCTATTTCGGTGTGTCGTAGGTATATGTTTGAGCGGCCAATATGTGTGATCTGCCTCGACGCGGATCATCAAACTCTGGGCCCTAGCGTAGTCACGGATGATCTTCTGGAGTCACACTGGGCACATGACGTCGTGGGTCCCATGTGTTTCGTGCGAATGGGCGTCCAAGAATAGATGTTTCAGCGGCGGTGGGTGTGGCTGGCTAAGCGAATGCATGGCGCATCCACGTTTTGGCTGGGTGAGCTTGTGCATCGAGGTTGTCGTCATATCACGGGCTAGCTGAAGATGCTAGCCGCAGACCAATGGTGCGAGGGAAGATGCACGCGTCGCAAACCTGCATATCGCACGATAACAACAACACCACGCTCGCTTCCCCTCCCATTCTCCGTGCCCAGGAAGGGTATTGCGGCACTGGAAAATCGACGGGCGTGTGATCGAGTGACATGGGTCGCAGGGCGGGTCGTGATCCATCGTCGCTCGTTACTGTGCGAGTAATTCGTTTCTTGGCGACGTGCAAGGCCTATACCGTAAGTACGCAAGTAGCCGTTGGAGGTGCGTTTTTACGCTCAACGTATTTTGGGTACTTAGTGCTCGCGCTGCTGCACTGAGACTGTACAAGCAAGCCAAGGAAGTATCGACTCGTGCGCTGTCACTCGCTTTATGAAGGTTACTGGTTCTTGGTGGGTCGTCTAGAGCAAATCTGTGGAAGGCGCCGACCAAGCGAGACCCCCGGCGTACATCTGCAGACGACAAGCACGGCCTCGAGGCACGCCGTCTCCCCCTCGACCCTGGGACGCGTTTAGATGCAGCGGCGCTCGCTGGTTGAGCACGAAACCCGCGCCTCGACTTTTGCACTCGATCCCGCCAAACCGCTGGAGCATGGCGATAAGCTCGACAGCCGACCTGACGCCCTAGACACGGAAGCACCGGCCTGGACCGACTCGCAGAGCAGGAAGGAAGCAGCGAGTGCGCCTGTCCCGCGACCCTCGTCCGCAAACCGTCACACCTCCAGCACCTCTCTAGACATGTTGAGCGAAAAGACTGGGCCTGCGCCAGGCGCGTTGCCCGGGGACACACTACCAGACAGCACGGCGGATGGGCAGGAGATCAGATGGCGGCGACGGCTGCGCAACCCGTGGGCCTACTCGCCCTACACGCTGCTGACGACGCTGCTGGCCTTTGCCGCCCTCTTCCTCATGGTGCAGTCGTTCCTGACGCGCCAGCTGGACGTCAAGGGCTGCGAGATGTCGTATATGCGCCCCTCCTTCTCAAAGTACAATGACTTCGACACGGAGCACACGCGCTTCGCCAGCAAGTACTCGCTGTACCTCTACCGTGAGGGCGGCATCGACGACGATATCAGAGTACGCTCCACGCACGCTGGAGGGACCGTTGAGCTGACAAGTCGCAGGTCAAAGGTGTGCCAGTGCTCTTCATCCCCGGCAACGCTGGCAGCTACAAACAGGTGCGCCCGCTTGCCGCGGAAGCCGCATACCACTACCACAATGCGCTTCGACACGACATCGGCGCGACCAATGCGGGGAAGAGGCCTCTCGATTTCTTCTCGGTCGACTTCAACGAGGACATTACAGCATTCCATGGCCAGACATTGCTAGACCAGGCCGAATATCTCAACGACGCCATCACCTTTATCCTATCCCTATACCACACCCCGGGGCGCTCCCTCCGCGACTCGAACCTGCCGGACCCCACCTCCGTCATCATCGTTGGACATTCGATGGGAGGCATGGTAGCCCGCACCATGCTCACCATGCCCAACTACCAGGCCAACTCGATCAACACCGTCATCACCCTCGCTGCCCCTCACGCGAGGCCCCCAGTATCCTTCGACGGAGACATCGTCCGCACGTACAAGGGAGTCAACGACTACTGGCGACACGCGTACTCGCAAAAGTGGGCTGTTGACAACCCGCTGTGGCACGTCACACTGATCTCGATTGCTGGTGGAGGACTTGACACCATTGTTTCATCAGATTACGCCAGTCTCGCTTCACTTGTCCCTGAAACGCACGGTTTCACGGTGTTTACCTCTTCGATGCCAAATGTATGGACGGGCATGGACCACTTGGCCATCACATGGTGTGATCAGGAAAGAAAAAGCATCGTGCGCGCACTGTACGACGTCATCGACGTGTCGAGAGCAACACAAACGGTTCCACGCGCGCAACGAATGCGGGGCTTCAAGAAATGGTTTCTGACCGGTCTCGAAGACATCGCAGAGAAGACTCTCCCGCACGTGGAAGTCAAGACTCTGCTGACCCTCGAAGAGAGAGATGCAGTTGTTTCCCAAGGCGAGAAACTTGTACTCAGCAGCCTTGGAAAATCGAAGCAAAAGCCAAGTGCACACCTACTCCCAGTCCCGCCTCAGGATGCGCGCGAAGGCAAGAAGTTTACTCTGTTGACTAATGAGAAACTGGACTTGCTTGGCGAACATGGCAAGCTGGAGGTTCTGTTTTGCAGCGTCTCTCCGTCCCATGCTGGACAGTCGGCAATTCACTTTTCCGTAAACATGGACCTCTCTGGCGACGGCTCTAGTGCGACCAGATTGGCTTGCAAGAATGCTGCTTCAGATGTCATCCTTCTTCCTGCATCTACCCGCGCGTCGACATTTCCCTTCAAGACCGATCAGCGTCCCTTCTCCTACCTGCAGTATGATATTGCGGATCTTGCTGAACATCAGTTCGTAGCTGTCGTGGACAAGGCTGGCGAGCGCAGCACAGGATGGGTCGTCGCTGAGTTTAGCAATGCCTCTGATTCGGCTTTCAAGATCAACGTGGGCTTGCAGCGCCTTTTAACAACTGGGTTGTCTTTTCGGCTGCCCGTTCGTCGTCCGTTGGCGATGGATGTCAATGTCCCTGCTTTGCACTCTAGTCTCCTAGCATACAACATCCACATCGGCAAGCAATCGTGTGATCGGGGAGAGTTGTTCGCGCCTCTACTGCGGCAATACATTACAGATGTTTACGAAAGCAAGTTCTTCGTCAATGTCAAGGACGCCAGTATCAACCTTCATGGCGTTGCACCGTACATGCCACCCGCTCTTCACACCAAACAGCCATCAAACGGGTTGTCTCTGCAAATATGGACCGATCCTACTTGTGACAGTAGCGTAGAGGTATCTCTGAGAGTGGATATTCTGGGAAGCTTGGGAAAATTGTGGATGCGTTACCGTATCGTCTTTGCGGCTTTCCCGATCCTAGTTGTCACTCTAGTCCTGCGCCAACAATTCAGGACATATGATGAGACCGCAGTGTTTATGAGCTTTGCTGAAGGCTTGAACGAGTGCATTCGAGGATCACTCCCGCTTGCCTTCGTCGCACTGACGTTCCTATCGGTTACTCTTGCAGGGGCCCGACATCAATCTATCCAACACTGGTCACAGAGTGGAACATCCGGCAATACCACCCAGCTGTTTGAAGACGCTCGCGGCGAACTGCTCATGGGATCTGACGATACGTTCTTCTGGTTCCTAGTCCCGCTTTTCGGACTAATGTGCGTCGGCATCTGCGTCGCAATAAACTACGTCGCGCTCTTACTCACCTACCTCCTCGCAACGATCTACTCCGTCCTCAGCTCATCCACGCTCCGAAACGACGAAGGAAAGCGCACACCCTCCGACTTCGCAGTGACATCAACCCGCCAGCGCATCATCACAACACTCGTCCTCCTCTCCCTAATCTCAACCGTCATCCCCTACCACTTCGCCTACATGGTCCTCTGCCTCGTACAACTCGCCACATGCGTCCGCGCCTTCCACCTAGCACGCGCCTCGCAGCTCGACTCAAACTACAACTTCTACAACTACGCGCACTCGATCCTCATCCTGATGCTGTGGATCCTGCCCATCAACCTCCCCGTCCTGGTCGTCTGGGTCCGCAACCTCGCCGTCCACTGGCTGACGCCGTTTTCCTCGCACCACAATATCCTCTCCATCATGCCGTTTATCCTGCTCGTCGAGACACTGAGTACGGGCCGTATGGTGCCCCGTGTTCAGTCGCGCTTCTCGGTCTGTACGGGTGTGTTTCTCTTCTCGATTGCGGCGTATGCGGCGGTTTATGGCGTTACGTATGCGTATGTGCTGCACCATCTTGCTAATATTCTGTGTGCGTGGTTGGTTGCGGTGCATGTTGATGCGTCGGGGTTCTCGGCTGGTGGGATAGGCGGGTGGTTGGAGGGCGTGGGGAAGGCGAAGAAACGGCCATGACATGATAGTAGAAGTTAATTCTAATCACGATTTCTTGTGTGCTTGTTCTAATGTTGTTTCTGTGCGTTGCTTGTGTATCTGTTGAGTGATACTTCGACGTCTTTTCCTCGTGACGTCTAACTGCCACGTAGTCTTCTTGTCTCGCCTGGCTTAATCGGCACTCGATAGCGATGTGTAAGTACATGTCTTACCCACTCTTCTCCTTCCCCTTTCTAGACCGACCTCGCAAAGCAAAACTCCCCACATCCATCTAAAGCGAGTCTCAACCCTCCGGAGCAGAGCGAAAAACTCAGACCCAAACGTCTCAGCACTATGCCTAAACACGGCAGAACACGCACGTGTTTCTTTGGTAAGAAACGCTCACCTTCCTAACTGAGGGTTTTGATCAAATACCTATGACGAAGGAGGACCCGCGTTCTCCGTAGCTGGGAATATGACCTTCTCTGCTGAAACGCCGCCTCCAACACTCTGTGGTACCCGGACACTGCACTGCCCCCTATGAACCAGCTCAGCGTGGTAATATGGTAGGCAGATTGTGGAGCATACACTCACACCCAATTACTCCATGCATAATGCTGTTTTGGCGGTGTGTTTGTGCTTGTGCTTGTGCTTGTCCTCGTTCTAGTCCACTACTATAAGCGTGAAGTTCGCCTACTCCACCATTGAGGCGTGTGTATCTTTCCATGGAGTGCTTCCTTGGATTTATCGGCTGAGCAAATGTGATGAGTGTAGAATCTGCTGGGCCGTGGTTCGTGGTTCGGCGGGGGAGTGTGAAGATTAAGGTCGCGGGAGATTGAAAATTGGGTTTAGACGGTGTATGAGGGAGCATGTTGAGTTGTGTTTTCCCGTCATTTATTCTTTGCCTTGTGTGGCGGTGGAAAGCGAGACATGTGATTGAAGCACGGTACTTTTTCTCTGCTGGGGTTGAGATGTGGGGAGAACGAAGTAGTTTTTATAAGGCTTTGCGTTGGGTGTTGCTTGTCGTGGACATGCTTTTGTTAGGCGGCGATAAAACGGGATTCACAAGCAACCGACAGTTTAGTTTCACACTTGCGAAACGGATTGATACGATTGAACACAACAGAACATAAACTTCTCTGATATTTTTTCCGCGACAACAACTACATGCCCCCAACGCCAAGTAATGCACATCAACGTCTACATCTACTTCCTCCTCTTGCCGCCCCTATCCCCACCACCACCACCACTTCCGCCCTCCCCATCCTGAAACCTCCTCTTCTTGCCCTCCCTCTGCCAATACTCCTGCTTCTCCTTCTTCTCCCTCTCACTCTTCTTCTCCTTATTCTCCTCAATCTTCTTCTTATACGGCTCCTTGCGCTCCTCCTGCTTCTTGCGGCGCTTCTCCACCTTCTCCTTGCGGATAGTAAGAACCTGCTCCATCAGACGACGGGCCTTCTTCTCCTCGCCGCCCAGCACCACGGCGCGCTTCTGCATGTACGTCTCCTTGTTCTGGGGCTTCATGGTGGCCATCTGTGATTTGAAGGGCAGGTCGGCAGCGAGCTTGCGCGGGATGCGGAGCGGGTTGAAGACGCGGGTTTCGCGCACGACGGGGCGGTAGGCCGAGTTCTTTTGCAGCGGCGTGGGGATGTTGGCCGCGGCGCGCACAGCGCCCGTAAGACGCATGCCGGTCCAGGCCGTGCTTTCGCCTTCGTCGTCAGCCGTTGGCGGCGCAAGCAAGTTGGTGACGGTGTTGTAGAAGCGGCGGGGTTTGATGGGGTACCAGGCTCGCAGGAAGACGATGTCGCTCATGAGGATCTTGTCTTCGAAGGTTGCGCGGTAGTTGCCCTCTGGCTTGCTGAGTGCGCGTTTGATCTGCCCGCGCACGCCTGATACGGTGCGTATGCTTGCGCCCTCGAATTTTGCGATTTCTAGCGACGACTTGAACATGTCTTTTACAAAGGCTGTGTTCTTGAAGATCTTGTATGGATGGCCCGTGAGTTTTAGTTTCTTTACGATTTCGGTCGATTCGTCGACGTTGAGCACTACGCCTGTGGCGGAGATTCGGAAGCCTGGTGTTTTGTTTGAGAGGGAGTTCAGGCAGCAGAAACCAGTGTTGGGCGCGACGAGCGGGCCATAGAAAGTGCCGAAGCAATGCATGTGCTCGGGTGTGTACTTGAGCATGCGATTGCGCGTTCGCGAGTCGGATATGCTGTAGATGGGGAGAGTCTGGAACCGCCGCCATCCAAGGGAGAAGATGAGGGGATCGTTGGTCTTGAGGATCTTCTTGTGCCATCGATGGCGCTTGATGCGGATCTGGACGTATCCGAAGCGTTCTTCTGTAGGCGTGAGACCACCGATGAGGATTGGAAAGCGCGGGTTGAAGTGCGCCGAGAACTCGTAGGGGACCTTCTCCAGTACGATACGGGCATATGTGCCTGCCTTGTGACCTTCAACACGTACTCGCGATATCTCATCAAGCTGATCGAATTCAGCGCGGTTGATGTCGAGCTGCTTCTGAATCATCGCCTTCTGAGCGTCATACCAATCATCTTCGCCAAACTCTTCCTCCTCACCAGCTTCTTTACGAGCATTGGCTTTGTCGTTCATGAAACCTTCGCGATCCTCTTCCTCAAACCGCAGTTTCAGTTCCTCCTTCCTCTTCGCATTGCGTTCTCGTTCTTTTTCAATCGTCGTGGCCTCATCATCGTCTTCTCCTGACTCTGCTTCCGCTTCGTCCCCGCCGAACTTCTCGCCAGATTCCAAATCCTCAAACTCTCCATCACCCTCATCATCCTCATCGAAGCCCTCAAAGTCTTCATCCTCCTCTTCGCCGTCTCCCGATTTGCCATTCATGTGGCCAGAAGCGAATCGGCTTTTGAGAGCTTCGATGTTCTCCTCGTCCTCCCACCTCGCTGCCAATTCTTCGTAGTTGAATCGGGCAATGTAACGATCTTCAGCGTGTGCGGCGTCTTCAATCCTCGACTTCTTGAAAAATCCACCATCGTCTTCATCTTCTTCGATAGCCTCTACGTCATCAGCACCCGTCCACTTCTTGATAACGTCCTCTGGCGCAAGCTCCAGGTTGTACATCATCTTTGCAAGATCCGTGACTCGGTATGGCCGTTTTTGTCCATGCAGCTTCGCGGCGTTTTCACGAAGGTTGGCTTTCCATCGCAAAGCACCATCGTCGTCATCATCATCGTCTTCTTCCTCCTCAGAATCGGAATCACCCTCTTCCAAGTCTTCCAAATCCGGTTCGTCTCCAGATATGGAACCCAGATCTGAATCGCTGTCGGCGAATGCCAGGTCTTCAGCTGTGTCACCGTTTCGATCGGATTCTTTGCGCGCAAGCTTGGGCTTGCCGTTCGAAGCACCGTTGGAATCCAAGAATCCTGTGTCGTCCTCATCGTCTTCGGCATCGCTGTGATCCTGCTGAAGCTCCTCATCGTCGCTGTCAATACCGTCGAGGTCCGCGTCGTCGATCTCCTCAGCATCCGCCGCTCTGGCTTTCCGCTGCGACCTTCTTCCAGTATCTGCAGCATCATCGTCGTCAATGTTGTTGTCGACAATCTTGCCGCCGCTGAAGAGCCTGAATCCGCGGTCATCTTCACCCAGCAGCTTCCTTCCGCCCTGCAGACCGATCATCATCTGCTCGCCCAACCCAGCCTCCGAGTAGTCTTTATCCGGGTCGAACGTAGACGTCTTGACATCGATGTACACAGCATCCTTATCCACCAGCACACCACCAACATCCGACATGGGCGCATACAAAATCTTTTGCTTGTCGCCCAACCGTGTGCGCTTCTTCTTTCCGCCAATCTTCTCTTTCTGCTTCTCCGCAAAAGGCGTAGGACATGGATCCGGCAGCGCCTCTGTCGAAGACACAGTAAGATCGCCCACACCTGGAATGTGGACCCGCGACCCACCAGCCGGAAAGTTTGTGCCTCTCAGATAGCCGTACAGCGCAACGGTGCGATCGCACTTTGGGTCCTGCTCGATATCCGTCGGCGGCGTGATGTCCAAGAAGCGATCCGCCAGACAATATGGATGCGAGTTCCTCCACACCAACGGCCTCGGGTTCTTCATAACACTCAAAAACCTCGAAAGATTCATAATCTCTCTGTCGGGGTACCGTCCATTCACCACGCCAGAGAGGTAAAATAGCTTCGCGCCCTGGTACAATTCGCTCCAAAACCTGTGCTTGAGCCTCTTCTTCTGCAACTTGAGCGTCTCCTGCTTCCTAAACAGATCCAAGTGCGTGAGGATACCGAAGACATTTCCCGGCATACCCGACGACGAAAGCACATTCAAAAACTCCATCGTCTCCATTTCGAAGCCATAGTTGCCGTCGATCATGAGCAGCACGATGTCGACAATCTTGGCCGTGTCGATCATGCTGGCCAGCGAGTCGGCGGGACATTCTATGAACGTGAGGCGGCGGCGCTTCGAGGTGACGACTGTGAGGGGCCCCGTGGGCGTCGAGAGCGTCTGCTTGGTGTAGCGTTTGATCAGACTTTTGATGAGGAGCGTCTTTCCCACACCCGAGGGGCCGACGACGCCGACGATGATCGGAGGTGCTTCTTCGGGGAGGCGGTCGACGAGCGGGACGTGGAGGCGCTTTTCTTTGACCTGCGCGTATCAACATGTCGTCCCATGTAGAAGGAAAGAATCCAATGAAAGAAGAACATACATCGTGAGAGCGCGACGCCTGCTTGTGCAATTTCCCCGGTGTCGCATAAGCAAAAGCCTTTGGATTCCTCTCTCCCGTATGCGGCTTCTTCTCTTTGCCCTTCCTATGCGGCCGATTCGCCTGGTCCGCCATGATTATGAAAGATTCTCTCCTTGCCCAGACTCAACGCACAAAAGAAGTCGTGAAAGTCGGAAAGAAGCGCGGGAGAAAACACCAGCAGCCGTCGTGCGCGCAAAGTGTCGAGTGCAGCGGCGATGTCAACCTCTGGATTCGCGATTCTCCAAAATTTCGACGCTAGCGACGCGCCAAGAGGAAACGACAGGGATCGTCTTATCGATATGCCTGTAGTGGGGCACGAACATGGTGGGATGGAGACACGAGATGATGGGGGGGCAATCCGGCCGGAGCGCACGTCATCGTCAGCTGCGTCGCATAAACAAGGCTTTAGAGGGGCTCTCTCATTGTACTGTAGGAGGGGGGAGGGGCAGATGAGACTACGCTAGAGTACCTATATAAGTCCCGTCTGACGCGTGCTACAATACACCACTTGCAACCTACCTTACAACCACAACACAGACCAAGTACTCCTCCACATACACAACCATCCAACATCATGGCCCAGTTCAACGTGCGTCGCGTCCTCGTTCTACCCCCCACATCCCACTAACACCCCATCCTACAGGTCACACTCGCAAAGGATGCCCCGCATGAGGAGCTCGACAAGGCCAAGCAGCACGTCAAGGACCAGGGCGGCAAGATCGTCCACGAGTTCACCCTGATCAAGGGCTTCACGTACGTATTCTCCCATATATATCATGACAGCGTCAACGGCATGTGCTGACTCCACGACAGCGCTGAGATCCCCGACGATGCCGTCTCGACGCTTTCGTCCAACAAGCACGTCACCGTCGAGAAGGACAGCGAGGTGAAGACGCAATAGAGCGGCTGCGTGCACGACATGATGATAAGGAAGCATGGGATGAATGAGTCTGGTACCGTAAAGGCGCCATCACTGGGTATATAACAATAGACGACTTCTAATATCGCCTTGCTGCCTCTGCCGACCTACCTCACTTCCTCTGCCGATTCTGAGTTCTCCCTTCTTCCACCTTCCCGACTCCCCGAAGACTCAGATACACATCTGTGCCCCACCCCCACAGGCTCTGCACCGCAATACCTCCCCCAAAGTACTCGGCATAAGCCCTGCCCAGCGGTAACCCATAACCCAGTCCCGCCAGGCTGTTTCCTCCATCTCCCCCCGGTCCTGACATCACGTTCAGCACGTCCATGCCCCCGCCCGAGCTTTGCCCTGACAGTGTCGACGATGCCTGGTCATCGTTGAAAGTCGTGAAACTGTAGTCCCATATATGTTGTAGGTTCTCAGGCGATATACCACCTCCGCGGTCCCTGATGCGAATCGTCACACCTGGTGTGCTGTGTTTGAGCGGCCGAATCTGCGAGTCGGTCGTGCCCTTCTTGCCCGTGAAGTGTTCCGAGGCTACATCGGTGTTTCCCTGATCAACATTGCTGATTACATCCGTTTCCATGTCCTCAGGGTCGTCGCTTTGAAGCAGGGTTTCGGGTAGCGGGGCGATGGTGATTTCGATGGACTCGCGCTCCATGCCACTTTCCACTGTTGCGCGGAACGCATTCTTGAGCAGCTCGGTGATGATGTACTCCAGGTGAACGGGAACATGTGCGAATGTGTAGTCAGGCTCTCCGTTGACCACAAAATGCGGTCGTACGCCGTATTTTAGCTCGCATATCTCGCCTACGACATTCGCGCAATGATCTACAATTCTCGCAGGCTTCAGATCCGTGTCGATAACACCAATGAAGCCCGGACTGCCCTCCTGTTCATGCATGATCTCGTTGTGTGGCTGGCTCGAGAAGTGCAGCGAGAGGTGCTGTTCTGCAATCAGGCGCGTGCCTATTCTCGCCCGCAGATGTTCGTCCAAAAAGCGTGTCACGTCTTTCGGGCTGATGTATTTTCTAGCTTCCAAAAACCCTCTTGCCAGTATGCTGATCGTGTTCGCGTGTGTTTGTACGAGGTCAGCCATGACTTCGGTGAACTTGACTTCTTCCTCCAACGTCGTTATCTCTTGCTCTGCCCATGGCAACAGCGTCGATAGACTGTGAATGTAGTTGGAGTGTATCTTCGATACATGTGGATTTGATACGACGATGAATGGCAGGTTTCGCAGCGATTGAATGCGATGTGCGAGCCGCCCAGGCAGGATGGAGAGGGTGAAATTGGCAGAGGTGAGCAGTTGTTGCGTCGTGAGAGGCGGTCTGCCGTGTCTGTATGTCACGTATAGCTGTTAGTTATTTGTCAAAGGTGGAGACGACTGATGTACTGACTTCACAAGATCCGCAAGAGTCAGCGGGTGCAGTGGGAGACTTGCTAGTCGCGAGATATCGTTATCCGTAACCGTCCTGGTGTGTAGTCTCCCTCTCGAGAACAAACCGCTGCTTGTTCTTCGAGCTGTGCGTGGACAGCTTAATCGTATAATATGCGATTGGATAATTAGAGGTCTCTGGACGCATGCCATTGTTGCTTCAGCTGGTATTTCTCATAACCTGGGGCTGTAGTTGATTGGTGGGGATGGATCTGACAGGGCTTCAGACGGCCGCGTCAATGTTATCTTTGCGGAGAGCGTGGCATGCGCCAGGTAGGGTAACAATGGCTGAACAAGACAAACACTTGCGCTCGTGGAGTAGTAATCGAGTTGTGCGGCTGGTAGGCGAAGCTCTGTCAAGCTCACGCGAGGTAAGATGACCAAGCGCTGAATCGGGATCATATGGCGTCATATGTATTTAGTGCAAAGGAATCAACCCAGCACCATTAATTACATGGAGGGGGAATTCCAACCGATGGTTTCAACGAACTTTGCAACTGTCAAAAATCAATCGCATAATTCTTCCGCAATATTCAGCCTCACGTATTGTCAATGGCGCACTCCACTCTGAAGGCCTAGCACTTCATAGCTTCAAAGCGATTGCCAATCCCAACTTCGCAGTCAGCAGTTGCGATACTACCGTCTAAGAGAGTCCAGAAAGAAAAGAGCGCTAAGCTGTAGCCGGCCCGGCCCGTTTGGGATGAATCAACATGCGCCACTTGAACCCCACGATACAGTCCTCCAACTCACTTTCCGTAAGGTCGTTCTTACCGCAGTAATTTCAAACTTTGCTTTCTACCCATTCTTCGACTTGCACTCGTCTAGTCCGCCCATTTAGCCTGCTCGACACCCCATTGATTGTTCACACGATGCCATTATCAGCACCCGCAAAGCCTCATGTTCTGCTGCTGTCCCTTGAACTCAGTTCATATTTCGACGAGCTCTACCAACGAATCCTGAGCAAGTTGAACAACGTTGCCACCCTCGCCCGCGCCAGGAAACCAGAGTCAGCACTACAACGTCTAGCGGATCAGCCACCGCACGCCGTCCTCGTCACCGATAGTAAAATCGCAGAGTATCGTGCTGTTCGTGCTGGACTTCTTGACTACGTTCGGGCAGGTGGCATACTTGTTCTCATGGGCGAGTTCAGCTCGTCGATCAGACCACCAGATCTGGACAAGTTCTTCCGAGAAGCAGGCCTGTCATGGACGTACGCGGACTATATGCGCACCAGGGTTTATCGAAACGGCGCCGAAGGGGCATCTTCACACCTCTCCCTACCCTCAAGTTATAGCCAGAAAGCTGTCTTCCTTGCAAATGTGTCTGTCAATGATGCATGGTACCTGCCAACTGAGTCGTCGAGAACTCAATCTCTGGTTTTCTCCCCAGAGCGGATCCAGGACCTACAGCAAACTCCAATCGCTCTCACCAATATAGGGAGCGGTAAGCTTGGGTATGTGGGTGATGTGAATGGGGAAGAAGAGTCAGACGAAGTTATACTAGCTATGTGCGGGTTGTTTCATGTTGCATGAAGAGCTTGAGCTTCAGGTTCGAAGATCTCACATGGCAATTGGAAGAAAATCCTCATTAGTGACATCCATCAGATTTGTTCGATGCCGCTTCACGTACGGCCTCATGACTTACTTACCTTGTCATTACCCATATCTCAGAGGTCGAGTTGGCTTCAAGCATCTATTTGAACCAGAGAATATATTGCTCAGTTTGTCTACGCAGAATAACGCTATTGTACATGATGCGTTCTGCTTTGGCCAGCCTCCAGGAGTAAACTATAGAGCTGTTTCCGGGTGACACCAGGAGCACAAGGGTTCCACACGGTGAGGTAGCAGATCCGACTTCGTCAGCCCATGCAGTTTTTACACCGCACTGACAAGCAGAACATACCTGTTTTGTTGAATCACCGCATCTAAGAATTGACAAGCAGAGCATATCTGCTTTTCCAAATGTCTTCATCTACGGCCTTTACTGTCGTAACATGCTCGACACACCATATTACCCAGTTTTGCAAATCTCTCGCTACTGCGAAAGACAAGATACGAAGAGGGAGACTCTCAGTAAACTGTCAAAGCAGGAAGTGAGCTACATTCTTTGTGGCTCCTACAAGCCGTAAGACTACACAATTAAAATTTGGTTGAGTGTACACAAGGCGTATACAACTTCATTTTAAGGTACAAGAATTTACAATAAACTCAGTTGTAGATGTCACGGGTGCATGATTTCACTGCAACATCCTGGTATTTCGATTGGCCGAGAGAGAGTCTACTTGTTCAAGACTCCATCCCCCTTGATGTCAAAGGGTGTAAATGATCAAAGATACCGCTAGAGAGAATGGCTTCTGAAGATGAAGTGAACTACGCCGTTCTTACGGTTGACTAAGAGGCATCTTACGTCGTATTGATTTGATTATTTGTTTGTTGGTCGGTCTATTCCTCTTGACCTCGAAGCTATACCAAGATCAGGGAGTGAGAAGATGCCCATTATCACGGTCACCGCCGCTGCCAACCCATTCAATAACATTGTTGCCTTCTCTTTCTTATTCGGCCATACTGCCTTTTATATACCATAGGGTAATGTAAGCAACGCTCGAGGGGCTCTTATAGAAACTCTTACTGACTCTTTAAGAAGAGAGAGGTTTTTAAGAGTATGCTTTTTTGTAGGACTATCTATATATGAAGCAATCATCTTGCCTCGGTAAGATGAGAAATGCATCTTCCAAGTAAGGGCTTTGGATAGTTTTGGATAGGCTGAGCTGGACTGCGTTTAGCATCTCTTATAGTCCATTCTCTGCTCTTTTAGGGAGTAAGCTGCATTCTTTGTGGCTCCTACGAGCTGCAAAACTACGAAGTAAAGTTGAGAAATGTATACGCAAGGCGCATACAGTCAAAAACTCGGGCATATAACTTCTATACTAAATACAGCTGTAGTTGTCCAGCTGTCGAATAATTTCGGTGCACCTTGGTTCCTGGTATTTCGATTGACCAAGAAGATGATGCTACCTCGACTATCGATCGTAAAAAACACCAATTTCAGAGCACCCAATATGTTCGAAATTTCAACACACAGAGTGAGTTGTGCAATACAGTGAAAAGCCCCCTTTTCAGATTATACGCTATATTCACTCTACGATACGATCTTACAACTTACCATACACATTTACGAATACACAGATACATTAGAACTTGAAGAATACATCTACTTGTTTGCAGCTATTCTATAGGCTCTACTTGCCTGCACTACGCGCGTTAGAAGTAAGCAGCCAGGTATCCCACCTCTTGGTTAGTCGAAATACCCAGAACTAAGTACCTAGGTTGCAGCGAGGTCTCGCAACAGCTTGACAACTACATGTAAAAACTGTGTGAAATTTCTACGCCTTGCGTATAGGTTGTATACGCCTGCTAGCATGTTTGTCTTTGTAGTACTTTCACTCTTGTAGTTTAGGGTTGTTGTGTTGCTGCAAAGAACGGACCTTGATTCTGGGTATCCCGACTAACCAAGAGCCCGCACACCAGCTACGTGGCCTTAGGCCTTTGCAAAGCTTATGAATGAACCAACCAACCAACTACCTCGAACATCATTCAGACCATCGACCCAAACCCAAGTCGAGCCAGGGGGTTCAGTCACACGACACAACAACGAGAAGTAACCAGGTTGAAGTGTAAAGATCTATTCGTATCTTCTATGAGATCAACGTGTAAGATGGAGTCATAACAAGCTCATAATGATTTTGTGGTATCCAGACGCCGACCATGACCACACCCTCACACATTACTGTCGTAGGCTAACGTCGTAAGCCTGTCAAACGCACACCTCTATCGCACCCATGAACCAAAATGAAACTTTTCCTCGTCTGCAAAACATCTAGTCGTCCTCGTCGGAGAAGACCTCCTCACCGCGCTTGCGGCGAGCCATACGATCCTTCTTCTTCTTGCGCATCTCGGAGGATGTGAGCTTGGCCTTCTTCTTCTGCGACGCGATTTTATTGCCTGAAAAACGTTAGCTTTGCGTCAAGCGGCAAGGGAAGAGAGCAGAACCCATGGCATCGTAGGTCTCAACCTCCTCTCCGTCGTCCTTAGCCAGGCGTGGCCCGGCACCTTGTCCTTGAACCCAGTTGTGTCCCGAAGGAGTCATACGACCATCCATGACAGCCCAGACTTCCTCGGTGAGATCCTTGGTGAACTCGGCAGAGTGAGTGATGATGATGACACCACCCTCGAAGGACTTGATGGCCTTGGATAGGGCACCGAGAGAGTCGCGGTCGAGGTAGTTAGTAGGTTCGTCAAGAACGATCAAGTGGGGGCGTTGCCACGAGCAGGCAGCAAGGACGACCTTGACACGCTGACCACCGGACAGACCACGCATACGTGAGTGGGAGACGAGCTCGGCGTCGAGACCAAATTGAGCGCAGTGGGCCTCAATCTCCTTGCGGACAAGGGGACGGAATTGACCGCTGGCAAGAGCCTCCTTCTGATCGACATCAGCAACCATCTTGGCGTGGGAAGCCATGATCTCGGAACGGGGAATCCATAGGTTGTCAGCAGTCATCATGGGAGTCCACCTCTCGTTCTTCATGCCAACGTTCTCACCAAGGGCGAACGAACACTCGTACTCGTACGAGTTCTTGAACTTCCTGCGGGAGTTGATGCCAATGACGCGGCGTTGTGTGTCCTGGAACTTGTAGATCTTGTCCATGGCCTTCTCGTCCTCCTCGGTGACGATCTTGTTGGCACGGTCCATGGTCTCACGGTCCTCACCAGTCTGGAATCGCCATTGGATGTACTCAGAGGGTGTGCTGTCCAAGTGGTGATCGATATGGGCGAAAGCGTGCTGCTTGATGTAGGCGATACGGATGTTCTCGTGGTGGTAAATCTCACCCTGAGTAGGGACAAGTTCACCAGTCAGGACGTTGACGAGAGTGGACTTGCCAGCACCGTTGGGACCAATGACGGCGATACGGGATCCAAGCGAGCACTGGAAGGTAATATCGGCGATCTGGGGCTTGGAGGTACCCTCGTACTGGAAGCTCATGTTGGTGGCACGGAGAATGGCCTTGGCCTTGGTCTTGACACCCTCGAGGAAACCAGGCTCGGGGAACTTGAACTCCATGTCGGAGGCGCTGAGCTCGTGGTAGGACTTGGCAGATGGCACGCGCTTGACGAACTCGTCGAGGTTACCCCTGTAACGCTTGAGCTTGAAGCGCTCGTAGTGGATAACGTGCTGGATGATGTTGTTCAAGAACTTGCTGTCGTGGGAGATGACAATGGATGTGCAGGGCGAGTTCGTGAGGTAGTCCTCGAGCCACTTGACGTTCTTGACGTCCAAGTGGTTGGTGGGCTCGTCGAGCAAAAGAATATCGGGCTGCTCGAACACGGCACGAGCAAGCGCGAGCTTCATCTTCCAGCCACCGGACAAAGCTCCGATGGAACCGTTGTACATGTCGTTGGTGAAACCGAACTCGTTGAGGGTGTTCTGAACCTCCTCATCGGGTTTCTCGATGCCGACCGACTTCAGCTTCTTCTGAGTCCAGCCAAGAACGGTCTCCTCGGTATCAGCAGAGTCCAAGTCGTGCTCGACGTACACAGTCTTGACCTCGTTCTGCTTAGGGAAACCCTCGACCTGCTCGTTGTTGATAGCACGCATGAGGGTTGTCTTTCCAGAACCGTTGGGGCCGAGCAGACCGTAACGCTGGCCACGCTTCAGGCGCAGATGGGTCTGGTTCAGCAGAATCTTAGCACCGTAGGCCAAGTTGAATGTGCAGTTGCAGAGATCCTCGCCCTCCTCCTCATCGGGCTCAACGGCACCCTCCTCAGCAGCGCCGGGGATGGAGCGCTTGCGGAGAGCATCGGTGATGTCCTTGGCCTCCTCGTCGCCAACAAGCACGGCAATGAAGGGACCAGCGTTAGCCTGCCAGTTGAGCGGCTCGTAGTCCTTCTCGTCGATGAGCTGACCACCGATGGCACCAACGTAGTTGACAACGGGAGTGAACTTGTCGTCGATCTTGAACTTGGAGGGCATAACGCTCTTGAGAGCGCCAGCGACGGTCTCGACATCGCCGTCCTTTGAGATCTCAGGGGCCTTGCCGTCCTTAACGTGACCGACACGGATGAGGGTGTCGAGACCCTGGCGGGTCTTCTCACGGGCCTCGGGGTCGGCAAGGTTGTCGTGGTTCTTCTCGAGAGCAGGCATCAGCTTGGGCAAGAAAGCGGCGACAATCTGGGGGTCCTCGACAAGCTTGCACATGTTGTCGATGATGACGGCCGTCTTACGCTTGATGGCAGTCTCGCGCTCGACGAGACCACGCTCGAGCAGGGGCACCATGATGGCAAGGGTAGGCTCGTGCACATCAGTGACGAAAGTGGTGGCACCGAGCAAGTGAACAGTCTCGGGGACGTTCTCAGGCTTAGCGATACACTTGATGAGCTCGGGGATAAAGCGCTCGATATCCTTGTTGGAGATGAGGCTGCAGAGTGTCTCCATGGTGGCGTAAGCGGCCTTCTTGACCTCGGGCTTGGTGTCCCACATGGCACCAGAAATGACGGGGATCAGGTCTGGGACACGGAAAGCCATCTGTGCGGGGGCGCTCTTGGTGAGGACCTCGATGCACTTAAGATCGCACATCTTCTCGGGCCACTTCTGAGCGGTCTCGAGAGATTTGATGATGTGAGGGATGATGGCCTTGACGGCGTTGGGGTTCGCGGCAGCGACGATGGACTCGGCGGCGGTCTGGGCAGCGACCTTGACGCCGCTCATCTTGTCACCGACAGCGGCCAGCACGTTCGGCAGGAGGGCGACGAGGTAGGGCTCGACGGCGGCGGAGACGTGCGAGTGCTGGGCGATGGCGCGGATGGCATCGAGGGCACGCTCGCGGGCGACGGCATCCTTCTTGCTGGCGAGCTGCTTCTTGAGCAGTTCAACAGCCCTGGGTATTGTTAGCGGTGTTGTGGTGGGGGAGGCGAGACAGGAGAGGGGCAAAGTATAGACATACTTGGTGGGCGCATCAGCCTCCTCAATGTCTCCGTTGATGAAGGTGGCAATGGCGCTGGCGGCAGAGTTGATCTCGTCCTGGGCCTTGGAGACGGTCAACTTGCTCATCAGCTCCTCAAGTGCCTTGAGGGCCTTGGAGTTTTCCGACTTGACGGCCGCGGCATCGTGTGCAGCAGCGGGAGCCATTTTTATGGTTATGATAGACAAAAGCCTATCTACCGGGTATCAAAAGACGCACAGCCGCGAGAAGTTGACTCGCAGCGTTCTATGTTTCCGACTCAAAGACAGAAACAAGGAAAGAACCCTAGGGGTGAAGTGAGAGGAGAGAGAGAGTGGAAAGGCTCTCGGTGGTGGGAGGGGAACATTTTATGGTGGGCTGGATGAATTTTTGGCAATCGCTAGCCGATACGCACGGGCCGCCACTCTAACAACTCAACCGGGGCGCATCGCCCTCGGAACCGTCAGGAGTTCACTACGGCCAACAGAAGACCAGAGTTTTCACTTTTTGCCGCCTCTTGAGCCCGCTTCCCCAGTAATTCTGGAACGTGCTTTTTCCGCTGCTGCGTCAATTTGTGCGAGTCGACCAGCTGCATTGCTTCTGTCAGCCATGTCGCAGACCACGTTGCAACAACGAAACCGAGTCTACTCGTGGCGACTTTCGAGCATGCGCGCTGACCGCCCTTTTTGTACCAAACACATCCTAGCTGACGGGACCCAACAAATCGAGGCACTTGAATTACAGAGCATGGAACGCCGGAGCCTTGCGTCAATCGCCTTTCCAATTCCCCCGCCTGTCAAAGACTAATTCACAACCTGCGCAGGCAAGAGTTCAACACACCATTGTACCTGAGATACTTTGGGACATGTTGGCTGCCAGTAGACATCAGGGTCCTGGCTTGCAGTCTTCTAGAAGAGCGGCAAACACCTGACGCTACTAGCGTGACCCTGCAGATACGCCGCTACGGCCTCGTACGGAACAAACATACCTGCCCGATTCAACCGATGTCGAGGCAACGCAAGTTGTTCGTTTTAGTATTTACACTATTCGCCGAATACTTCTACTGAAATACACCTCACTTGAATAGCAGAAGTTTGATCCATATTTGATGAACGAAAATACGTCACTTGACCTTCCTCCCGCCAAAAACCCCACGACAGATGCGCCCTCAGGCCCTAAAAGACCATCACCGTGGACGCATTCGCAGAAGAGGAGGATCAGAAGAATTTGTCGTGCATGCTAGCTAATAACCTTTCCTTAGACAATCGTGCGAACAAGCAGTATTGGTCACGATGCTTTCACCATCTTCAATTTCGCTCGTCACCTGCGAATCAGCGTCAGCATGAATACTGTCCTTGCAAAGACTGCACATCTGTTCTCTCTTGTGGCCCTCGCTTCGAACGCTTGTCAGCGGCCCGTTCCCCATCACGCAGCACAGATCGCTGAGCAGCATGTCCTCGACCATGCGCTCGTTATCGATAGTTACCCCGGATTTCATCGAGTGCTCCGCAGTACGCTTGGACGCATCCGTCCTGTTGGTGCCATGACTTGCATAACATGGGGCGCGTCAGTGCCGTTCACTCGTCATATGCCTTTTTACCATTGCCGTCGGGAGTAACCAAATCTTACGTATGTGTTTGCAAGTTGAGATGCTTATGTTGGTTACCCCAACTCCAAGACAATATTTAAACGCTACGATATTCGATCTCGAGCTTCTTTGTGTTGTTCAATACATTCACCAATCTTTCGAAGGCCCAAGTCTCCGAGTCCATACTTCTCAGTCAAAAAGTCTCCAGTATCATGAGGGTCTTCGACATATTGCAGTATGGTCTTTCTTTGAAGTTCAAGTCCTACTTCGATTTGGCATTCCATGGCCCTGCTTTTTCTTATCTACCAAAGCTGTCAAAGCAAAACGTCTGGTCGAACTCGGGTTGTTCTGGATACCTACACAACTAATAAGTAGCCTGTGCTCTAACTAAGTCTCACAGTTCAGTCCTGAGCTACTATTGCGAGAGTTTCAGTAAGATAGAATTCTGCAGCAATTGCACCCAAGCTTCATCAGCGCTGAAAGTATTGCACACGTGGTCTATTAACAACCCATCACAATATCGGATCAGTTTCTGGCTTCAGAGCTTGCTCTCCACCACAGCCCATTCACCACTGTCTACCCTCTCGCAGATATTCTTCAACGTCTGTGCCGCCCATTCAAAATCGCCCATCTCAAGGTACACCTGCGCGCTCAACCTCGTCCACCACGCGCCATTATAGAACAACGTTTGAACAAACGTGTTGTAGTCGCTAATCAGTGTCTTGCTGACCCAATCTCGCACCAACGAGCCCACCTCATCGCTCTCAAGGCCCGCTTTAGCCGCTGCTTCTTTCGCCTTGGCAACAGAGATAGGCAGGCGAACGTTCGTCAGACAGCACTGACTCAACGTCTCCGTCTTGTTATCCAACATTTCAGTCCTCAAAACTTCTGCCACATGCTGCGCGGCCTGCTTGGCCAGCGTGAAACAGTACTCGCGGATCTTCTCTTCGCCACCAAGTTCCTCGCGCCATTTCAGTGCGGTGGGTAGACACAAGAACGGCGCGTTATCTATGGTACCCACGAACTCGAAGTTGCTGACGTACGCCGATTTCTTGGCTTCCACGAAAGCGGATTTCGGGAATGGAGAACCAATCTTTGCGTTCTTGGGCATGAAGCCATGGGATGTGGGTAGCGTGGAGCGGATCAGATGTTGATTCCGGACGGGCACGTAGAAGATTGCGCAGCCGCGGGGGACATGGAGCCATCTTTTTCGTATCAGCTCCCGTACGCACAACAAAATAGAGGGAAGGGATACGAGAGGGATGGAAGGAGAGATACGTACTTGTGGCAGTTACTCACGAAGAAATCCGGATCCAACGTCGGGAGATCCAACTCGACATGGCCTACTCCATGCGCCCCGTCGATACAACTCAACACGCCCGCCTCTCTGCACGCCGCCGTCAACGCCTCAAACGGCACTCGAACACCCGGCATGCTAACCACAGTATCAAACACAGCAACCTTGACCTTCCCACCCTGCCTCTCCACCTCAGCAACCTTCTGCCTAAACGCCTCGACCAGCCAGTCATCTTCAACCGGATACGTATACGCGATCTTCACGCTCTTCGCGGGCGTCGTCTCAGTGATGTAATCCACCGTCTTCTCGCACGCGCCGTAGATGGTGGCGAAATACAGGATGTGCTCGCCGGGAGAAAATACAAGGTTACGCAGCACGGTGTTGACGCCTGTTGTGGCGTTGGGCAGGAAGACTAGCGTCTCGGACGGCGCGTTGAGGATCTTGGATATGGCTTCTCGTGACTCGTCGAGGAGGGTGGGATACGCGTACCGGATGAAATGGTCTGGGCGCGCTTCGGCTTGGTCTTGGTAGGAGCGCATTGCTTCGCGGACGGGGAGGGGGTAGGTGCCGAAGGAGCCTGGGGGGGTTAGATGGGGGGATTTGATCGGCTGCCGATATGATAATGAAATGAGAGGGATGAGAAGATCAATCTGGAAAGGTTGATGAGATGAGAGTGGTGGACGTTCAAGTCTTCACCTATGGGCCATCGGAAGTGTTACAACCAAGCCGTCAATAGCTACGGTGAGTTTATAACTTGAATGAAGTTCAACAAGTCACCACCACATCTCGCCCAAACCAGAAACCAGAAAAGACTCAATGGAAGAAAGCAACACACATACCATGATTCAGATTCAAGTACCCCTCACCAAACAAGAAATCCTTCTCCCTCAATTCCTTGCCAAACTTGACACCACTCTTCGTCCTCAGAGCAAGCACATTGCTTGAAGTGTCGTTGTTCGTTGGTGTAGCCATGACTCAAAATGACCTAATCTACCTAATCCAATTGACGGAGATATAGAATGTATTTGCGATGAAGACAGAAACGTATACAGCAAGACCTATATATACAAAGCAAAACGCCGTGACTCAATCAACAGAAGACGTTGCTATGCCGGCTACGTACTGCATGCTAGTCATAGGTAGGGCGTGGCTCGTCATGGGCGAATTGGCCAATCAGGAAACGCGGGGGACGACGGCTAGTGACGTGCAAAAAACGGCAGTGACTCTTTTCTGCCCATGTCCGCAACGCAGTTGCTCAAGGGGGTTGGTCAGCTTCTACTTCGTGTGTTCGGATCTGTGAGGATTGGGTATATGCTACTCTACGGTATGCTATGGTATGCTGATTTTACTCTGATAAAACTGCCGTGATAAAATAGGTACTGTGTCCACCAAAACTATGCATCTCCAGGACGCGAATTACATACAACACTTAAAGACTACATCAAACAGATGGAGTACTCGTGATTCGTCATGCCAGCTCGCACTCATCAACATAGTCTCCCGCAACTAGACTTATATACGAAAAGCAACAACATGGTTAGATAGTGCGCACACCCCTTGCCTTCTCAGCCAAAACGCGCCGGCGATACTGGTCACGGAACTGAATCCGACCACAGGTACCCAGCCCCACGGCTATGAAGAGCACAGCACTCCATATGCACGTCACGACGAGGCCGACGGGGAAGAAAGAGAGCGTGGTTCCCGGTACAACGAACGGCGCGGCGATGGCGGCGATCGAGGACGCAGCGGCCGCAGCGGTGGGATCGGCAGTCGTGGGTCTATCCGCTTTGCTGGCGAAGATGCCATTCACGAAGGTTGCGCCTGCGGATGATAGCGTCTCTGTGACGTCGATGTTGGAGATGGGGTTTCGAGCCGCGAGATCGATGTCCGGGACGAGAAGCGGTTTTAGTGTTTCTCTGATGTGGGGTTAGTGGTGGGTTTGGGGGGAGATGGGAGATGGGGGACTTACTCGGTCATGACGTCGCCGAACATTAGGTTGCTGTTGATGCGACCCACGTACATGAGCACTTTAAACTCGGTCATATCGCTGATTGTTTGTCTCTCGACGAGAAGGCTATCCGTGTCTCGTGTACGAACGGGTGGGTAGCCGATGTCACGCTTTTGGAATGTGCCGTTCATGTTTTGGACGGTCGCGCCTAGATAGGACAACGACAAGCTGATGTCGGCTGCGGTAACGCCTATCCAGGGATCAACGGGTGCTGATACGTTGTACAGGCGGAGTTCAGCCTGGAAGACGCCAGTCCGGTTGTCGAGAAATGGTACATTGTAGCAGACCGCAATGCCACTTGGATTCGAGGCTTTTCCTTTTAGGTTCGAAAGCGTGCTCATGCAGGCTGATCGTGTCTCTTCCTCCCATTTCTTCAAATCTGCTTTGGATGCGTCGCCGGACGCTGGTACTAACGAGGAGAGAGGCGCTGTATCTGCGGGGTTTGCGTCTTGTCGTCGGGTAAGAGAGGCGACGAGGGCGGCATCCCGTCGGAGTACTTCTTCCACATCATCACTTCGTTGAAGAAGGGCGTTGACCTGTCCAATCTTGAAAGCTGTCGCATGTCCAGCAGCGAGCAGACCGCCGATGAGGGCACTTTTGAATAGCATTGTAAACGAGTGGTATTAAACAAATTTGGTGATTAAAGTAACTTCCGCCAGGCTGTCCAGCAGCAAACTAGCAGGAGAACACAGTGAGGTACGAAAAAGATGAAAGTGGAAAACGCGAAGGATGAACCGTGAGAAAAAGGCCCTACACAGGTATCACTATGGGACACGATGAAAAGATTGGCAGCGCCAGCGCGGACACGCGGCACACTACATGGGACGTCCGATGATGGGTTCACGATGGCGCGACTCGAGCTTACCGTCTACACTCCGAACCATTAAGTCTTGGCAGGAAGAGGCCATACCAGAGTTGAGACTGATCTTGATTGAAGCTGCGACGGGTGGCATGGTGCATATCTATGCGTCAGGGCGTAGTGTTTGACATGTACCTGTATTCGAGTCTCGAACCCCTCAGACTGGTGGGAATCGATCAAGCTATTGCGACAATAAGATGGAATCTAAGACGGAGGCGGGATGACAAGACGATGGTAGACCCCTTGACACGGTTGACGTTGAGGCTCTGATGTCCCGAAACTCTGGGAGTTGCGTTACGTGATGGCTGGCCAATGAGCGCACTTTAGTTACCGAGCCGTTGCGATTCTGTGACCCCTCCATGGACCCCATCATGTCTCTTCCATTCCATCACGGTTGCGCCACTGCGGCGACAACCAACGCCTCATGTGACGGGCGGTGTTCGACGTTGTGGTGTCTCGGAAATAGGCACGATGTGCGTAATCATAAGCTGCTGCCACTCCCGGTTCATGGCACGGCCCTCGAAGGCGTATCGCTGGGCCTGATTTCTGGCCAGACGAAGGACTGTACGACTGTCGCGTGCCCGATATCCAAAAGCCTTCGGTGCCGAGACTGACTTGGCCGTCATCTGAAGCCGTGCCAGGGGTGAGAAGATCCCCGGTGGGGTTTTGGGTCTCCCGGAAGATACGGTGAGTGAGTGGCGTAGACTCTGATCTGGCACTCTGGTATCACCACGCAACAACACCGTCCCGGCATCTTCCAACTGCGAAGTCCGGCTCCTTTGAAGCAGGACGGTCCTGCGTTCTCATGTGTGCTCAAAATACACAGCCGGTGGTCCTGCAGTAATTCCACAGCCTCCTGCAGCGCTTCGGAAGCGCTTGGAACGACACCTGCTCTTTCGGGACGGATCGCGCGCTACAGAGGAGCATCCTGGATGATCTGGCACCATACGATTTCGTCTGGCTGCGAACAGATGCACAATTTATGTCTCCTCGAATGAAGCGACTCTGAGGTCGCCACGTTCGCGTGCATGCGACTAATCCTGAAGGGTGCGCTTATGCCCAATATGTGCCTAACACACATACCGAGGGCCTTTGCTCCTCTCGTCACGCTCTACTAATGCGGTTTGAAATGCAGGCGAATGGATGCCAGCACATCAAAGGCCTCTGTGTTGTTGTTGGATGCACGACCGCTCTGTATCTTCCGTAATTACTGTGGTACTTCTTTCATAGACTGGGGCTCCTGGACCCAAACTTCCTCAATCGCTGCCTCCCACGCTCCTCGTCGCGCTACGCTGCTCTATTCCGAGTGCTTTTTACGTCTATGCTTAAGTCATATTAAAACTAGTTCACCGGCTGCTGTGCTCTTTCGTCTCCAACGGACATTCTGTCCTACACACTATATCCTCCAATCTTCGTTGGCTCTACTGTGTTCACTCCAAACAACGCCTTTTCAGCTTTGCAGATATGCATCAAAGCACAAACTCCCCATGGGGCAAACCAGCGGTGGATTACCCTAAACCCCAATACAGCCTCTCACATACCGTGTCGATGGTCAACCTGCATGAAGAAGCTGCGTGGTACGCGAATCGAGGACCGACCTCCCCCACGGCCTCATCCGCTTCGAGCACTAGCAGAACTACTACACCGACCACGATAAACAACAATCCATGGTCCAACATCGTCGCGAGTCCAGATTCAAACTCAACAACCTCAACACAGTCAGCTGGTTCGTCGCCCCGAGACAGTCCAAACCGTACCCCAGAGCATGTAAGTCGGTCGACTACACCCGTAGCGCCGCAACCCATAAGACCATACAATGTTGTAGCAGGATTTGCGCCATTATCGCCCGCGCTTTCATCATCTGGAGACTCGTACAAGAGTTTTGAGTATCCAGGCCCTTTAATGTCTGCCTTTCCAGGCTCCCCAAATCCGTACCGACAACCTGTGGTACCTCTCACACCGTTAGTAAACGGGTTCATCAACACTTCTGTTTTATCTTCACAGGGCCAGTCGCTGTCCGGCTGGTTCTACGAACTGTGTCGCAAGCAGGGGTGGGACGGCGGGCTGGTCAAGAAAATTTGGCAATGGACACTGTCCAATCCGAGAGTCGCCATCCTTCTTTTTGTGTGTGACGATGTGTCTTCGTGGAGACAGGCAGCATTTTTCGATCTCAGAGATGAAAGTTTACCATTTCCCGAGGACCGTCTTCAAGGCATCGTGGCAGATGCCCGTAAGCTTGTGTCGGAGCAATGGCGAGCCACATCGAAGGAGCTCCCATTAACCGGAGGCCATGTAGATTTTGCAGTACGCGAGACTGTTCCGCTGCAGCATGTTGGGCTTATCCGAACGTCTAGAAACTCTGAGAAGAGTGTAGACAAAGTTCGAGTGTTGGGCAGCAATGATGACCGCATTCTGGTACGAAAGCGCTTCATCACCACGCGGCCTTCTCAAAAGGCTGCCGTGTTGGAACAGATCAAGAAATTCCAGCAGTACGAACACAAAAACATCGCTAAGATACTCTGCTCGTACGCACAGCCAAGTCACATCGGCATCGCCACAGACACAGCCCAGTACAGCTTAGACGAGTATCTAGCACTGCCAGGCCACGATTCGAGCCGCTCAAAGGTACTAGTAGACTGGATGCACGACCTGGCCTCAGCCCTTGAATACCTCCACTCCCAATCAATATGCCACCGTGGCATCCGACCGCGCAAGATCCTAATCGACGGCCCCCGAATCTTCTTCGCGCCCTTCGAAATCGGCCACAGCAGCGACAACTTCAGCCCCACCATAGCCACATCGCAGCGCCTCGACCAACTGCAGACCTACTTCCAAGACCAAGCCTACATCTACGCGGCGCCCGAAGCAATCGTCTCCCGCGGCAAGCGCATGGCCGACGTCTTCTCCCTCGGCTGCGTCCTCCTCTCCATGATGACAGTCGCTCAAAACCAATCCGTAGCAAGCTTCGCCCAGTACCGCGCAGGCTCCTCCCAAGACGCATCTTTCCACGCACACCTCGACCGCGTCGCCAGCTGGCGCAATCGCCTGCACGCCGCTAGCACCTCCGGGCTGCGCAACGGCAACATCGGCTCTGGCCGGCGTATGCGCCAGCTCAAAGCCGAAGCAGAATGGCTCAGCATCATTGAGAAGATGCTGCTGCCCCGCCCCAAGGAGCGGATCAAAATGAGCCACATGCTCGCTAGTCTGGGCGGCGCCGGTAAGGTCGCGGGAGCCCGCAGACGCAGTCTCGACGGCGGCGGATATGCGGGGCAGGTTGCTGTCTCGATGGGTGCGAATACATCGACCACGACGACGGCGGCGCTGATCGATATCGGACCCGAGCGTATCGCGGACTCGATGCGCAAACCGGAACTCAGCGTCTTTGATGGGTACTTTCAGCAGCAGTCGCGCAGGCTTGAGCCCGCGGGGGGGTGGTAGTGGGTAGTCGGATCGTCACGCTTGGTTTACCGCGTCAACGATACGATCACGCATGGTGTGCTCAATTGCTCCGAGGTGACACTCGGGCGCAACACACATAGCAGGAAGTCTTGCAAGATGGATCCATCTAGTCTTTAGCCAGTCACATAGTCAGTCAGCCAGTCAGTTAGTTCGTTATATAGCACCCGGGTCGGCGGTCCTCTGATACCCCCTTTCTGCGACCCCCTATTCAATATATATATTCATATTCATATTCATCTCCATACTCAGCTCTTAGCGTGTCTACTAGTAAGATGCGATGAGATGATTAAGACGAGGTGGGTGCAAAAGAAGAAGGGGGGATGGAAGAGGAGAGGTGGGAAGAAGTGGAATACAGTGAGTGAGTGAATGAGTGACTCCGAGGTGATTTACAATCCAGCTATCCATCTCGAGTGCCTTGCGTTTTGCCCGTTCGTATACGGGCCAGCAAGTCTATTCCATTACAATAAGGTAGAGAGATAAGATCCATCGGGTAGATAGATACTATACAACACAGCACGATCTAACACACAATACACAACACATCAACACATCAACACACAGAAACACGGGTAAAGGGAAGATGTCAGTCTCCTTGCATCCATTCAATCCAGACAACTCATACACCAACCAGCACCCAAGACTTTTACGGATACAAGCCATCTCAACTGCCAACCTCCAATCCACCCAACCCCTCCTTCCCAACCTAACCAGCATGTTCCACAATCTCACTAACCAGCCTCCCACCGCGTACAAAACTCCTCAACTGCTCCGGCACCGGATTCTCCACATAATCCTCCTCGGTGGGCAGATTAATATTGATACTCGAGCACTTGCTCGTAAAGATCTCCGTATTCAGACTATCCTTGGACAGATAAACCGTCGCGCCATCGACCTGATCAAGGAGAACAGTGGGCAGCGTGCCGACGACCTGCAGGGCGAAGTTAGGGCACTTGATGACGTCGACGGAGCTAACCAGCGAGTCAATGATGAGGGAGGTGCGCGACGAGTTGTCGAGGGAGATGGCGTTTGCTTTTCCGTTGATGCGGATGGTAGTGTTTTTGCAGCGGGAGATGAGGATCGAGTGGTTGATTTCGGCGTCGATTTCGAGCATTTCCGTGGGGCCTTCGAAGTTCTCCTGTCATGTACATATTAATATTGATTTTCTTTTTTGAAAAGTGATGGGTGGCAGAACGTACTACTATCCACTTGTTGCCGTCGAGCTCCTTCTTGGGCGGCTTCTTAGTCCGCATGCTGTCTGGCTTGGGCTTCTTGCCGGGCGGCGCTGGGCTCTTGCCTCGCATTGAACTGCTGCTGTCGCTGCGTGTGGGGACGCGGTCGTTTGCTCGCAGTGACGGGTTCTTATGCGTCATCTGGCTTGCGTCGACCTTCTTCAGGCCCCTCGTGACCCCCTCGCCCTGGTTGAGGGCATCGAAGACGGCGTTCATGTCGGCGGCTGACTTCTTGGGCGCGGGTGCAGCACCAGGTGGCGGAGGAAGGCCTGGTGGCGGGGGAGGACCCGGCGGGGGAGGGACACCGCCAGGCGGAGGTGGTGGGATGCTCGACGCTGGAGAGGACGAGTGGGCACTTGCAACCTGCTTGGCGGCCTCCTTTGCGTCGATGCCGTTGGTGTTCCATGCAACACCGAAGGCGTGGTGCGTCTTTGCGTACTCGGCGAGGGCCTTGAACAGCCTGTAGTAGGCCTGGACCCATTCGACGTATGTCTTGTCCGGGCTGTGTTCGTGTCAGGTACAGTCCTCTTCGCGTGTCGTGTGCGTCGTCCTACCTCTCTCGATGCGCCCTAAGCACCTTGTTGCCGTACATCTGCGCGCCGCCGAACATCTCGGTGATGTGTTCGTGGGGCTTCGCGCCAACCGTGATCCAGCCCAATGCACCCACACCGTCGGCGACCATGTGCAGCGGGTCTTTGAGCTCCGGGTCCCGGTTGGTCTGCTTGACCTCGTCCGTCTTCTCCATGCTGGCCTGCAGGTCCTTCAGCAGCTCGAGCATGGTGCGGTCGTCGGGCTTCTTCGCCTTGTTCGCGATGAAGAGGAAGTCTCGCTGCGCTGCAAAGGCCTGCTGTACCGCTTTCGACTGTCCATGCGTCAGATCTTGTGCTCCCCCGCAACGCTGCAATCCCCGCATACCTGGCCCTCGATGACGCTGCCCAGCTTGGTGCTCAAGCCCAACCATGTCTTCAGGTCGCCGTCCACAAGCTCGTCGAATGCGGCAATCGACGGCGGCAAGCTCTCGACCGGCTTCGGGGGAGGAGAAATGCTTCGCGGGGCCGTGGGTGCGCCGGCGACAGCACCCGACCCTCCAGTATTGGGCACGCTGCCATCCGCGGGGTACGACGAGCCAGCAATGTCTTCCAGCCGTGACGTGGCAGCTTCGAGCCTGCGCACCATGCACGTCAGCAGCTTGTCCGACGTGGGAATGCCCTCATGGCGGCCTGGGGGATGGTGTTGCGCCTGGGCCATGCTTGTCATGAGGGCGGGGGTGGAGGCGAGATGTCGGGGAGCCAGGGAAAGAGGAGGTCGTCTACATACCGCTTGATCAGCGTCGTTAGATTATTCATGTTGCCCTGAGCCATGTGGGGTGGATGGAAGTTGCTGCGCGCGCAGGGAAGGTACGTGGAGCGGAGCTTCGGGGGAGGCAAGGGGCAGATGACGGATGCCTGCAGGTTGGGTACAACGTGTGCACTTGTTCGAGTAAACCTAAGAATAGAGTAGAAATAGGTGGAAATAGGACAACATGCAATGGCAAGCGTGGTACAAAGTACTTTGGTCGCAGCATCGAGTGTGAGGGTTCATGAGGGTCCAGGGTCTAGCTACGTGCCAAGACGAGGCTCCACCATGCATCGCCTCATGCAGCAATCTGTTAATCATCGCCTTCAACCATCGGTCTGGTGGTTACGTATCATACACTGGTAACTGGGATTGACTGAACTACCTGTTGTAACTCTCAGAGGCTGGGTTTCTGTTTGTATGTGGTGGGGTGATACTTCTTCTCAAACGATCGCCCTCGACTGTCCCCACAACAGCACTGTGAATAGAGACATGTGATGCACCAAACAGAATGCTGACGAGAGAGTAGTGTTGATAAATCATCAACTTTGAACTTATTGCTTCCATCACTGGTCTCTATGAATAGGCTGTAAACAGTACGCAATCAACCACCTACCAGTACACACAAACTAATCCACACAGAACATCCCACTCCAACAAACCCACAAGACAAGCAAACATGGCCTCCCCAATCGAATTCTGTACCCTGGGCATGTTCATAATCGGTACCCCTCTCATCCCCCACTATCTCACCCCACTCCTCACCACCCATAGATGAAATCGAATTCGCGCCCCCAAAGCCCCCAGCAAAAGACATAGTCGGGGGCGCAGGCTCCTACTCCGCCCTCGGCGCCCGCATCTTCTCTCCACCCCCTCAATCGAAATCCATAGGCTGGATAGTCGACTGCGGATCCGACTTTCCCGCTGAACTGCGCAAATTTGTCGCGGCATGGGACACTGGGGTTGTGTTTCGCGAGACGCCTGATCGGTTGACGACGAGGGGCTGGAATGGGTATGGGGAGGATGAACATCGAGGTATGTATGCGTCTTTCCCCACAGAGAGAGGGACTGGGAGGATGGAATACTGACAAACGCAGCGTTCAAGTACCTTACCCCAAAGCTACGAGTCAACCATCGTGATGTAGTGGACACGCCACTACTCTGGAGTAGATCGTTCCACCTCATCTGCGCACCCGCACGCTGCGTCGAGCTCGTGGAAAACATACTCGCTCTACGCGCTCAGTCCTCCAACACAGAGTCCCACCAACGCCCACTGTTTATCTGGGAGCCGGTGCCGGATCTCTGCACGCCTGATGAGCTGCCCAACTGTCTGCAGGCGCTGAAGCATGTTGATGTTATTAGTCCGAATCACCAAGAACTGGGTGGTTTCTTTGGGGGTATGGATCGTGTTAATCACCGATTGATCGAAAAGCTGTGTAAGCAGTGGTTGGAATCTGGCATCGGGTCGGATGGCCAAGGCGGGGTCGTGATACGATGCGGCAAGGAGGGATGCTATGTTGCACGACCTGGGCTGCAGAAGTGGTTACCTGCGTATCACCAGTCCAGCGAGAAAGTCGTCGATCCCACAGGCGGGGGTAATGGCTTTCTGGGTGGATTAGCGGTCGGACTGGTGAGGAGTGGTGGACTGCAGAATCTCGACGAAGCAGCGATCTGGGGGTCGATTTCGGCGAGCTTTGCCATCGAGCAGGTTGGTATGCCGGTCTTGGGTCACAGTCTGCAGGGTGAGACGTGGAACGGGGTGCGCGTTGAAGACAGGGTGGAAGAATTCAGGAAGCGGCTGGGTAGTTATGTACAGCCTTAGCATATTCCCTGCGATATCCCCTCTTGCACTCCGACCCCCATATTCGCAAGTCGCGTTTACTGCCCCTGCTCCTTCACTTTCCGCTCGTGCTCGATGATCTGCTTGCTCCAACTGCGCCACGGTCAGCTCCATGCACTCGTATGCGTCATTGTCGTGGTCGTACTTTCGGCTGGGGAAGAACCGGTGGGGCTCGGGCATCTTGTCGCGGTACTCGCGGTTCGCGCTGACCATCCACACCATGCCGACGATGCTGCCGAGGGCTAGGCCCATGACGGCCGTGTTGGCCTTCCAGTTGGCGGGCTGCGCATACCAACCACCGGACGGCGACCAGACGTGCTTGGGGTATCTGGCATGGCGCGTCAGGAGGGCGCGGGTGAGCGATTGGCGGGGAGTGCTTACGGGATCTTTCCTCCGCCACCCATTGTGAGTTGTGGTAGTGCGGGTTCGTGGGGGTGGTGTGTATGTCCTGGGAGTGAGGTTGGCGATGAGCTTGGGGGAGGGGCTTACGTAAGGCTCGTGCTGCGCGGAAATTTTGGAGCAAGTCGCGATCACCACATAGCGACAGGAAGCAGACGACAACGGAATTGCTGCTGTCCTCTTGCCCGCCCGCCTCCCCTGAACCCCCGACCCCGGCTCTGCTCGACTGTGGCCTTGATGAAGCGGGTACCCCTCCCACGATGCGCCTCGCAATTGCTGGCCCGCCCGCTGCCTCGCCGGCCCTTGTGTCCACACGCTGCTGCACACTTTCCAAATAATGCCACACGCCGCAGTCACGGGATACAGGCGCGGTTCCAGAGCACAGTCGCTGCCACGCCAGACGCGGAGGCATTGGAGGTCGAGGTGCCCGCCACGCTGCAGCAGACGTCGACAACACCGCCCGCACGCCGGAAGAAGAAGCTGCCCCTCGAACAGCTGCCCTCGCCACACCCCAACGCCGCCGAGCGCTCCGTCAAGCTGCACGCCCTGCGCAGCCGCCTCTCGCTGCCGTCGCGCTTCCCCCTGCCCGCGCTGGCCCGCACCCTCGTCCACCCCTCCGCCGACGCCAGTCCCGCCTTCAACAACGCCTCGCTGTCCATCCTCGGCCGCCACCTGCTGGGCTACTACACCACCGAGTGGCTGCTCAGCCACTACCCGCGCCTGCCCATGGAAGTCGTCTTCGCCGCCGTCGAAGCCTACATCGGCCCGCGTGCGCTTGCCACCGTCGCCCGCGAGTGGGGCATCGAAGCCGCCGCCGAGCCCGGAGGAGAAGTCGACCCAGGGCTACTACAATTCAAGCGCCTCAAGACGGGCGAGGACGTGCCCGCCGCACTGAAGCACCAGGTGCCCTGGAAATGGAACGTCACCACCACCCACAAGATCATGGCCACGGACGAATTCGGCTCCACAAACGCCCCGTCGAGCCCACACGCCCTGGCCAAAACACCAGTCCCGCTCGAGGAGGCAGCACAGTCGTTTGTCCGCGCGTTAATCGGCGCGCTACACGTCCATCTCGGCTCGCCCCTCGTCAAGCGCTTCTTCCGCGACCACTTCCTCAGCCGCCATCTCGACATCAGCACCCTGTTTGACTTCCGCACCCCGACCCGCGATCTGTCCCGTCTGTGTGCTCGAGAAGGCTTCGAATCGCCCATTGCCCGCCTGATCTCCGAAACCGGCCGACTGAGCAGACACCCCGTATTCGTCGTCGGCGTCTACAGCGGGAGAGACAAGCTGGGCGAAGGTGCGGGGAGTTCCCTAGACGAGGCTCGGACACGAGCCGCAGCCGCAGCACTGAAGGGGTGGTATCTGTACAAGCCCGTCGAAGTGACGGTGCCGAGCAGCATGGAGGGGGAACTCGACACGAGCAAATGGCGGCCCAACATGGTCGATTGCGGTGAGGTCATCACATGAGAAAGGAGGGGGGCGTTGCGAAACTACGATTATGGAGTTTTGGGGCCTGTATGGTATGTGCATAGATGGGGAACACGTACGGGCCATGTTCTGCTTCGATAAATCTGTATTCTTGATTGGGCTTGGAGGGGAGTGGAATGCATTAAAAGAGACAGACGTTATGATGGACAGACACACACACAGACAGACAGGCGGTAACGGTTAGAGCTGCATGAAGAGTAGGGGGCTGGTGTACGAGATATGATGGGAGGGAAAGTGCGTATGATCTCAACTACGCCAATGTATTGTATGTGACAACATTTTGGGATACTAATGCGAAATGCATCACCACCTTATGTAATAATCAGGGACTATGTGTGATGCATCGATGCGGATGACACGCCACCTTTCTGTCTCTCATGGTTATGGGGTTGGTTTTGGTTTTGGGGAGCTCGTTCGCTAGCTCCTGGGAACTAGCGCGCATTCGTGACTTCGCCTTTGAACATCCCCCACCTTCCTTCCAACGCCGGTCCATATCTTACAAGTCAACAGGCAGTGTTGTTCTTTGCATACTAATAACCCACAGGTATGGTGCATATACGACTAGATGAGCGAGACACTCCTCCCCTAGCTAATCTCTCGATGAGACAAACACCTCAGCAACCGATCAATCAACCCCTCCCAACCCTCACACATGCTCACAACAAAACATCATCACTGACTTCACGCGCATCTCAAGTACCACATTCCAAGCAAAAATCATATTCGATCATCCATAAAAACAACAGACTATCCTCCCTATCATATCATATCATATCACAACACACTCCACCCCCCAGTCACCCAAAACCCACCACCTCTCCCAACCAACATCCCCCAGATTAAACTCCCGTACCCAGGCAGCGAGATCCCGTACTGCCGGAGTCAAACACAGAGTTAAACACCCCCTCTAGTTTCCGCCGAACAAGGCGGCAAGACCTCCAGCTCCGCCTGCACCAGCCGCTCCAGTACCGGCAGCGGCTGCATTTCCCTTGCCCTTGTGGTGGCGGGCTTCGATGCCCGCTTCTCTCTTCTGGTTGCCGAAGAGAGCGGCGAGACCGCCGGTGCCTGCTGCTCCAGTTGCTCCAGTGCCGGCTGCGGCTGCACCGCCGGCTGCTTTGCCTTTGCCCTTGTGATGGCGGGCTTCGATTCCGGCGTCTCGCTTTTGGTTGCCGAAGAGGGCGGCGAGACCACCGGTACCAGCCGCGCCAGCACCAGCACCAGCTGCCGCATTGCCCTTACCCTTGTGATGGGGTTCACGTGCTGAGAGGTCAACGTCGCGAGCTTCGAGTTCAGAAGCCTCAGCCTCGGGAGTGTGCAGATCAGCCCAATGCGCGTCGTCGTCCTCAAGATCATCCGCAGCCTGGCGGCGTGCGTTACCGCCGAAAAGAGCGGAAAGACCTCCAGCTCCTCCAGCTCCGCCGGCAGCGGCTGCTGCATTGCCCTTGCCCTTGTGGTGGCGGGCCTGGAGTTGAGCTGCTTCAGCTGCCTCAGCTTCGGGCGTGTGCAAATCGGCCCAGTGCGCGTCGTCGTCTTCGAGATCATCTGCCGCCTGGCGGCGTGCGTTGCCGCCGAACAGAGCGGAAAGTCCTCCGGCTCCGCCGGCACCGGTCGCTGCGGCGCCACCGGCCGCTTTTCCCTTGCCTTTGTGGTGAGGTGCTGGGTCACGTGCTAGGAGCGCGGCTGCGAGATGAGCAGCTTGGACTGGTCCACTTGCCTGTGCAGAGTCAGAACGAGATGGCCATGATGTGGAAATAGCTGGAACTTACCGGCATGCGAGCAGCATTTACCGCCTTGTCCTCCACAGCTACCTTTGTGTTGGGCACGACATAGGCTGATGTCGATGCACCGAGTGCGAGGATAGTGAGAACAGTGAACTTCATGATGAATATGTTTTAACGTAAAAGATATATATAGGAATGAACGGAAGGTAATCTGCCAGCAGAAACAAGCGATGAAGTCAAGTAGAGAAGAGAAGGTAAGGTAGAGAAGGAAAGCGTTCGTTCAACGATGGCTGCTGTTCTAGTTGGCACAAAGATACCCTTTATAAGAGAAGCTTGTTCCGCATACAACACCGTCTAGACATCCAGCCGCCGTGGCCTGAATCGCATCGACCGCGGCGTATGAGCGCATCTGCCATCCCGGCACGGCATCATGACTCCATCGCAACCGCTATGGATGTGCATCTCACAAGCAATCCCATCTGCAACGCATTGCGGGCGCTCTCGACTCGCCAATCACCCCCCCCTCCCAGCTAACATTCATCGCCTCAACCACAGCCCTCACAAGGCCCTGAGACAACAGCGCGCACCTCATTGGCCACGCGCACCCGCGACCCAGAAATGCGATCCGCAGGACGTTCCGCAGCCCTGCATGTTGTCGAGCTGGATTACCATTTTCCCGCGCGATTTTGGCCCATTCGGCATGTTGCTGTTCCAGGAGGGTGTCAGGTTCGGTGTGAGATGGCGATCTTGTTACGGCGCGGAGGTGAAACAGTGGTGGGGGGTTGCGGGAGGAGGGGCTTGGACTAGCGCATGTCGCGATTTTGTGAGGGTGGGTATACTGGTGAGATATTGGTGCGTGGGCTGGGGTTGGTGTGTCAAGTTTTTTTTGGTGGTGCGTTTGGTGGTGGTGGTGTTGCGGGTTGGGTTGGCGGGTGGAAGGATGTTGCCTTGTGGGTGCCTTGCTTTTCTGTCACGGTTTGCGCGGGTACTTGACTTGTCACTAGAACTGTAGCAGTAGATCTTGTCGGCAAGTCGCTCATTGTCGACACTGATTTTCTCCCAATCGTCTTAGTTGAGATACTCGACTTGCGTCTTTTTCATCCCCATCCTTCCTACACACCAAAGACCCAACACCACATTCCGATCATAAAATACATCTCGTCTTCTCTAGACTCGATCAACTGCCTTCCTCCCAACATCATCCTCTCATCCAACTCCCCAATATGGAGAAATTCAACCCCCCCTCCCCCTCCCCCTCAGACTACGAAGCCACCGCCCTCCTCCCCACCCCCCACCTCCTCCAATCCGCCCAAAAGCGGCGCACAATGGCCATCCTCACGCTCCTAAACCTCTTCGTCTTCACAATCTCCATGCTCTCGCTCATGTGCACGATCATGGCGCAAAAAGACCCCTCTGGGCACTCGGCAGCAAAGCTAATGGATCAGTTTGGCATATACTGTACGTCCCCCACCGCCGCATAACATGGGTCAAGAAACCTCGAAAGCCGGAAGCTGATAGACAGATAAACAGCGCCAGCAATGCACATCGTGTCCCACACGTCCAGGAAATTCGCCCTCCCCTCCCCCCTAAACAGCTCGAAATACGTCGGCATAACGGACGAGGTGGAGAACGCGTGGATGGACATCGCTTACCGTACCCCCTCCCCTCCTCCCCCCTTTCCTCACACCATTCTAACGCACAACCACACAGTACCAGACCAAATGGTCCCCCTCCAAGACTTCCCCAAGCTGCGCAAACCCGCCTCCGCAATGCAGGTCACAGACCCACGCACAGGCGAGACAGGGTACCGCGTCGGGTTGGAGGTGTTCCACCAACTGCACTGTCTTAATTTGTTGCGGATGAGCACGTATCCGGAGTATTACAGGGAGGTGGAGTGGAGCGATATCAGTGAGCCGAGGGAGAAGGTTAGGGCGCATTTGGGTATGTCTCTCCTTTTATTTGTTATCGTCACTGTGCTTGCGTATTTTGCTTATCGTCTGTCATTGTTACGTGATCTACGGGGCTTGTCTATGTACACTCTTGCTTCTTTCCCTGCTGTTCAACGCGCTAATATGTGTGGGAATAGATCACTGCATAGAAATTCTACGCTTGAATCTCATGTGTTTTGCGGATGTGAATGTTTTTACTTTTCATGAGCAGGAGGGGAGGGAGGGGTATTGGCCGGATTATGAGACGGAGCATGTTTGTAGGAATTTTGAGGGGGTTAAGGAGTGGGCGAATATGCATGCTATGCCCGAGGCGGATGTTTGAGGGGATGGGATGGAGTGGTTGGGGTGGAGAGTGTGGGTAGTTAGTGCGCCGCTGCGTTTTTAGGAATTGAGTGCTTGATTTGAATTATGCGAGGGTGTTGGATGAACTATCCGCATTATGACTGGCGTTTACCGTTCAAAGTTGTGCGCTAATTACGGATGAGGTGTCGATTCGTTGGCGCAATTCAAGCCGAGACGAGCGATATTTTACTTCGCTGCTAAGTGAGAGGTTGAGCACGTGACCTTGACACATTGATGAACTCATGGTTGTTCTGATGAGTTAGTAGTTATCAATCTCTATCATATGTTCTCGAAATAATCAGGTCTTTGTTGGTATTGCTCGTTGCGATTGTATGAATCATCACCTTTACACTAAACATATCTCTTTACTCGTCACAGACAGTGCCCTACGAAGGTTTCAGTGATGACATTTCAAGCTCAAAAGGTTAGTCAATAGAACTCAACCTGTTTGATGTTTTTACTGCTACTCTCACGATCTGTGCACTTCGATATCACCTAGGAACCTGGGAACGATATCCTCTAATCTCTCTCGGATGTGTTTATATCTGCTGGTTTGGATATAAAGTCTCAATAAATCAACAGTAGTCTATTAATCCATGCATGTGGTACCTCGTCCCATTCGGAATCTTGGAAAGTCAAGGTGTTGTCTGTTTCACGTCCACTGTTCATTGCACCACTCTTGAAAATAACTCTTCTTAGTGAGAGATTGAATACCGTTATCGGTGATAAGTTCGTGCCCCAGACTGGTCGTGTGTACAAAAAAACGATCTCATAGATCTTAAGCGTGGGCTGATTGAAGTGAGTTGATAACTATTTACCAGTCTTTGCGCTTCAGCATATATTTGCTAGAAGCCTGAGGATGGATCGCACGCTGTTGAGGTAAGAGAGATCTTTCAGGCCAAGTTGTGCGTGCCGCCTATCCGTAGGGTGATTCCAAGACCGTGATTTGTGGGGAAAGAGTGTGCTGGACTGCTGGTGAGGTACATGCGAACGCGTTTGATATTGTGGGTCGCCACTACACGGGCACAGATGTGCTGAAGCGGACGATAAGTAGGCTCAAACTGTCTATCACTGTGCTTTCTCTCATCAGGGTTTGAATATTTCCTTGATTATCTAACGAGCACCTTCCTTAGATTAGTAATGAGAGCCTGCACCTGACATTATAAATTCGAAAGGTCGTTGCCGTTACCTCAGTCGCGTCGGTGGGGTAATGTCTCCAGAGCAACATAACTCTTTCTTGATGGATGAATATAACTATGTAGAGAACAATACATAGCTTTGTTTGTGTGGGCAGATTCCCTTGTCGGGTGACACATAGTCCAATCTCTTCACAAACGTGCGGCTACAGTTGAGTCTACGTCATATGTGCTAATGATGAACTCAGACATGATGTTGATAAAACTTCAAGTGTCTCTATCCAGGATTAAGGACATGAGTTTGCCGTGCTCAGTCTGGGAGGTCTCCCGCACCTGGTGAGCAATAGCAAGGCTAGTCTTGTGTATCGTATCTAGGTTCTACGCATCTTATCTCACATATCAGCCTATTTCTTTCCTGTCTCTGTTTGAGGTGAATGCAAGTTTCTGCCAAGTTGCTAGCGTGTTCTACGCGTTACGCGTGCTACTGGTGAATAAGTCGCGTTTGTGGAGCAAGTTCTTTTAACTCCTTCTGGCTATCACAACCAAAGCACGCTGAGATAACCAACTGACACCATAAAGACAAGACCATATGCAATGATGGCGCTTCCCACTGTCACTATGACAAGTTTTGGCGATGCTCGACAAATGAGCTACACGGTCCCGCGGAGTGATACCCACGATGTGAGTTACCAGCGTATTGGATGTTGCAGTGAGCTCTACTAACAAAGCTTAGAAACTCGTCCAGTTTGCTATCTCCCAGTTCGGCGGCCGCTACCCTCAAGAGCAATGGGAGGTGCATTTTCACATGGCAACTGAAGATCTCACGGACGACATGTGCGAGGGCCGTATCAGCGAGATTTCCTACGACAAGCATGACTACTTCTACTCAACATTTTTGAGCGGCACCAGGCTTCGTATCGTTGCGCATTTCACATTGAGACAAGGCACTGAGGTGCAACCCCCACCTGTAAGACATCCTCACAAAATCACAACGGTTCAGCTTGGGCCATGTTTATTTCGCATTGATCATTTGGACTACACCACAGTCATCTAACATAGCTAATCATAGTGTAGTCAAAAATCACTACTACCCAGTCCATGGGTTCAAGCGAAGCTAACGCCATCGTGCTGGATGTTGAGACTCCTCCTCGTGTGAAGCGCGAAAAGCCAGAATCTACAGCCGTTACGAACAAGTCTCTCAGTAGGGACAACACTGTCTTGTCGGATCAACGAGGACAAGACCTACCGGTCTATTCTCGTCCTAGTGAACCTTTTGATAAGGGGGTGTTTTGCGCTGATCTCGAGTCGTTAAAGGAGAACGGACCTCCCGATACTTCCAAGTATGCCAACGCCAAGTTCGAAATCTTCAGCCACGCTCGTCAAGGTCAACTTGTTCATGCACACTTGATAGATTACACCAGACATGGAGTTGACGCGTTGGAGCCGTGTGCATTCTGCACGTTCGATGGAATCAAGTGCCGGATTTATCACCCTTCTATGCGCGGTTTCAAAGTGAGGCTCGCGGATAGGCCACTGGGACACCGGTGTTCAGGATGTCGGTTCAATGGTCATAAGTGCAATGCCGCATAAGGTTTTGCTTCTTCATGTCCTGCACACTTGCTGGGATATGCACGATGTGGAATTATCCGAGTACATTCAAGTTCAGCGATTATGTATTCGACACTGTATACTAGGAGGTGTTAAACAATCTCAGCAATGGTAGAATACCTGCACGTATCAAATTCCAAATCATCATGAAATATAAGGATGCTATGTTCCAATCTTTCATTACAAACGAATAACTCCAAGGGGTGTACACTGATGATCTGCTAGGCAAGTTGCATATTCTGTTCTTAGCCTATCTGTTTTATCGCACAGGTAACTCGCATTTTGTACAACTATAAGTCCGTTTTTAAGGTTTGATAAGACCAAGAAAATTCGATCGTGTATATACATACCATCTCTAGAATCTTACGCCGTCAGACCCATGTCCGCGACCCGGCCCTGCAGTTCCGCTAGCTCAATACCCCAGCTTTAACTTACACAACACCAGATCTCTCATGACAGTTATGTTTTTCACACATACGTCTCTGTTCATATCGCGTTCTCCCGAAACTGTTCCGCACCAAATTCACCATGGCCCACCAACGACTTATCGACATCAACGAGCGCGAGCGTAAACTCCCCATGCGCATCCTCGTTCTGGGCATGTGCCGCACGGGAACAACATCGATCTCCACCGCACTCCGAAAGCTAGGCTACACACCACACCAGATGCGCTCAGTCCTTACCAACCCTGAAGAACTCGCACTTTGGCAGGAAGCCATCAATACGACTCTCCTCCCACCTGCTGACCGTCCTCGTAACCTAGCACCATATGGTCGCTCCGAATTCGACAAACTCCTTGCTAACTACGATGTTGTGACCGACATCCCCGGCGCCATGTTTGCAAAAGAGCTTATTGAAGCGTATCCCGAGGCCAAAGTCATACTTACGAACAGAAAGTACAAAGACTGGGAACATAGCATGCGGGAGAGTATCTGGTGTCTTGATGAATGGCACTTGTTCATCCTCTGTCGCATTCTGAATATCACACAAATGGCACCGTTGATACGCCTTGTGCATTCGCTCTTCGAAGTGCATAATGGGAATAACTACGGGGACCCTGTAGCACGAGCTGCGTACGAGAAACACTACAATACTGTGCGCAGCCTTGTTGCGTCGTCTCAGCTCTTGGAAATCGACAGCGACGATTCGGAGTCGGGATGGGAGTCGGGATGGGAGCCCTTATGCGAGTTTTTAGGGAAAGAAGTACCAGACGAAGAGTTTCCGAGGTTCAATGAGGACGGAGCAATGCGAGGGAGCTTAGACAAGGCGTGGTGGAGAATGGTGCAGTATGTCGTGCTGATGGTATTACTGCCAGGATTGGTGACTTTGGCAGGGGCATTATTGTATTTCTTTGCAGACGAGGTCAGGGAGGTGAGAGACCGTTGGGTTTTGGGGCCTTTGAAAGAGTTTTCAGAGTTGTGAGGGTCTGTGACACTGTCAAAAAGAAGAATATTTGTAGCATATCTAGGGGTGTGAGCTGACGGAGATGGGTGGAAGACAAGTTCTGCGCATCATATAGAGCAATTATTCTCAATTATAATTGTGCGTTTAGGAAACCCCTCGAGCATAACAGCCTACTGTAAATCTATGTGTGACTTTGAAAGGCTTGACGTTGAAGCATTGTACAACAGTGAGGCACAGCGTCTGGGTGGTATACACTGCGGTAAGTGATTTGACTACTATACAATAAGTAAAATTTAATTTTGATACCCTATTTAGCTGGGTTTACTCAATCATTCAAGTACCTTACATAAGACACCACATTGCAGTGAGAGAGCTGAGTTTTCCTCTGTGTTTTTTACCCGATAAACTGCGACATAATTTACACAACCCGGAGCGGTCGAAGCGACACACTCCTATCGTCTATTGTGGCTTCAAGACTACTCATACTTACTTGTAAATGCGCCTCCGAGATACTCATAACTGAAGACGTGCGACTAATTAAACACCTTGCACCACTCTAAACCCCATGCATGGTCTAGACCACGTTATTGTTGAAGTAAAAATGGCAACAAGACGTTTGGAACTGTGCAGCAATGTTCTCTGAGTGTTTCAGGGCTGGCTGAGAGCAAAAGCTGAAGCTCAGCTGAAGAAATAAGCCTAATCAGGATTAGCTAACCTTCATCTCTCCAGTGTCGAACCTTGCTTTGGCGAGCTGAAGGGACTCAAGCGAGGTTCAGCCTCAGTCTGACGTCCATAGTGTTCTGGATCGATACGTGTGTATGTCGACGGTCGAACGCACTTGTGCGGCCAGGAGAGACCAGGGGAAAGGAATGCGTGAGACGATTCCTCATATAAATCGCACCTCTGTCCTTGTTACTTGTCTATTACCATACAACGACTCCAATCGTTTCCTCTCCTCCTCATCCTTCTTTGTCACCAATCCAAGCCAAACCTTCATTCTTCATTCATCCAAGATGAAGTTCTCTCTTTTTGCTCCTGTCCTTCTTGCCGCACTTGTTGCTTCGGCACCAGTCGCGACTCCTCACACCCTTGAACAACGTGACGCCAACCCCCAAGTGTGCAAGTGGGGTCCCTACGGCTTCAAACCTGGATGCAGGCCAGACCCCGCAAACGGCCTTTAGGTACAGGATAGGTTCTAACAAAACAACTTTATTAGAGCGAAGCTGACAGTTGGTATAGTTGCTACTGTAACGCATTCCATATAAGCTTTGTGCTGGCATCGATGTATAGGTTCTGCTGGCGAAGGGGGTGTGGTCAGTGTTATGTATGTTTTTGAACCTAGACAAGGTCGTTGTAAGGGGGGGGTTCATTATCTCGTGGTCAAATTGATCGTTTGTCATACCTGATCATATTATACAACGCGGATACCTTACTGCTCATCTATCCGGTGTACTCTGCCTAGGCATTACGTTATCTTTGTGTGAGTCTAACACTGGGGTACCGTATCAGTGTGATCTTACACTACCCCGTGTAAAATACACTGCAGAACAGGGTAAATTTACACTTATACACTACATATAAGGTCATTTCAAACTGAATATCAGGTTATTTCTATTACCTATGTATAAACTTAGTAGTTTTCTTATATTCTTTATTCCTAGTGCTAGTGTTAACTGCAACAACGTTTCTCTAGCGTACTCTACATAAGCTGAAAACTAAACTATCAACATTATCTTACTTACATACCCATGATAGAGCCCACCCACGAGCCCACCCATAATCGAGCTTGGATCTGTGCTCACAATCAAGGTGGATTTGAGCTCACAATTGAGCTTGTAGGTAGGTTATATAGATTTACATAGAGTTGATAGATTGTATATACAAATTAGCTGTAAATCTGCAAAAAAAAAAAGTGTTCAATATGTATACTATTATATGCAAAATCGCCTCACGTTTTACATCGCAATGCGGTGCGAACCGCAGTCTTTCTTCTGTGTTTTTTACACCCAAAGCTGGGTAATTTACCCGATTTTGTACCCCAGTGTAATGCTTCGTCAGAATGATGAGATTGCTGTGCATCGCCTCCTTGAGTTGATAGCAACAAAACCGTGCCTGAGACACGTCACAGGGTTCGAAGAATGAGAGATCTCCGGAGACGGAGAGATGGTCCTAAATCTGGGGTTAATTAAACTGCGCCTTTTCTTTTCCAAATTACTCTTCTGACCAACCAAAAGCAGTAGAGCGTGCAAGCCACACACGGTAGGTTTGGCACGGTGGCGTGCGGGGCACGGCAGACACACGGGAGGCCTGGTCGCCGAGAAAACAACGTGACGGTGGTGCGGCGCAGCTGCGAGATGGCACACGACATCGCGTTCACTGCTCTCCTGCTGTCGCTGAACCGCTGTGTCGCGAGGTTTGGAAGTTGGTTGTGTTTTGTCGCTTTCATATCCCGTTACGAGCAATACGACACGCCGAGGCAGCGGAGCGCGCGACGCGTTGCGAGCGAGCAGCACAATTGTGCACTCTCAGAAAAAAAGGAGGAGTCGACAGAAAGGTTGGCAAGCATTCGCGCAAATTATTATTCTACAAGACACGACTGGCAGTGCTAGGCTGGGTGATAGATTCGAGACGCGATAGAGAGAACAAGAGTAGTGCAAGACAGGGTGTCTAAGACAGGGATAAGACAGCGCAAAGGAAGGCAGCGCCTTCAACAACGAAAGGAGGAGCCAACGTGTCTGGAAGTTGTTATAAGAAGAGAAGGACCAATCCTACCCAAACTCTCGACTTCGTAAACGCAACTCCAACAGCACAGCAACCAATAGCACCTACAACGCAAACGCGGGATTTCTGTCTCTACACACACAGTTCCATCGTTACACCATCTCACAATCGTAATGTTATCCAACATGTCGACGACCCACCCTTCCACACAAGAGCTCCACTCGTTGTTTCCTCGATGGCACGTCAAGCGACGAGACGCAAGTCTAGTAAAGCGCCTCGGTATGCGCTGTCTGGAAACTTTGTTCGTCGCCGCAGCCATGTATATTCTCCCAACACTCATTCACGGCATCGTACAGAGTTTCGACCATCTCTATGAACTCATGGGCCGTCGAGCACCGTCACCATTCATCAATTCGACGTCTTGGTGGAACATCGTGGTCGCAATGACATTGCTACTTAATTGGCATATCTGGCTCGGGCGGCTGAGTTATCAAGTCGAGCTGAAGAACACAAAAGACAGATCATCATGGGGAAGGATCCTTGGACAAGTTGGCATACCGTTGCTGTTGCTTGTATTAGGGAGCCATTCTGTGTATCAGGTTATTGGGCGCTTGGGGTCGCCTCTTCCCTTTGTTGGTATGGGAAACGTTGAAGGAAACAGCCGATTAGAGACAGAAGGAAGGGAACTATGATTACGAGATTAGAAACGTAGCGATTATCGTTTCGCAAGAACTCTTAGATGCAAACCCTCAAAAGAGTACCTGTTCGATTATGTCTACTTTGAATATTGGTGTGCAAGTGTTCAACACGACGCCTTCCGGCGAGACTGAAATACGTCGTTGATACCCCCATCGCGTCCTTATCATGGCCTCTCATGCTGCTAGGATCAATACATAGATCCCAGAGATAAGCATCTAGCCAGATTGGCGAGACGTTTTCTACAGATTGGCATATTTCCTAACTTAAACGATCTTGCGGTTTCGTTAAACGAACTATCTTCCAACACATGCTAGTGGGAAAGAATACGCCGTCAGACGTTGGTTATGCATCTACATCCAATCATGTGCTACTTCGTGGGGAGGCGACCCTACCTTGGAGGATCCGACTTTTACGTACAACCCTGAAGTTGTTATCGGCAACTGTGTCAATGTACTCATTAGCCCCGATATCGTCATGGCTTTACTGATACCTGTGTAGATCGGTCATCATCTGTTGTAGTCAGTCGTGGATCGGGGAGAGATGCAGCCGCGAGACTGTACTACGCAGTGATCCACTCTATAGGCTAAGGACAACACTTTAGTAGGACATTTGATACTGTGCCAAAGCATCAGGAGCTCGATTACATCCACGATCAAGCTAGGCATGACTTTTAGTAGGCATTAAAAGTGGGGTAACGTCCCAGTCCTGGACAGAACTCCAATCTTACCTATCCTCTAGTGTCTCCGATTCGTCGGGAACAAATACCGTGAGGCGTTGCCATGACGTGGCTATGCTCTGCGCGGCAAAGATTTTATGCAATGTTATGAGCAAATGGCCGTGGAAGTCTCACATGTATGAGGCAACGTTGTTTCGCCGGTCGTAGTGCTCGAGATATACGTGTGTTGTTTGGTATATGGTGCGGTGGGCTGATCAGCCCTTCATGTTCATGGCGTTTGCTTGGTGCGTGTAAGGAATTGGAGCTCGATTGCGTGATGTAAAAAGCTGTTGCAAACACAGCGAACACATTGTTGCGTTTGGTGTTTCGGCACGATGGGAACTCTGCTTGGCGCGGAGGAGAAAGCAGGCTGTAAATTTGATGTTGCATGGGTGGAGAAACATGGCAATAGTCTGTTCAGTCAGTAAAGATTGTAATGAACTCTCTACTTGCTGCATGGGAAAAGTAGAGAGGTTGCGTCGGTCATGTGAATATCGTATCTGAACAAGTGGGTATCGTTTTCATTTCGAACCATAGATGGTGTAACATGCGGTTGACTGCATGAATCTAATCCAATTCTGCATGGCCAGTCGCATCACAACTTGTTGTAAGATTTCCGGTATGAGCCAGTCATGTCTATCTCTTTAGCCGCTCATACAGCTCTTTGATCAATGGCGACGTTGCGTTTTATTCCAACCAGTTGGATAACCTCGGTCCAGAAACCAACAGGTGGTGTTATGAAAGAGGCCTCATAGGCATCGATAAGAGGAGCGTCCCAGGTAAGGTCAACCTTGTGAGCAGAAACCCATTTTGTCTTCTTGAAAACCTTCCAGAAGACAAATAGAATGGGGGCTACACCAACCATGGTATAGTAGGTGAAGAAGCTATCCAGAGTGAAGTTGCCCGGTAGGAACGTAGAGTAGCCATAGACAAAGACAACGACGATTTCGAAGATAAGCGCAACCCAAGTGCCCCAAGGCTGGAACCAACCGCGGTAGGGAAGAGTTTTGCGATCAAGGCCTTGGACCTTGCAGGCCTTGTAAAAGGAGAGATAGGTGATACACATGATAATGTAGTTGATGAGGCCTCCTGCTGTGATGATGTTTATCAACCAATTCAAAACCTTTGCAGCGCTGTCCGACAGTTGCAGGAATGAAAGGAAGGGGAATATCATAGTGACCAGGAAACAGTAGATCGGGACTCCATTTTTGGTACACTTGCGTAGGAGCTTCGGCGCACGGCCTTCGATGGCGAGCGAATACAAACTTCGAGTAGCACAGTATGTATATGTGTTGCCGGCCGAGAAGATACTCGTGATGAGGAGAGCGTTGACAAGGTGGGGAAGGCCGCCAATTCCAAGATTTTTCATGGCGATGACGTAGGGGGAGGCGGCAGCACTGCTCTCTCCTGCATTCAAAACACTCTCGAGCTCAGGGTCGTTGTAACCCAACACGATACCGACACACAACGCCCCGAGGATGAAGAACGCACCAAATCGGAAGTACACAGTCTTGAAGGCGTTCTTGATGTAGATGCGAGGGCGTTTCGCTTCACCAGAAACCATGGAAATGTACTCAGGGCCAACGATACAGAACGAGGCAGCCCATAGAGCGCCGAGAAATCCTTCGAAGTGTCCTAGACCGCCGTCGGTGTACAGCGAGCCCAGGGGTCCCGGGTCACGCCAATGACGGAAGCCATATGCGTCCTTTTGCGGGTTGCCCCCAACCATTGTAATGAAGGTGAAGCAATAGAGGATGAGGATCAAGATGACCTTCCCACCGGATAGCCAGAACTCGGCTTCGCCATATGCTTTGACCGCGAGGACATTGCAGGCACTATAGGTAAGCAATTAGTTGTGTTCTTGCAATGGAAATGGTTGGATTGGAGAAAACAAAAAGTGAGCCTCACGCATAGAGCACAATGACAGCCGCGCAAACAGCCGCAACAGGGATATCATCTCTCCAAAATTTCAGAACGATATTGAGGGCCGTAATCTCAAACGGGATAAGCAAGGCTTCGTAAAAGAAGAAGTTCCATCCCGCTGTGAAACCAAGAGCTTCATCAACCCAATGGCCTGCCATGCGGATAAAGCCACCAGAGACTGGCATGTAGGAAGCCATCTCAGCCATGGCGTTGTTAACTAAGGCAATTATGACACAATAACCAGAGTAGGCGAGCAGTAAACCTAAAGGACCACCTTTGTTTAGAGCACCCCCAATACTCACAAACAAGGCTGTACCGATGGAACCGCCAATAGCAATCAGTTGAATCTGGCGATTTCCTAGATGACGCTGTAAATCGTCGGAGTTGTCGGTTACAACCCCATGTTGAACATCGTCGTTTGGATACGAGTCGCGAACGAACTCGCCCGAATACTTCTTCTCGCCCTTCATGGCCGCGTACGGACGTGTGGCGTTGGCAATTGAGGGTTGTTGCTATGGAGTAGGAGGGTAGGGTCGCGTAAGGCCAAGTCGCGTGGGGATGGATGTTCAAGGTTGCTTGGGAATTGCTTGGGAGTTGCAGTTGACGCCTGGGAGTCGATTATATACCTGATTGCGTGGGGAAGGCGTTCCACTGATGTCAGTGGGTGTGGAGGAAGTGGATAGCTGTGGACCTGCAAGATTAGGCGTCCTTGATAGCATGAGCGACTGGGGCAAAGACATGGTCTTTATAGGACAGGCAGACGCGGGATATCGCAAACGCCTAGCCTGCGGATCCTGACGGTGGTGAGTGTAAGATGCGACTCAACAACGAAAGTAGTTTGATGTGTTTCTAGTTTCTCGGAAAGAACTAACGCGTTATAGCGTAGTGAATGCACATCAAGAACGCAGTACCTAGGCGAAGAAGAGTTTTCATCGCACAATTCAGCCGCGACCACTCCTCCGCTTGCAACTCCGCTTCCATTTCCCTTTACGATTCTGCCTCCTCCACGCGCGTTCGAATCACCGCACATTATATTCTGGGTACACTTACCCTTTACGGAATAGCGCGATTTGCCAAGAATGGACATGGGTTCCAGATGCCGTGCAAGCATTACGACAACGGGGAAAACGTAATCCAGCGGGGGGGTGAGGAGAGCTCCGCTGCACATTGTCCAGAAGTCTGTTCCATACAATTGTTGCCAGAGCAAACCGCGCGTTCTGATAGGCTGGAAAATTTCGAACCCTAGTACTGATGCCCTACAAGCAGACGCCATCTTCGTCACCGAGTATCTGGGACTATTGGGTATGCCTGGAATCCTGCCTTGTCACTCTTGGTACGCAAGGATGTTCGACGGGAACATCAAGCCAGGTAATCTCCCAGATGTCCTCGGGTAACGGCAGCGACCACTCTTGGCGTAGAACCCCAAAATCCCGAACTTGTGGAAGCGGTACAAAGCCATGGCATGCGGGTAACAAGCATGCGGGTAACAAGGAATTGCTCGGAGCAGATGTAACCCTCTAACGTGAGCTCATACGACATATTGGAGATATGTGCAGACCTGGTAAACCGTGATTGATAATCTTACTACATCAAGCGCCTTACTGATTTGCCTTTCCGGAGCGCGCGACGGTAGCAGAGTCGCCATCCAGGTATTGACAGTACTTACATATTGCCTGCCCTGGTTAGCGTGAAAGGTCGTTGAAATAACAACGGGTGCGATGGAAGAACTTTAGTGGAGCCTTGCCGCCTTGTCCAGAAGACGTTCCCAAATCTATTGCCGCCATCTGGAGACTTTGGTGATATTGAGTGTGCGCTGCAAGTAGAAGAACGTGATGTTAACAGAGCGTTCTTTAAGGTGGAAGGCCTCAACCCTTTTCATACGTGCAGTTGAAAGATGCAAGAAGACTTCGTTTTGGCTGCAAGACGCACCTCGAGCGAGAGTCGGATCCGATCCGATCCGTACCACGTCAACATCTCGCTATTCAGCACTCGTGAATTTTGGATAACATGATAACTCACGACTTCGAACACATGAAACCCCATCAGATCCGCTTTTGCAGTCCAATTCGAATTGCTCCGAATTCTAACTACAACGTTGCGAGGACGGTTCGTTAGAAAGCACCATTCCGCTCCAGAGATAGTTCACGCGACTTCCTCACGCCCTCTGAGGTTGGATGTCGCGAAGCGCTAACCTCGGATAATAATGTGCATTAGTGCATGATCGTGTTCGGTGCCTTGATTTGCTCGCAGAGATATGAAGGCGATTGCCGACATCCCGCCATTGTTACGATATAGTAGGCCACATGTCCCTATTCTATGTAAAGGTATTTACTTTCGCACGAGACTTCACTCTATCTTGTTTTTGAAGTAGTGCACGCGTCTCTAGCAGAGCCTTGCTAAGACTTGTTAATTGCTCACTCCATGATACATATTGATGCCAGTGATACCAACAGTGTGTTGAACCGACACAAGTTTATTCATCAAGATGTTTCGAAACGTCGACTATGTAATATACTTTAGAATGACTAGATTCCGCATATCACTAGTTACATAGTCACCTATCTTCCAGTCATACCACGTGCTCCCGTTGCCCCGCACTTGCCCCGCACTATCGACTGTTGGTGCCCTCCACATCTTTGTATACATGCACCACGTTCATCCCGATCTTGGCTCCTGGCTTTTGGAACATCCTGCATAAGAAACAATCCGCAAGGCATCTTCTCTTTGCCACACGCTAGACACTGCAAGAAGTACTTGTACTCCTTAACCTCGTATTTGTCGGTACTTGCTATCCCCGTTTGATTCTTCTTATCGCAAATTCAGTACATCCTCAACCTTCAGCCCGCGAAGGCTCAGCCACTTCAGCTTGGCATTCAACCCATCACTACTCTGTGCGACGTTGTATCGCCGTGAAGGTTGCACGCCCGCGCCATCTCAACCTGTTTCTCCTATCAGCCGAATACACTCAGGCGAAGCTGCGTTTGAGCGAAAGTGGTGCTACCCCCAACAAATCAGGCTACCTCTTAGCTTGCGTACATCAATCGACTTCAAATAAGCTTACCTACCCCCTCTGGATTTCTCGGTTCGCGCAGATCATCATAACTCAGCTCCCTGATTACCAATTGTCCCTGCCAAATTTTCGCTAGCATGTGTCGGTGGTTCGCATACATATCTCCTAAGGAGCCATGCCTACTATCGGATGTACTCATCACACCTGCCAACAGCATCAGCAAACAATGCTCCGAGCACTATCTTCCGAAACTTCTGCCGCATGGTGATGACAAGGATCTGAATGATGCTTCTGATGAGTTGCTACGTATCCGTAACTCACTACTGAACATGGATGGATTGGGAGTTGCTTGTAAGTGTCATTTTATCTATCTTCAATTGAGCACAAAGTCACGGTATATGAAAGTTCGCAATCTACAAACCAGGACGTTGTGACGACTGTTCGCACACTCAATTAAAGCAATAGTTCATTTCAACTATCTCTTCCAACTCGGCCAATATTTTGGACATCAATTGTCTCAATCAGAATTCAGGCTTATCGAATACTAGGGTACACCGAAGCTTCCTCCACCTATGTTAAGCACGTGACCGGTCCGCGTCCAGCACTATACAAGTCTCAAAGCCCTCCTTTCAACGACTTCAACTTCAAATCCCTTTGCGAGAACACCGAAACGCACTGTGTCTTCGCCCACATCCGTGCTACCAGCGGTAGCGTCGTCACACCAGTAAACTCGCACCCCTTCGTCTTTGGCCGTCACATTTTCATGCACAACGGCGTCGTATCAAACTTCTCTTCCATTCGTCGTGATATGACGGATCTCTTGAGTTTCGATGCGTATTGCAATGTACTCGGCTCCACGGACTCTGAGCATGCTGCCGCTCTGTACATGACAAATTTGACAAATGGCGCGGGGAAGGAGAGCTGGGACAAGCCATTTTCTCTCAAAGCCATGTTCGAAGCTATGCGCAAGACCGTTGTGCAGATCCTGCAACTGCAGCATGACATACTCGGCGCGGACAACGTACCCAATTCTCTGAACTTCTGCACCACAGACGGCACGAAGTTACTCGCTATTCGTTTCCGCAACCACGTCACGCAGCAACCGCCTAGTCTATATTGGTCCGAATTCGCGGGCCGTACATTGAACACAAAGTATCCTGGACATCCTGATGGAGGACATATGACAAACATGGAGGCGACTCTGGGAGAAGAGGAGAGAATCGGGAAACACACAATTGTAGCTTCTGAGCCAACGACGTTTGACGAGGGCGAGTGGCATTTGATCAGTAAGAACTGTGCGTTGTTGGTCGATGAGGAGGGAACGGAGACAGAGGTGGAGATCGAGTATGAAGGGGGATTGAACGCGAGGGATCCCAAATACGACAGTCAAACTTAAGAACAACGGGAAAGCCTTATGGAATGGGACAACGCAGTGAATTTCGATTCGCTTTCAGACATTCAATCTGTGATACTTGATGTACTGCGGATCACTTCTAAGCCTATGTTGTTAATATCTAGGATAACTAGATTTCGTTATAATGCACGGCAACAACCGACATGAGACGCAGGAAGCTGCAGCAATCTGGACTTGGTACGTGACGTGACCTAATTGTTCGAACTACCGTGCTCCAAACAGCATATGCGCTTTCCGCAGCATGAGATTAGGATCTAATGCTCTGAATCTTCGTTCTGTACTCTACTTCTGCGTAGCAGAGCGTCATACATATGCACCATTGCCACTGCGATCCAGAATCCCTATGCCTTCCACCGTCACCTCACTCCCCATCCTATCGTTACCTCTTCCTAATTCCATCTGTTTCTTTTTCTGTGCCTCCGCTTCCATCCTGATTTGTTCCATATACCGTACCCTCTCTTTTCTCGCTTTCTGCTGCAACTCCCCAAACGGATCAAATCTGTCACTGGCGGGATTCTTGAATGGGTTCTCAATCCAACTTTCCCGATCCGTCAAAGTTGTAGACCGCGGCCTGCCCGCAAGTACGTCAAATGCTTTATTGCGCGGCGGGTCGACAAATGGGTTGGGTGCAGGAATGTGAGGTGGTATACGAGTCTTGGAAGTGCCGTGGATAGTAGACAAGGTCTTAGGACGTGAGTAGGAGGCTGCATCGAAGAGCGCACTGCGTGAGAAATAATGATCAACGCGGTCGGATATGGTGTTCGTTTTGATGTATGCTGAATCGGGGGCTCGAAGATGATTGGTCTTGCTGAAATCTCTCACTGGGTTCTGATCGTCCTGTCGGCGCTTACGCTGTCGAAAGTAAATGAAAGCTAGGATTATGAGAGATACCGCGCCTGTTCAGATGTTAGTATCGGTACCTAGAAGCATGCAGGGTGTCTACGCACCGAGGATACTCAAGGTTATGGCTGCTGCTTCAGCACCAGGGCCCATCAATGTCTTGTCATGATGTAAATTATGTGGTGCCCCATATACATCTGGCTGGGTGGGAGATGGTTGTAGTTGCACTACAACGGTAGTCGCGGCTGGAGGTCGAGTCGTGGCTGTGGTAGCAAAAGTCGTGCTTCTACTCTCAAAAGTAGTAGCAGTATCAGGATTAAGGCCTTGTGACGTTGGTTTTGGGGCGAAAGCTAATGTTGTTGATGTCTTGTCTGGTACTGTAGATGCTGGACTGATGGTAGAAACCGTTTTATCCTTTCTGTCAGACTCAACACTAGATGTTGAGTGGTTGTTCGAGGTCGAAATTGGGTCGTCCCTTTCTTCGGATGCTTCTTCTCTTTCTTTAGACTCTTTTTCCAACTCATCTTCTTTCTCTTTAGATGGATTCTCCTCTTCGTCAGACGGCGTATCCTTTTCTCCAGACGCCTCTCTTTTCTCATCTGACACCCCAGAAATGAATGGCTTACTACTATCAAGCATTTGTCGTCGAGATTTCCTTAGAGATACCAGTACAGGCGTTCGACGCCAGAGTTGATAGAGATTCATTATACAATGTTCTTTTGGTGAACAACCTTTCGACAAAAATTACAAAAAAACAATGGCCAATATCAATTAGTGACGAATTCGATCAGTGACAGGCAAACTGTATCGATGGGTTTGTCGCCAAGCTCACAAAGCGAAAGAAACAAATCAGATTCGAAAAGTTGGGGATGCCAATACTTTGAACACGGGCTGACGTCTTGGTGGGATTTGCGACACTCATTGTCTCCTCACTCACAGACTGTTTCCAGTCCCTAGTCCTGTGAATCTTTCCGTCCAAATCCTGATTGTTAGAAAGTCAACCGCGGGAACATGCTTGCAGACACTTTGCGAAGATCTGCGTCCAGAGAATCAGACCAAATTTATCCAGGAGAGAAGCATTACGATACACACTTGAAGCTTTTCAACATCATATTTTTGGAGATGGGGTCGCAATTTACTGGAATGTCCAGCGTTGAAGTCGAACCCCTGATATTCAAAACTGCCAAGCCGTTTCGAACAACCATGATGTGGTGCACCATCTGCGTCAGACTCTTGTGATGAAACGGAAAAAAGAAGGGTTGCGCGATGTATTCCCAGGACTCGGAAGTATGGGTCTCATCGGTCGCGATTCTGTAAGAAAGGTAATCGAGACCTTGATTGCTGGTCGAACCACTGTCAGTAGGCACTTTGGTTAGCTTTGGACAGTGCAACAGCTTCTACAGTATAAGAGTCATCTCCAAAGGAAAGATATTCTTTTTGGTATTACATAAAAACAGTGATAGTACATGCCCATGGCTGGAAGAACTCGCTCGTGCTTAGGCTGGTATACTTCGATCCAGACTCTGTCCCAAGCACATTTCATAGTAAACACCCCTTTTCGCAAGAAGGTCTTTGTGTGTTCCTCGTTCGGCTATTCGTCCTTTGGCAAACACAATGATCATGTCTGCTTCCTTGATCGTACTTAGTCGGTGAGCAACTGCAATAGTTGTGCGCCCACTCTTCGCAACTTCGAGTGCTGCCTGTACCACTCTTTCAGACTCCGTATCAAGTGCGGATGAAGCTTCGTCGAGAAGAAGCAATCGAGGCTCACGTATGAGTGCCCGAGCGATGGCGATACGTTGGCGTTGGCCGCCAGACAATTGCGTACCTCGACTGCCGCACATCGTTGAAAATCCTTCCGGGAGCGAAGCTAAAAAGTCATGAATATTCGAGTTTCTAGCCGCAACCTGGATTTGAGCATCTGTCACATCGTGCTCGACACCCATGGCGATGTTGTCACGGATCGAGCCTTGATATAGGACAGGCTCTTGCTGAACGAGCGAGACCCCTCTACGGTATTTCCGAGGACAGAGATCCTTCACGTCGTAGCCATCGCAGGCTATACGTCCAGATACGGGATCGTAGAATCGTTCAAGGAGCGAAATCATGGTTGACTTTCCGCAGCCGCTGGCGCCTACAAAGGCTATGAATTGCCCAGGGCGGACCTAAACGATCGTCAATCAGGAATGCAGGTCCTCGAGAGCGGATGTACCTACGTCTACATTGATGCCTTCCAAGACTCTTGCATGTGGTCTGGATTCATACGCGAACGCAACATCTTGTACCTCGATATGTGCTGGTTCATCGTTGTGATCATCGTTGTCAGGAGGCTTTGAAGGGTCCTCTTGGACAGCGGCTTTGAGTCTGCGTAGCCCGAAGATGTAATTTGCAGCGGTAGCCGATTTGGTCATACTGGTTGTATACGAAAAGAATTGAGCTGCTGCCTCTCCAGAGAATATGACCCCGATAAACACGGTGAAGAATTGCGTTGTAGTATACTCTCCATAGCTGATCAGTCGACCACCATACCTGTGTGTTGTCAGTATGTATTAAAAGTCAGGCAGGGAACAACAGCGTACCAGAAACCCAGGGCCATCGCAAGGAAAGAAATTGATTGCGAGAGCGAATACCAGAACATAGTCCAGACCAAGGCTTTGATCGAGCTTTGTGCAACGCCTTGGAGACGGTTACGATACCTATCGAGGATGTATCTTTCAAGAGCAAGACTAGAAACAGTTCTGATCGCCGATACCGCTTCGGACGCAAGTGCAGTGCTGCTTGCGAAACGTTTGCCTGTGTCTTCCGCGAGCTTGAACTCCAAGCGAATCCGAAGGTAGCCCGCGAACACGATTGCTGGCAGGGCTGATGGTAGAGATAGTTAGCCAATAAAGTCAACGACAGATGTTGAGGAGCACGAACCTCCGAATACTACTACCAAGCCGAGCTTCCAGCCGACTACGATCGCCAAGATAGAGCTCGACAATATGTTGAAAACGTTGATGAAGATGAGCATGATATTGAAGCCTAGGAGCTCCAACAAATTTGCGGGGTAGCTGGAAAGATTGGATGCTAGTGCTCCGCTCGCATTGGCTTCGTCGTCAAAGAAGGTCATATCTTGCTTAAGTATAAGTTCAAAGATTTCCTTACGGTACTTTCTCGAGACATTCTATCACCAAGTTAGCACGATGGAGTCAGGAGAAAGGTCAAGCTATCGCTGCATACCTGCGCCACGATGTTACTAGCCCATCCAACGACCGCATAGACTATCAGATTCCCGATGGCGACGATAAAAAACATTAGAGAATAAAAATCGCCCTGATCCACACCTTGATCAGGAGGGAGCGTGAACGCTTCTACAATTCGAGCGAAGAGAATAGCCTGAGCCGGAAACGTTGCACCTGTAGATGTTAGGCAATTTGTTCAAACGTAACAAGAGTGCTGACTTACCTCCTGCAAGTGTGGCTACCAGCAACAGGAGAAACCATCTCCATAGATTGCCTTGCTCCATCAAAACGATGTAGATGCATTTTATCAGATTGTAATTAACGCTTTCTCTTGCTGACTTCTGAGGGCTTCCGCGAGCGGACGCTTGTGTTTGCGTGCGGACAAGAGATAATCTATCGGTATCTTCTTTGTCTACCACATCGTCTTTGCTTCCAGTTTGACCAAGATCCTGGGCCCTTACGAGACGGGCTAGAACCAATCAGCAGAGGTCTTCGTTGGCCATGATCACTCACCGTAGGCACTGTCGCATCCAATCAGTTCATCATGCGTTCCTTGTTCAACTACGACTCCGTCCGCTATCACGGCAATATTATCTGCATTTCGAATCGTTGACAGTTTGTGTGCGATGACGAGTGTGGTACGATCCTTTGAGACGCGGTCAAGGGCCTGCTGCACAATCTTCTCGGCTTTGGGATCTAAGGCGCTTGTTGCCTCGTCAAGAAGCAAGACCGTCGGTTCTGACACAATACTTCGCGCGATGGCCGGTCTCTGTTTTTGTCCTCCGGACAAATTCATCGCCCGTTCACCCAGTGGAGTGTCGTAGCCCTAACATAGTGAGAACTCGATCTTTTGGTAATACTCAAAGTCTGTACCTTTGGCAGTTGTTCAATGAATTCCTCAGCGTACGCATCTCTGCATGCCTTCTTCACGAGAACACGTTGTTCCTGTTCTGAAAGTTTCGCCTTGTCGGTTCCGAAAAGGCCAAACGCAACATTTTCATAAACGGTGCCAGAAAACAAGACCGGCTCTTGCTGCACTAGCCGAATGTTCGTCCTGAGCCAAGTGATATTCAACTCGTGTATGTTGGTTCCGTCAAGATAAATGGCTCCACTAGGCTGATCGTACCAGCGTTCTGCACAAGGTCAGTCAAATGTACATCGTTTCGTCAGAACTTAGTTACAAACCTAGCAAGCCAATGATGGTAGATTTCCCAGAACCACTCGCCCCAACCAAAGCTGTGGTCTTGTTGGCAGGAGCTGATAGAGTCAACCCCTTCAAAACGGCAATATCAGGCCTAGCGGGATAGGCAAAAGTGACATCTTCAATCTCGATGTTCCCATGGCATGTGGTCGGCACCTTTCCCTCGTCACTAAACGGATCAATTTCGGACTGGCGATCAATTGTCTTGAACAACTCTTTGGCTGACGACGAGGCCTTCGTCAATGCGATGATCTGCGGTGCGATAGAAGTCATTGCAGTTGCGGCAACGATGACCGCTAGGATAACGGTAAAAACATCACCGCTCTGTTGAATTTCTCCCCTAGCATACATTCGAATACCTTGCCAGAATGCAAGCCCATAGCCCGAGTAGACACAGAAGAACTCGACCGAGAACAAAACTGCATAGATAGGACTTTTTTTCATACCCACGGCCATCGAATCGCCGAGAAGCTTGTCGTGTTTACGGGAAAGTAAGGGGTTCAGCCAGAAGGCATGCACTGTACGTATGGTTGAGAAAACTTCCTCGGCAAGGAGACCAGCCTTCGATTGAATTGTGAGTACTTGTGATTCGACTTTCATGTCAAGGGTCACACAGACACCGGTGACTACGAGGATAGTCGGAACAATGCTGATCGTTATCAGAGTGAGTTTCCATTGCACAGCAAACGCGACCACGAATGCAGTGACAAAGGTCGAGACACCTTGAATGGTCAAAGTAAGCTTCTCCGAGATGCCGTTATTAACGTTGTTACCGTTGGTAGTAGCCTGGGTTGTGACAGAAGCGACTGCGTCTGAATCAAAATAAGCTATATTTTGCCGTAGAACGCTCTTGATGAAATCAATTCGGAGAGCCTTGGTAGTCCGGATTGCTGAAATGGAGATAAGAACCTAATCTACATTAGCATTCTGGGAAGTAAGTCCTCCGCAAGAGTAGTGATAGTTACCGAATGTATGTAGACAAAACCAAACTTGCTACAGCAGTCAGTCAGCTTTCGAATCTCATAGTGGGGAAAATACTTACGCTATGAACAAATAGACAAAGTACAAGCTACGGGCGCTTGGTCAGTCGTATGCTCAGGGACGCAATGTTTCGGGAAAAACACACGTGTATTTATTGATCTCAGACCGGTATTGTGCAGCCGTGGTAGTGCCCGTCGCGAAGCCAGTGAAAGTGGAAACGAATTTTCCGAAGATAAGGTCCATGAGAGGAAGTAGTGCGTCAGCCGCTATAGCGGCAACAAATGCGACACCATTCAGCACCCAACTTTTGCGATCAGCATATATAAAGACTCGCTTTCAACCCATTAGATAAAGCCTAGTGTTGTCGTCTCCAGCATTCACGTACAAGGTACCCATTCGTGTCCCCTTTGGTTTCGCCGGATTGTGTATCACAACCTTTTGATATACTCGGACTGAGTCCTCTGTCCACATCTTTCAGCCTCGTAGGTGATAGTTCTTTCTCTGGCGTCATGGTTGACAAAGTACGGATGTTGTAGCAAGTTGCATCAGGACGACTCAATAGAAATTCTTTGCTCAAGATAAGCTCATTATAATCCACGGGGTCCGCGCATTCCGAAACAGTTTCGGGCCACGAAAAGGACGTGTGAACCTTGAGGACCACTATGTCGTCACGACTTGAGATTTGAGCGGAACAGGGGCGGAATGTCTTGGCGTTTCTCGCGTCTTCTTACCAATCTAGCGGATTGGCTCTGGACTTGCGATGTTGAACGGATTTATCTGGAAATAGCCTCTTTAACCCCAGTGAACTCCCAGTAGGCGTCCTGTTTTTCTCCATTGTTGACTGCTGTTGCAGTCATCTTGTGATGTTGATCTCACCTCCGGCGGATCCTTGCGCCGAGGATGCAACATTCACAAAAGTTTTGTCATGAGATGACGCTTACATTGTCTGGAATTCATCTCTCATCGGTAGGCTCGCGCAATCATAACTAGATGTGACTGACGTGTTTTGGTAAAGGCTCAAAAGTCACTAATCGTAGATAGGCAATCCGGAGTCCGAGAACTCCGAAGCTCTAAGCTTCCATCTCGCCTTCCTCGCGTTCCGTGGTGCAGCCACAAGCAATCTCCGGACGCTTTTCAGCATGGATCACGGAGATGACATGGATACAATGCTCGATGGGTCCGCCTCGAAGCGAGCGGTACGAGAAGTTGTATCCTGTTATGATTGGTTCAGCCATTAACAATCCTCAGTGTGACTCTTGCAGAACTAGGAAGATTCGATGCGATAGAGCTTTGCCTTGCTCGAATTGCAAAGCAAGCAACTTGAGTAAGCTGGCTTAGACACAATATGTCCGGATATGCAACTAACTCGTGAAGGCTGTACAACAACTGCACCCGCCCAGAAAGTACAGAAGCAGAGGATTCATGTCTCTGAGGAATAGTGAGTGCATATCATCATCGACGCGAACGTGCAGTATCCGTCTTGCCTGCCAGGTTCGAGATACTGATTGCATTTAGTGAGAAAAAGATCGACCGCATCGAGGATCGTCTGACAGGCATTGAGGATCTGCTCGAAAGCCTTGCACTGAAACTTGGCAATCTCGACGTCCGAAGGGACTCTACGGAGCACAGCAGTCAGTCACGGTCCACGAGATATGGAACAGCGCGGAGTCCGGCAGCAGTTGTCGAACCGAACACACCTGCACCGTTTGAAGGCGAAACAGCCATCAATAGCCAGTCAGGCTACGCTCGAGAGCTTCTGGCACAAGCCATTGGTAGTACGCCGTCAATTGGTCAGAACGCAGAGGTACAAAGTGCTCTAAATGCCCTTGGAGAATTAGTTACTCGTCAAGGCCAAATGACTGCACCTACAACATCCAGAAATCAGCCTCTGCTCAATCGCTCATTGGCTAATATCAACCCTGTGGACTTGGAACGACCTCCATGGGGGGTGGTCATCATGGTTTTGGAAAAGGCTTCGGGTAACACATATTTTCCTTCGTTTGGTTGTTGCCAAACTAACTTCATTAGTATTTCCGACCATGGCTTTTACTGTCATCTTTCCATTTCTCCAAATGCGAAACTTGACGGAGATTTTTGAGGACACGTACCAAAACCCCGGGACTTGTGCTGCACCCCGTCGCATCTTTGCTTATAGCATATTGTATCACATGTTTGTTGAATACGCAACTCTCCCGCTACCCGGAATGGACGTACAGGTTTTCCGCAAATACAGCGCACTGTGCAAGACGCATATGGAGGTGGCAATGAGCCAGCTAGACGTTTTCGTGCCCGCCAGTTATGAAAATATTATGGCACTGCTGCTTGGTGCTGCGAATGCAGTCGAGATGTGCAAGCCGTCACTCTGCTGGATCATGATTAGTTCGGCAGCTGGATTGTGTCAAAGTCTGGGATACCATCGTTATCAAACCATGAAAGACGAAAGTGAAGAAGAGCGAAATCCCAAGATGCATGTATTCTGGATGATCTACATGTTTGACAAGACATTATCGTTGCGCCTGGGCCGCGCGAGTGTCATCCAGGACTGGGATATATCTCTACCATTCATTGTACCGACTGGGAAGCCACATGAGGCCGCTGGAGGTGACGGCATGCTGACATATTGGGTGAAGGTTGCTAGAGTACAAGGACAGGCTTACGAGAAACTGTTTAGTCCTGCCGCGTTTGGTAGATCAAGTGAAGATCGTGCTCAGACAGCGGCTGAACTTCTTCACGCTCTAGGCCAAGCTTGGTTTGAGCGAGGGGAGACACCCATCACGGATAGCAGCACATACAAATCTCCACCGCAACCGAAGACAGGAACGAGCGCGCCAAATGACACTGAAATACCTTCCAAAAGCAAACGAATGGTTCAGCAATCCTCCGGCGCATCTTCACAATGTGATGAGCGTGCACATGGTAAGTAAAACTACATGTTTCATGTCATCGATCTCTCCATCTAATCCAACGCATTTGTGCATGGTACTGAGATCAGATGTAGCTTCACTTGGGCGTATCGTGGACGTGTTGTTCTACTCGGATGCTGTTGTTTACTACAGTGTATGCGCACTCATTCAGCGAGCTGTCAGCTCGGATAATGTCACATTCCACCAGCAGAGCCTTGCGTCTTCTCGATCAGCGCTTGTATCGCATATGAGGTGTAATTCCCAATTCAATGTTCAAGGAAGTGAGGAACTTTGGTCGGGCTATGTCCACTGGTCCATTTTACAGGTACGTGGATAGAGCAGCGTATGAAACATGTTCTAGAAACTAATCTAAGTTCAGGCTCCTTTTACTCCGTACGCTAATCCTCATGCCCTACGAGCCCCATTACTGATACACCTTTACTAGTTTCATCGTCCTCTTCTGCAACGCAATCCAAAACACTGATTCTAGTGATCTCCCCTCCCTATCCGCCTTCGTGGCCAGCCTCGAGTCGTGTCGCACAATCTCCGAAGGCGCAGACAAGCTCTACAAGATGTGCCATCTCTTCCTACAGGTTGCCAAACTGTATGTTCAGGCAAAGTTGCAAGATGGCTTAACTCGATCACAATCAGTTCCCGAAACCGATCACGCAAACTTTTACACAACCTCGGATGGAACGCAGCTTGATCTCAGTGCGATGACACAGTTTGATCCGTATCTCAGCGCCTTGGGCCTAGTACCTAATTCAGCATGGCCCATGGCGGGCTTTGCGACAAACATGGAGTCGCAGGATCAGAACCAGGATCTGGGCAACGACCTCACTGGTATGGGTTTTGGGCCACTGGGTGCGAATCAGAACTCAGTGCAAGATTGGTTTTCGGGATCGAGATACCTGATGAACCTTATGGAGGTTGGGGATGACTTTCAGATGCCTGACCTGGATTTCTCGTTGTAGTTGGCCTTTTGTTGAACTTGCGACAGGCAGTACATGGCTCACACAGAATGGCTGAAATATCGGTCTTGTTCAAATTCGATGATTGGATGAAGGTAGGGTATGAACAACGTCAGCCTCCAGCCTCATGACGTAGTACCGAACTACTGGGTGTGCTCAGACATATCATATTTGCGGCAGTTTACCATTCCCCTGCGACGTGGCAGGATTTGGCGGTAAAGAGTCTCTCGGATAGTCGAGATACCCGGAAGTGAGCTACTACCTCCACAGCAGAACACCGCAAACTGACTACAAGACCAAATGCCAGAAACAAATCAAGCTAGTCAGATATTAGTGGTATTTGTAAGCTTGAAGAGTTGTCCAGCTGTTGCAGAATTTCGCGGCGTTTTGGTTCCTGGTATCTTGACTAACGGCTCGGTACCTATTTGTCCAGCCAATCAGCGATGTGGCACTGCCTCACCAGCCACACTGCGTCACGCCTTCAGCCAAAGGTGGACCCCGCTTGACCTCCAGCGTTCGCAGCTCAGCCGCGATTGCACCCATGTCAGCAATGCCATGAAGTCGGCATGACCGAGCTGCGGCTCATGTGGCACTCTCTCAGGCGCGGGGTGGCTCATTTAAGAGCAGCGCATCCTGCCCCTCCCTCGCTGACAGCCTAATCTCACCACCTACACTGAACTCTCCTTATACTCCCACTACTACCACTATTATCTGTTCTTGAAGAAACGTTTCAAGCTTGAAAACCAACATGTCAAACAACGGGTACTACGGCCAAGGCTACGACGGCGCACAGCAGCCTTATGGGCAGCAGTCCTATGGACAGCAAGGCGACCAGTACAACCAGGGTCACGACTCGTATGCGCAGGGACAGGTGAGTCCACACATGCTATATAGTTCTCTATAGTGTAGCTAAGACAAGCGCAGGGCGCCTATCCTCCCTCGCATTCGCCTTACCAAGCTCCTCAGCAGCACGGTTACGGCGCCCCTCCCCAAGGCCAGTACGACCAGGGCTACGACCAGAACCGCGGTCACTCTCCTTACCCACCGCCTGCGCAACACCAACAATACCCACCTCAACAGCAGCATGGGTACGGTGATCAACAGCAGCATGGATACGGCGGTCAACAACAGCACGGCTACGGCGATCAACAACAACAACACCTACAACACCAACAACACCAACAAGGGTATGGCGAGCAACAACAGCACGGATATGGGGATCAGCACCAGCAGCCGGGCTACGGTCAGCAGCAGTATGGCCAACCGGGCGCACCGGGCGGTGCTGCAGAGGGCGACCGCGGTCTTGGATCCACGCTCATGGGAGGCGCTGGCGGGGCTTTCCTCGGTAGCAAGCTCGGTGGTGGAGCGCTGGGCACCATTGGAGGACTGGTCGCTGGCGCTATTGGCGCGAATATGTTGGGTGACAAGTAAGTCCACTCGCCTTTTTCCACAACAGACTGCATGCTGATGATTGATTTAGGAAAGAGGACAAGAAGAAGAAGCACAAGAAGCACGGCAGTGGTTCGTACCAGGGATCATCATATGCCGGTTCCTCTGCTGGACTCGGTGGTCTGTATGCGGGAAGTAGCCATGGGGGCCACAAGAAACATAAGAGCAGGAGCCACAGCCGGGGTGGTAAAAGCTCTTCATCGTCATCGAGCGACTCGGACTGAGCGTTATGTTTTGAAGGGAATGCCTGCTCAGTATGTATGTGTCCTCGTAGCTTATTGATACCTGATGGTCTTATTCATGTGTCTGTGCTTGTGAAGGAGTCGTTTGCTATGCCTCTAATTGGTCAACCTGTCTTACACAAAAGTTTTCTTCGCAAAAGGTTGTTATCCGTTTGAAAGGCACGTTGGATTTCATCTTGCGCAACCGTCTGTGAGCTATGTCAAGTGCGCGCGAAAGCTTCGAAAAGATTCCTTAGAATACTGCCACAACCCAATCCGGTTAGGCATCACACTAGCCATTTTTCTCCACCAAGTTACTCATCCACATTCGATCAATTTTCTACAACCCCGCAACAAGAAATACCAAACATCAAACAAACATGGGAGACGTTCTTATTCGGTTCCTTCGCAGTTCCCTGCCCGATGAACTTGTTGCCGTTCTCGAAGACGTGCTCAAGGCACTTGAATCCGGCGACTTCTTAGCCATTTTCCAGCAACCAGAGGTGCAGATCTTACTTGGATATGAAGATGACGATGTCACGAAAGATTTGAAGAGAGAGAATTTCGGAACTTGGAGCGATTACATTTTCCGCCGACTGGGGCTGATTTTGTCAAAACGGAGCGAAGAGGCGGATACACCAATACGCGAAACAGCAGCGTATCGTCAGCACCTCTTTCTTGCGGTTGCAGTTGCAGCGCTGTGCGCGTTCATACAGTCTACTGTTACGGGACCGCCATTACCTTTCAAATCTGCAGATATGTTGCTGCCGAAAGATGTCTCTGGAGATGTTGCACTGCTTAACAAGACGAGAGCAGATCTGGTTGCGTCGATGGGCGCGGACGGAATTGCAGCATATAGGCTGACCCCGAATATCGAGCTTATGTGTCTTGCGGACATGATTCTAACCTGTCCGCCGGTTCAGAAGAATATCGAGGTTTCGGCTTGGGCGAGATTGAGGGTGAATTTTGTGCATCAAAGACTCTTGAGCGAAGTTGCGCCAAGTTTGCAGACTGCAATCTATGACGACTTGAAGAATGTCGAGACGTTAATTTTGAACTCGGACAAGAGCGAGGAGGTCAAGGATTTGCATACAAGTTTCTTGTTGGAAAGAGCGGCTGTCCATACACATCATGGATTCGACAAGAAAGCGAAAGCGGACCTAGATCAGGCAACTTCGGAGCGCAAGTTTGAGTTTGCGCTGACGGGACTGTTGGGCAAGAGGACGAAATTCCAGGAGAAGGATTACAGTCAACTGCTTGTTCTAGCCCGAAGTGCTGGGTCAGAAACACTTGGGAAGACTGTGGATGCTCCAAAGCCAACCAACCTAGATTTAAATGACGATACCCTGCACGAATCAATCCAGTTCACGGAAAAGAATTCATCGATGGACGTCAAGAACGAGTCTACACTACCAGCCAGTCTCACGGAGATGGATCCGTCGAATCAGCCATTACTCAATCCACTAGACTCAGTGATTCTACTCTCGCTCGCAGAGAGCATCAAAAATACAAACCCGGCTGATGGAATCACCAGAGAAGAGACGATCCCGTATGCGACTCGAGTGTTGGAAGGTGGTAGTTCAAACTGGCAAATCTACACGCAGGCTCTCCTCGTGCGGAGTCGCATCGAGGGCTACAAGTCGAGAACTATGGAACGTGGTCTTCTCCAACTTCAAGCGCTTGTTGACCAAGTCATTGCGGAGACATCTGGCGACGCTACTACGGATGCAGAAACCAATGAGAAAGTGACATCCTTCTTGCCTCTTGCAAAAGATGAAGAATCTGCATCGGTAGCCGATCGACTTCGCTACGTCTTCCCACTTTGTTCGCCCTCGCGCTGGGAACTGGAGGCCGAACTGGCTGCACGCTGGGTGAGTGTCGGTGGTTTACGTTCTGCGCTGGAGATTTACGAACGACTGGAGATGTGGGCTGAAGCAGCACTTTGTTGGGCAGCTACGGAGAAAGAAGAAAAGGCACGTAGGCTTATCAGAAGACAACTCTTCCACGCCACCAATGGTAACGACGAGACCGCCGATCTCGATGCAGAGACATGGGACGGTCCAGCTCGACATCCCGCGCCTGCTGAGGCACCCCGACTGTATTGCATCTTGGGTGACATTGGTAATGATCTCTCGATGTACGAGACGGCCTGGGAAGTCTCTGGCAAGCGATATGCGCGTGCTCAGCGCTCACTCGGCCAACGTTACATCGCAAAACGCGACTACGAGAAGGCTGCAGAAGCTTACTCGCTATCACTGAAAATCAATGGCTTGTACCATCCTGCCTGGTTTGCACTCGGCTGCTCGTATCTCGAGCTCCAGCAATTCAAGAACGCAGTCGAGGCCTTCTCACGCTGTGTGCAGCTTGACGATCACGATGCAGAAGCATGGTCAAATCTTGCTGCTTCCCTCCTACACCTTCGTCCTAAAACTAGAACAGAGGATGACGAGAACGGCGAAACGAAAATAACAAATCACCCGCGCACTGATGCTCTCAAGGCATTCAAACGCGCTGCAACAATCAAACACGATAGCTTCCGCATCTGGACCAACGTTCTTGCCGTCGCTGCATCCACCTATCCTCCGTCATGGGCTGACGTCGTAACGGCGCAGACCCGTATCTGCGAGCTACGTGGTTCCACGGAGGGTGAGAAGTGCGTCGACGCAGAAGTATTAGACATGCTTGTCAAACACGTCGTACAGGCGGAAGAGGGCGTTGATATCTCCCGTCCAGGTCTGCCACGCATGGTCAACGAGCTCGTCGAGAAACACGTGAAGCCGCTCATTACAGTTTCCCCAAAATTATGGAGCGTACTGGCAACTCTGTACATGCACACGCAGCGCCCCACTTCTGCATTAGAATGTCATGAGAAAGCCTGGCGCGCTGTCACGAGCCAGCCGAAATGGGAGTCCGGGACAGAGAAGCAGTGGGATGTTGTAGTGGATCAGACGATTGATCTCGTGGATGCATATGAGACTTTAGGTCCGAGGGAGCGCAGTGAAGGGTTGGCGGCAGGAAGCGGTGAGTTGGTCGCAAAAGATTGGAAATTCAAGGCGCGTAGTGCGATACGCAGTGTCATGGGCAAGGGGAAGGAAAACTGGGAAGATGGTCCGGGGTGGCAAAAGTTGAGGGAGAGGATGGATGAGTTGAAGAACAGAGAGTGATATTGTGTCGGGGCGTGAAGAGAAGAAAAGAGAATCGACGTCTACTAGTCTGCGGGTATTATCCGAGAACAGGTTACTATCCAGGGTCACACTGTGGGTCTATTATCCATGAGCGTGCATGAGCTAGCTCACTCAGGCTTAATCTCGGTCCTGCGTTGGCGTCGATCTGTCGCAGCTCTGCGGCCGCTAACGGAGCTCCAGCGTCATTGAGGTTCAATCACCACAGAAACATGTACACGCAACACTTGATCAATGTGAAAATTTCAATAAAGAGGTAAAGCTTATCATAGCGGTCGCTGCATGGATCCGAACACCGACCCTGCAAAGATGGGTATAAATTCACGGTTTCCTTCTTTCTTCATCTTCATCTTCAAGATTAAGAGCATCAATCACTTAACAACTATAACACCATGGTTCAACTCAAGAGTAAAGTCGCCCTTGTGACAGGTGCCAACGGTCTCAGTGGCAATGCCATCATCGAGCATCTCATCCGCACACCAAAAGAAGAATTGTATGTCCTCTCGTGTAATAATCATTGACAACTGCTGACAACGACTCAGTTCCAAGATTATAACTACTTCCCGCTCCCCTCTGGGTTTCTCCTGGCAAGACTGGCGTGTCGAGTTTGTCGCCATCGACTTCCTCGACCCCGTTGAAAAGATCAAAGCTATCATGAAAGAGCACGGTTGTGAAGACGTAACCCATGCCTACTTCACGAGTTATGTGCACAAGGACGACTTCTCCGACCTCAAAGACACCAACATTCCCTTGTTCAAGAACTTTGTCGACTCCATTAACGAAGTTGCTGGCAAGAACCTCCAGCGTATGAGTCTCCAAACCGGCGGAAAATACTACGGCATCCACAAAATCAATCCACCCATCTGCCCCTGCCCGGAAGACCTACCCCGCGTTCAGGACGAACATCAGTTCTACTACGAGCAGGAGGACTACATCCAGACGCAAGCCGCCCAGAATGGCTGGAGCTGGACCATCATTCGGCCCGACGGGATTATCGGGTATGCGCCGGGCAAAAGCGGCATGTCAATCGCCTTGTCAGTCGCCCTCTACCTCATCACCTGCAAGCAAACGGGCGAGAAGGCCAAGTTTGGCGGCAACAAGTTCTTCTGGAATTGTCCCGAGAACCAGTCGTATGCACCCAGCATTGCTGACCTTACCGTCTGGGCAATGACGCAAGAGCACACCAAGAACGAGGCTTTCAACCATGGAAACGGCGACGTGGTCCTCTGGAAGACACTACTGCACCGCCTCGGCGTGCTCTACGGCGTCGAAATCGACTCGGAGGTCTCGGCCAGCGGCTCGGAAGTCAAGGAGGCTTCGTACTCGGCGTCGAACTCGTTCAGCTTTGCCGGGTGGGCGGCCGACAAGCGCCCTGTGTGGGAGACTCTTACCGAGAAGTATGGCGGCAAGAAGGAGGCGTTTGACTGGGCTACGTGGTGGTTCCTCGACTGGGCTGTGGGCAAGGCGTGGCCGACGATGGTCAGCACCAACAAGGCGAGGGCGTATGGGTGGACAAGGTTCGATGATTCGATCAAGGCGTTTATGGAGACGATCAGGGCGTATGAGAACGGTGGCGTGTTGCCGAGCGTCAGGGATCTGAGGAAGGGGGAGAAAGGAAACGTGAGGGGAGGACTACCCGAGGTGTATGAGCAAGGGTGGGATGGTACGTATACAGGTCCCAAGGGGCAGTAGTGCGTAACGTTATGGGAATCGATAAAGTGTTGAGATAGATGAACTCGAAACCACCTGCCTTAAAAAATTCATCATGCTGAAACAAGCAGTTGCTATATGACAATCTAAGACCCTTGCAATGTAGGATCCTACCATCCCCGGACTCGCCCGATCTGTCGACACCTGCAGGATATCTTCACGCCACCATCTAGATCTTCTGGCAAAACACACTCCGAATCTTTCCATCCCACTCTTTCGCCAGTGTCTTTTCCTCAACCTTCTTGTCCTTACTACCAACCTCCTTCTTCGTGCCATCAGTCGGACATCCGGTGTTCCTACATGTGTTAGCAAGCCCATCGTCGAATTGAAACCTTACTCCACACCCTCTCAACCAAACACAACCACCAAGAAACAGAAGTACTTACAGATAGAATTGGCACTTGACGCCCTTCTCCACACTCAGACTGCGCACCTTGCCGTCAAAGTCGCCGAAGATGTTGTTCAAGTCGGTGCAATATGCGTTTGCGGGAATAGAAGTGCTATCCGTGCCGAGGGGCGAGACGGCGAGGTTCTGTTGCTTGTAGATTGTTGCGCCGCCGCCGGTGGCCTTGTGATAAGATTTAGCAGTGAAAGTCAGAAGAATTAGAGATATATACGGTTGGCGCAGCAGCGACAAGTGCGCTCATAAGACCGAGAATGGAGATGGAGACGCGCATTGTGAGACGTAGGCGTAGCCTTTTGGTTCGAGAGAGGCAAGTTGAGTGGCTGTCAGTGCGGGTTTGGTTGAGGAACAGTGTTGTAAAAGAAGTCGAGGGAGAGGCAGTAAATACTTCACTGTGGATCTAAACACCGTGCGCGTCTTGTGGTGAAAATGATGCGTGCCAAGGATGTTTTCTTCTTCCAAGAAGGACGTATTTTAATGAACACGATGAGCTGATCGGCAGATTCATTTGCATGTTCGCTGTCCTTCACTGCGCAACCACAGGAATGCGCCATGGCTCTCGTGTGTTACCGCAAAGGGCTAGTGTGGCTGGTCTGGTCAAATTCTTGAAGCCCGATGGAATGGACTTTAAGCCCCCTCCCTCTTTCTTGTTTTACACAAGGCCTGATCTGATAGTGGCTCCCTGACACGTTTGCGGGCTGACAGCGCGCGGACAACAATGGAGCGTACCGATCATACAACCCAGCTCTGCAGAATTTCTGATTTCGCGGAAAGTAAGCAATTGATTCAAGTTGTACCCTGGATTTGCAATAGCACAGTGACTCCCATTATGAGCATGATCAGAATTCGACGTAGTCGATCCGCTCACTATGGTTGGGCCTGTATGGCGAAAAGATTGGAGGTAAGGGGGGCGGAGCGCAAAGCTGAATATATATCTTGGTACTTCGTGTCGACGTCTAATGATGCTAAAGCCCCTTGAATCTATCGAGAAGATCTTCATAGGTAGGCAAGTAGATGTTGTGTTCCTCAATGAGGGACTTAGAATCAGACTATGTTAGGTTTGGTGACGTACAAAAGGTTACTTCACGCTACTAGCGTATGCCAAGTGAGCTTACCTCACTAGACGATGACTAGGAAAGTACGATCAAAAGTTACTGCCTGATCCTGGCGGCTTGAACAGACATATATATGATGATATATCATTCTCGAGCAGCTAGTAGTAATACTCCAACTATCCTACGCCATATACAAAAGCCGAGCAGGACGTGCCACAGCAGGCAAAACAACAGTATGTGACAAAGGAAAATGTCGAAACTCCTGGAAAATACAAAAACTACGTGAGTAGAGAATTCTATACCAACGCCATGAGGGTATTAATAGTGTGAACAACCGATCTAGAGTGCAAATTGAAACTCCGCTTATGAAAAATAAACACTAACAAGGACTACGTATGCCCTGCAAATGTGGACTCATCCTCTTCAACCTGCTGAGACTCCAAACCCCTAAGTATTTGTGTTAAAAGCCCTGCAGCAGGTGGTGAACATGGACTACCAAGAGGTGAAAACGCGTTCCCTCCATATCCAACATCACCTTTGCTAAGTTTTCCAAACGTGCCTTCTTGTTGACTGTTTGGGCTGCCTAGGCCTGACTTTGGCGATGTCAGGGGTGTCCTGAAAGGGCTCGACTCCTCAATATCCATACATTCACGGGAAACAGGTCGCGACTCGATGGCAGCTAATCGAGTGAGACTGAAAGGAATGGGCTGGTATAGTGGCACAGGCGAACTTAGAGTGGCTGATGCTGATGAACTCAATGGACCGCCTGTGAATTGCACAGCAGGTGGAGGATTAGGTGGGTGCTGTCTCAAGCCATCGATTCGGTCGTATGACTGCGGTGGCTTTTCAAGGTGCCATCCTGCACTTTGACGGCGCAATACCTTCTCAGCCGTGGATTGTCCTCCGACTGACAAAGTCTGCGGTGCCACTGAATCGCGGGTTGGCTTGTACGTGCTGTATCTCGGTTCTGGTAGTTGGATCTCGTTCCTCAGCTTCTCCTTCCCGTCTGGCACACGGTTGGCGAACACAACACGAATACTTTTATACAGGTAGTGGCGGCCCTTCGACGGACTACAAATATGCAAGTGAATCAGATATCGCAGAATTGGACGGTCATTTGGATCGTCTGAGTTACTGAGCGCCGCTTCGGGTCGGTCTGTGCCAAGGTTCTTGCGCGAAGATATCGGCATGTCGATGATAGGGCCGGCGGAATAGCTGCGCTGCCTGATGAATGTTTTCTGACCTGGTTCCATATCCGACACATCATACGGGACGAGAAAAAGCTTGACTGCGGTTTTGTTCGGGTTTTTAAGAACAATTTGCAGCTGGCCTTGTGGCGGAATCCGGTAGCAGCCACCTTGTGGGGCCTTGGGCGATGTTGACCGTCTTTTCTTCTTTTCCCTCCGTCTTATGTGTTCCTTTGTAGTCCGATCCGGCTGTTGGTCCTGATGATCTAATCGAAATTCGTGGTCGTCTTGTTCTGGAATGGGTACTGTTTGTCGGCGCTTGCGTTTGCTCGCTTCTTTATTCTCCTCAGGCGCAGACAACGAGTTTTCCAAATCTACCAAGCCCACATATGGGCTTGGCTCATTGTCTGATATTATGCCGTTCCCAGTGTTGTAGCTGTAGAAGACAGCGGGAAAAGGCACCGTCACATGGGGTGGACATTTGAGACTAGATTTGCATTGCCCTTTTCCAAGCACTCCAATCTTGGCAACGAAGTTCAAGGGGCGTGAAGGTGTAGTTGACATGCGTCCGCGTAGAATAGACTCCTCGTAGGACCCGACCATAGGGGCGTGGTGAAGAGGCGATGCTTCGGAGGAGAATGAAGGTCGACGTGAGCTCAAAAACGGTGTTTGTGGGTTGGACTGAGGTTGAAACTGGTTGACTGCTGTCATAGATCGCCTTGGTTGATGCGCTTGGTATGGTATTGACCCTCCGTGCCGCAGATGCCGTGCTGCCGGAGTGCCGGATGCAGACGTTGCCATTTGAGTCGACAGAAACTCATTGAAGGACGCAGGAGAAATCGTCTGCGGCCGGATGTGCCTCTCTGGACTTCTGGAACCATCTCTGGATACTGGTCTCGAAGAGAAATCTAAGTCTGTGTTGTTTGACTGCTGCACAAGTGGACTTGTTGGAGGCATGAAGACAAACGGACTGGACGATGACTGTGACGTCGCACGTGCTCGGGAGACTGTGAATTCGCAGCTGGGCACATCTCTGATTGGATATGACGCATTATTCCGATAAGAAAGATTTGTAACTGCTGGAAACGAGCGCTTCCATGGCACGATGGGCGAAGTCGCTAGGAAATTTGTCAAAGAAGGCTCATCGTCAGATCCTGCGTCTGCCTTCTTTTCTCGAAAGTCTCCCGAATGTAGGGCGGATCGAGGTCGTTCGATCGCTAAGCCCACCGAGGAATGGTCCCGCAAGGCCTCAGGAGTAGACGTGCGTGATGGCTTGAGTTCAGCAGACGGGGAAAGAGGAGTCTTTGGGCGACCCTGATATGCCGGTCGCAGTTCAGAGTTTATATCGTGACGGCCGCCGTTCTATGACACAAAATCAGCTTTCTTATCGCTTCAGCGATGACTTACTTTCTACTTTGAAAATACAAAAAGACGACCTTTACTCACACTTTGCCGCTGCTGCCATGGAGGGCTATTTACTCTCTTGAGCTTTTCTATCAGCTCCATTCGATCGAGTAAAGATGGTTTGGATTCGTGATTAGATGTATCAGGGCTTGTTTCAAGGCGAACATTCGAGTCTGCGAAATCTCTTGCACACACGCCTTCTAGCAGTGATGTGTCAAATCCAAAATTCGACGTTCCTTCTCCTTGAAGTGCAGCCAGTGTCGGTTGACGTGAAGATGACCGCCGCGGCGGACTGTCACCAAAATCATGGAATACAGGCATATTGAAGACAAGTTATCGCAGAAAACAGCATAGATACAGGTTGTGACGGAAGTGATGCGCTTTTGGAGGCGTGATGGACGTGGAGCACTGAGATGGCTGCTTGGTACCCGGGCGGGGACAGATCAGGTGGTTGGAGCACTTGCTGGCTCGACGAATGACATGAGTAAAAGTTTCCAGTTTGTTCAAAAATGCGCTGGCCACCTCACCGCGCATCTGTCTTTGTCAGTCTCAAGGTGAAACGACGTGGAGCTCCGGCGCAAGATGCGGAGAGGATGGCGACAGGGTTCTGCCAGATGACGCGCGTGGTCGTCTCGACAAAGAGAAGGTTGCTATCGCCGCTGGTAGAGTACGGCAGCCCTCTACACCGCTCTTGACTGGCGCAAAAGAGGTCACACGACGGGTAATGACTCTTGACGAGGTGCATCCCGGTCGCTATCAGCAGAGATACGATGGTGCACAAAGCTGGGGCGTCGAGTCTCTGCCGCGGCTTTCGAGTGATGTAACTGGTTGATCACGTGCCAAGACTTTGGTGTCTTAGATTTCCGAATCGCTTTGCCTCACGATCTCTGCACCCCAATTTCAAAAAACACTACGTAATTACAACATGGCTTCGAAACGGCCACGCGAAGACGACTCAGCCAGACATGCAAAAAAACAGAGAAAGGGCTTCTCTGTTGGCCCTGCGAATCTGCCTGATGGCACATACAAGCGCAAAGGTGAGTGGTCACTAACTTTCTATTTTACTGCCATGGTGGCGTGCAGATTCCCAATCTTCGTGCCGCAGCAGAAATGCAACCTTCATTTCTGCGAAGGGTTTCGTACTGACAGGGGCCACGTGGCTAGCACCTTTTACATGCCGCAATACCTTCTCCGACCAGATACTGACTCGATGATTAGTGCAAAAGATCAAGAAAGACCTCATCCACAAGGCGAAGCTGAAACAGCAATACACCAAGCTGAAGGCTCGAGAAGAAGCAAGCACGACGCCTCGAAAATCCGTCTACGACCGCGACGATGAGGTCAACGACGAAGACAACGAACCTGCCGAGCCTGTTCCAGAGCCCACTCTCGATCCGCATCCAGACAGGATGAAGATGCTGGAGGACGAAGAGGCCAACCCAGAGCCCGAGCCACCAAAAGAGCGAAGAAAAAAACAGCCGCGCTCACAGCCCTTCAGGAAAGAGGCCGAGATAGCGCAGAAGAACAAGGCAGAAGCGGACGCACGCCGAAAGGCAAGGAACGACGCAGAGAATGAGCGTTCAATAAGGCTGGCAGAAAGAGAGCGCTTCAGAAAAACTATGGCTAAGGCGCGAGGAGGACCAGATGGGAAAAGGAAGCTCGGTCGCGAAAGCACCGTGTTGCTTGCCAAAGCGCAGAGGCTGATGGGCAAGACCTGAAAGCGCAATACAGATGAGGTCGAGAGTCTCGAGGCCTAGCGATCACAGAGCTGGCTCAAATGGCGCAAGCTCATTGTTAGCCTTACGGGAAATCCATACCATGTGAAAGCGCGCCGAGCATCAGCCCGAACCCCTCCTTGAGCGTTGCAACACACGTACTCGACGCGACGTTCGAGTACTAGCTCACTGGCGCGTACACATCAGTGGACGCAACACATGTGCTATCAATTTGGGTTCAAGATTCATACAATCTGACTGACGCGAGCGCATATTGTCTAACATCACACACGTAGCTCTCTAGATTGTCACCATGCAAATAGTAGTAATATAATTCACCCACGGACAGCCACAACGGTGGCAACTCAACTTGACACTCATAGGGCCGATTATAATAGCACATGAAATCAAATTAATGGAGCATGTTACACGAACAATTTACAACTGCTGACTATTGATTTAAATATACTATGCCCATCCTCACCCATATCTAAGCGTGTCTTGAACAGGCCATCAAGTTTGGTAACACTACAAGATAATCTATAGTACATCTAGTTCTAACTCTTGCCCAACATACTACTCTTTAGACAGGCAGACAGGTGCTAATTTAGGCTCGAAAGGTCGTTCTTTGCTACCTAGTCTTTAGGCTTCTCATCGCCTTTCTCCAAACTCGCCTTATATTCTCCCCAAAGCTCCCCAACCCCCTTCCCACAACATCCCTTCCATACCTTATCAGCATCATATTTACACCCCTTCAAAGCCTGATTGATCCGCCTCACCACATCCCCACCATGTTCCTTCTCCAACCACTCCAAGAAAAACCCCGTCCGCTCATACCCAGCATCCCACTCACAATCACCGTGTCTTTTCCAATGCGGCGGTGCATACCCGGCTTTCAGTCGCACCCAATCTGCTATACCCTCTATGAGCCCCCCAGGCGCATCGCCCTGCCCGTTGTGCTGCCAGCAGTGCACCATCTCGTGCACAAGCACGCCTGTGATCTCTTCTTTCTGCCGCGAGGCAGGCACGGAGGATATGTACGATGTGTTGAGGTGGATTTCCTTGTGGTCCGAGTCGAGGTCGAGACCTGTTGTGTAGGCTACGCCGTCCATGGCGCGGAGGACGAGTGTGATGGAGCGGGTGGGGGGTATGCATGAGGGGTCGAGAGAGGTGTATAGATGTGTGAGGACGCTGTTAACGGCGTGTTCGAGAGCCGCGGAGGCGTGGAGGAGCCGGAGGAATGCGTGCGCGCCATCTGAGGAGAGGTCACGGAGTTCGAGACGGAGGAGGGGCTTGCGCTGTGGCTTGACTTTCGATGTTGTTGTGTCGGAAGCGGTCTGTGTTGTTTGGGAGTTGTTGGTATTGTGTTCGGTGGATGGGGGTAATGCCGAGGATTGCGGGGCTGGCGGGACTGACGTCGAGGTAGGAGCAGGGGATGAAGCGGAAGACATTGTCTGGAAATAGGTGGGTGTTGCTGAGGATGTCATTGGAGTTTTGGATTTGTGGTGTATGATGTTCAGACATGAGACGAGAGATCGAAGCTACCTCCAAGCTTCAAACCAATCAGACAAGTCAGCTTCGACAGATATGGAATTTGGCAATTGCGATTGTCGAGTTATGGAAACATTTCTGTACGTAGAATTTATGAAGTTGCGCCGTTCAAAACTCACACGAACTTTGTGTTCTACATGGTCGTGGATAGAGATGCTTCAATATCCACGAAAAGCCGCTAACCATACTCCTCGCTCACCATGCTTAAGAGCTCTTGAAAGCCTCGGGAAATATCTTTCGTAGCTCCTGCAAGCTCCTGATCTGATAGTTGCATGCGGGTTGTTCTGGTGCTTTGTCATTCTTATCCAACAAATGTGCAACCTTCCATCCCCGTTTTTGTGCTGCTTCACAATTGATGTAAGAATCATCTGGTTCATGTCAGTACATATCTAGAATTAGGATTCGATCTTCTAACTCACCAACGAAGTAGCAGTTCTCATTCGACTTCACTCCAGCCTCTTTCATCGCTTTCTCGAACATGTGTGCTTGTGGTTTGCAGTAGAACTTGTCTGAACCATAATCGCAATACGTCATGCCCTCGAACAAATCATCGACCTGTAGCAGCTTGACTACTCGCTTTCCGTGCGTAGTGTACGCGTTCGTGAACAACCATAGACGGAACTTGCTTGTGTCGATATCTTCTATCAATTTCCGGAGTTCAGGGTCTGGCTTGATGACGTCTTCGAGAGGTAGTGCGTCGTCGACTTTGCTGTTGTACTCCAAGGCATCGACCTTGTGGTGCTTGACAAGTCCTTCAATAGCAAGGCCATATTCCTTATAGTATCGGTAATGAAGTTCGTTTGCTTCATCCTGCGATAGACTCAAATGATTTTGGAAGAATTCGTCTATCAACTTCGCCATCATGCCGTGGATTCCAAGATCTATGAAAATCAGTGTCGAATACGATATCTTATGATCGCAGGATGTACATACTCTTCGAGTACAGGCAGTTGTCGATGTCGAAGAAAAAGACTGGCTTTTCATTCTCCTCCGCCATATTGACAAGTGTTTAGGGATTTAGTTGAAAGTCGCAGTAGGTGTGTTGTGTATGGCGTCTTTTGAGCTCCGTCTTGGGCAAGTCTACTTAGTTTTTTGAAAACTATTTGATAAATGTGCTGGTGTATGTGCTCTGACAGTTAGGCTTTTCGCGAGCAGATCCTTGATATGTACAGAAAGAAATGTGAGAGACTCGTCGTGATTGTAGAACAGATCTAGCCGGGATCTCAATGACCTGGGTGGTAAAGACTAAAGTAGAGTCATCATCAGTGCGTGGAGCATTGGGGAAAGTGACGACTCGATTGGGAGTAGTGCCTCGATTGGCGCGTGCACGTTTTCCTCTGCTGCACGCTGGCCGCTCGCTCCCAATCCCGTCTCCTTCATCAACATCAGCCCCAAACAACAGCGTGTACCCCACCTGTATTTGTATATCTCCAGACTTTGATCATTCGCGCATTTGGACGTGGTTGGAACTGAACTAGCTTCACGTACTGTTGTAAGGCACATCGCCCGCCAGTCGCTTATGTCGACCATCGCAGCACCGCCGCGTCTGAACGGCAACAGCGTAGTACCCGCAGAGGTGCTCCGTGAGGCCGATTTTCTCCAGAAGATCTTGCAGATACGCGATGAAGTGCTTGCTAGCAAACACCCGCGTATCCATCTTCCATCCAAAGTAATTGAACAGGTCGCACCGCGTCTCCCGCAGACGACGCTGCCGAACAGGCCCACGACCAACGGCGCTTCAAATGGCATTCACGCCTCGCAACTGCTCCCTCCGCGACCGGAGAGTTCGCGTCAGCAGTACGCGTCAGCCAACGAGCTTGTTTCTCCTGTCCCCCCTACACAACGACCCTACTCAGCCAAATCCGTCTCATCGAGCATCGACCCGGTGCTGCTCACCAAGTCTGATCACCTGATCAGGGCAGAGCTGCAGCTCAAGCGGCAGCAAATAGAACGCCTTTTAAAGGATCAGTTTGATAAAAAGGGTCGTGGCAATGACTTGGAAGAGCGAGAAACACACGTTGATGTGGAGAAGTGTCTGATCGAAGCTCAGATACGGATTCCGCCTGTGTCTGGGTTGCAGTCTACGACTAACAACAGCGACGGCGTGGAGTCTTTTGATGAAAACTCGTACTATTCTAGCAAAGCAGACAGTTGGTCTTCAGAGGAGATTGATCCTAAACAGAATGCCAATGCTGATCCTGCAGGTCCGTTTACTCCGCAGGCAAAGCGATCTGGCATTCAAGTAGCTGCTCAGTCTCGTCCAGTCGAGCCTACAGTCATCGATCTTGATGAAGAACTGTATGAGCCTGCCGATGACATAGAAATATATGAGCCTGAGCCGTCAGGGCTGCTAGAGACGGAGGAGGAAGACTACTCGCCTCCTCCTGCCGATGTCGGTCCAAGTGAAACCAACAGAGGACGGGCGCGAGACCGTGGCAATCAGCGCAATGGTGGGACTAACGGGTATGATCTTATCACTTTTCCTTACCACTCTCTCTATACAACTCGTCCTATCGAGTTCCATTGTGAAAATCCCGTTGGTAGTCGTTGCATCGCACGTCTGCTGAGATCACGCTGCAGATGTGCGGAGCATATTCATCACCGGGGACACAAGTATGAACGTCTTGACTTCCACGGCCGCAAAGAAGCTTATGTTTACTGAAGTCGGGAAACGACTCCACACATGATCTTCAGGCGTTGCGTCGATAGACATTTCTTTATGGTCAATTATGCTGGAAAGTAGAATATGCTAATAGTTCAACAGATCATCTCGTCAACAAAGCCCCGTGGGTCCAGCAGCGCCTCTCAATAATCCTCGCAAACGCAGAAGAGAAGAAAAGCGGCGCCAGCAGCAAGCGAATAAGCGGGTAGCCCGTTCTCCCGAACCGTACATCAAAGAGGAGCCACCGTCACCTCCCCATTTCCCGGCTTACGCTGATGCTCCAGCTAGCAAGCGGCGCGCATTGCAACCACTACCCAATGATATTGAGGTTGTGACTCCACAAGAGAGCGCTAGGATGCAGCCAGTCTATTACAGAGAACCGGCATCAGCACCGCGACCTTATCGTGATTACGAAGAGTTGTCGTCGCCCACGGTTATACGGGTACCACAACGTCGACCACAGCGCGACGATGACCTTCGGCGTGTTGCAAGCCTCCAACATGCTCGCATGCCATACTCTCCCGTTGGCGGTGGCGACGTCTATGCAGCACCCGAACCTCGTCCGATACGTGCAGCATCACATGCTTTCGTGGATCGGCCTGAGCAACCCGTTTACCGCGAGGCTTCAGTACGTCCCTCAGCGGCACCGCGATATATGCATGAACGTTCTCGCTCGCCAATCCACGAGTACCTTCCGCAACAACAATCTCCCATGATCATGGCCCCGCCGCCGCGCCGTATAGTAGTCGATCAGTATGGCAACAAATACTATGCAGCACCAGTTGACGCCAGGGAATCAGCTGCACCGCCTAGCAGGCGGATGGAGGTTGATCCTTTCTACGAGCGCGCGGTAACGCGAGAGCCCACAATGCGTGCGCCAGCTCGCACAGAGATGTATGAGGAGGACGTGCAGATGATGCCTCCTCCGCCGCCTCGGCGATATGTGGAGGCTTCGGAGCCCGAGATGATCGACAGTCGACTCTATCGCCCACGAGAAGCATCCCGTCGCCCGGTAGAGATGGAGTATCGTCCACAAGAAGTGATTGAGCGGCGTTCTGTTTCACAGTATGAGGAGATGGGCCCTCCGCGTGAGTATATGTCGTCGAGAGCATACAGTGTGCGTCCGGAGGTTATTCGTCGAGAAGTGCCCGAGGGATATGTTCGCCATGAGAGCGTGCAACCGGGCCTTGTCCGTGCTTCTCAGCCTCATTACCGCGAGGTTAGCATTGTGCACCAGGAGCCCTTTGATGATCGTCGCTTCATGTATAGTGCGCCGGCGCCGCAGGGTAGACGATACGTTGAAGATGGAGATGTTGTACAAGAGCAGTATGCGGCGCCACCACGCCAACGGTATTAGTGGGGGTGGTCTTGTTGAGGAGTTGGTATTATTAAAAAAGGTTGTTTCTCAGGATTGCCTGTTCAGAAGACGTGCGTTTCGCGTACATGGTTGTAATAACCTGGAGTGTAGAACACCTTGTAGAATTACTTGGCTTGCATAGTTGTCGTATTCATCACACTTGGTTAGTGTAGTTGTGGAACATTTGTATCAATCAATCACGTGTAACGTGATTATTTTTCCGTGAATCTGAGCGTGGGAACGCAATGTGTCGAATGCAGATGGTTGAGGATCAAGCAATATGGAAGGCTTGGCGTGTGAAAATCAGTGGGGGGAGAGGTGCACGTCTATTTGTGGAGGCGATCGTCTATCGATTATGTTAGCGGACCGGTAGGTGGCGCCAGCCTCGAGGCGGAGCCGCATGACGGATCGGAGGGTGTCGTGTCGTGTGTCGGAGGTGCCGTGTTGTGTTGTGTTGGACAGGAGATGGACGTTGGGTCGGCATCATGTCTCCTCAGCGCTGATCTGGTCTGGTCTGGTCTGGGTCTGGTCTTCCTTCAGGTGCATATGCAGCCGAAAGGAGCATGTGCGTTGTTCTGCTCTGTTCAGGGAACGCGGTACGGCTATCTATGAATAGTCGGCGTCAAGAGAGCACGGCCACCCGACCATCCGTCATCGCCGTCGAGTAAGTTCCATCGTGTTCTGGGGTCACGTTCATTCCATGTGATGCTGATGCTGGTGCTGATAGCGACTTGACTCGACTCGACTCGACTCGAAAATCTTCGTCTCGCGCTCTGTCGTTGCACGGCAGGGACGTTGGCGCCCCTGCGTCTGCGTGCACAACAGCCAGACTGCCACGCACGGGGTGCATTGCCATTGCATCTGCTTTTGGGGGGTCACGGTGGTCACGGGGGCGGGCTTGTAGTCGCCCAAGGGCTGGTTCATGGCATGGGCGAGGTCAAACAGAGTTTGTGGCACTGGCAGAAGCAAGTTGGGCGGTGTGTGTGCAGTGTGCAGGTGCAGGGTGAAACGACGCGGACGGGGCGGGCAGTGTCAAGTGCATCGAGGCGCAAAGTTAGTTTTGGAGCGGGATACGGTGGTTGTATAGGGCAGGCAGGAGGGTGGTGATGACAGGGTGGTGATGGAGGCGGGCGTGCTCGTATGATGGGAACGCAACCGTGACTGCACAGGCGATGCTTTTTTCCACGTCCAAGGTTGGCTGGCTGGCCGCTGGCAGGCAGCCAATCACGGCCCCACTCAGCCCTCGACGCATCTCAAGCTCGACTGCAACTGCTCCCTCTTCCCTTCCCTCCACTCCACCACCACGCAGCCCGTCCGTCTCCCAGGGCTTCTCAATCCCGCCATGCACAAGATATCAAACTTCACCGGCTCGGCTCGCCATGGCTGGGAAACGATGAAGCCGTCGGCCGGCTTTCCCTTCTCGCGCTCCAACCACGACATGCCCGTCCCAGCGCCCATCAAGCGCCCCACGACGGCCACGTCGGCGCCGCCGACCATTCCGCCCGGCACCCAGGTCAACCTGTCCTTCAACGTGCCCTTTTCGTCCAACCTCGTCGGCCCGGACCCCGACGACATCATGTGGGCGAGCCCGGGGGCCATGGCGCGCTGGACGCACCCGGAAGCCACGGCCGACAACACGCCCACCCACAAGCTGCCCGTCCACGCCCAGAACGTCGACAACCTGCGCAACCTGTGCCGCGACGTGAGCGAGCAGACCGAGGGACGCGTCTCGGCCACGGTCGTCTCGGCCGAGTCCAAGCCGCTGCCCGGCCTGCAACGGGGCCCGCTGCGCGCCCTCGTCACCAACGTGTGTCTGGCGGGCGAGCTCGAGATTGTGCACTCGATGCGCTGCAAGATCCTCAACTCGACGCCCATCTCGCTGGTAGGCTCACACCTGGCACCACAGCCTCATCGCGCACTGGCTGACTCTTGGCACAGCGCTCGTCGTTTGTCGACATCGACCACAAGCTCATCTTCGACCAGGCCTCGCAGACGGTCAAGGGCGCCGTCCTCAACCAGCTCGACCTCATCGCCAAGACGACAAAGGCCGACATCTTCCTGCTGACCCCCAAGCAGCCCGACATCGAGTCTGCGAGCTTCAACGGCAACGTCGACACCATGGACCCGCGTCTGCGCTGCGCCATCTTTGGCGACCTCGAGACCATGGAGCACGCCAAGACACGCGTCTTGATCATGATTGACCAGATTGTACGTCGCTGCTTTCCCCTGCGGTCAAGCTCTTACTAGCGCACCAAGCTAATTCAAAATCGTCACAGCTTAAGCGATATGTGGACACAATGAAGCTCGAGCTAACCATGCACACGCTGATCTGTGGACGTGGGCGCAAGAACATCAAGATGATCGAGTCTGCCACAGGGACCGCAATCTACTTCCCACCGCCGTTCCCCCGGCTCTTTGGGTACACGCCCCCAGGTGCTCAGCGTAGACCAGATGACTTGATCTACATCACAGGAGAGAACTCGGAGTGCATTCTGCGCGCCAAGCAGCGCCTCCACGACCTGGTCATGTCGACCAAGGTCTTCGTGAAGCCAGTCATGGTGACTGACACCAAGCTCGATGCCATCCTGCTTGAACGTCTCGACAAGGTGCGCAAGATCATCGAGACCAATGGCTCGTACATCCTGCTGCCACCTCTGGGCGTCCAGCGTGGTGTTGTCCGAGTCCAGGGCACGGATGTCTTGCATGTCGAGCGCACCGTGCGCGAACTGATGTCTCTCGTAAGTCGTCCACAAGTACCTATTGATCCACACGCTCACAAATGTAGGCTGGCCAATTCTACAGTGCCTCATGGTTCATCACGCACCCTGATCCCACACAGCGTCCGCCCACTGCTGCTGACGTTCGCGCCATGCTTTCTGACATCTGCATCAACTCTGGTGCTGAAGTCAGTTTCGAGAAACTCAACTTCCACATCTACGGGTCCGATGATGCTGTTAGAGCTGCTTTGATGGTCATTAGTAACATTCCGTTTGTGAAGAAATCTCAGTACAACATGAGCGTCAAGATCGAGCTTGCCAACGAACACAAAGAGTTTGTTAGCGGTAAGAAGAATGGCAAGATCAACAAGATCATGAGCCACAGCAGCGTGCAGATCGTCTTTGATGGCTTCAACGAGTACAACTTCTACATTGTAGTCCGTGGTGCCCAGTATGAGGCCACCAAGAATGGTCTAGACCTTGTCGAGCAAGAGATGCCTGCTGCTATCTCCTTCCATGTCCCCGACCAGTATCACAAACGCATCATTGGTATTGGCGGTCAGCACATCCAACGCATCATGAAGAAGTACTCTGTCTTTGTCAAGTTCTCCAACGCCATGGATCGTGGTGGGTTCGGCAAGGAAGAGGATGACATCAAGGTTGACAATGTCATCTGCCGCACACCTGCTCGCAACGCTCAGAACCTCGATCTGGTGAAGCAGGAGATCATGGATATGGTCGAGAAAGCCGACGCAGAGTTCGTCTCCGAGACCATCAACATCAACCGTCTCTACCATCGTGAGCTCATTGCGCGCCTAGACAAGATTGACGAGTTGGAGAAGAAGTTCAACTGCAAGATCACCTTCCCCAGCACCGAGGAAGCGAGTGACATCGTTACCGTCTCTGGCCCTGAGTACCAGGTGCCATTGGCTGTTGACGAGTTTTTGGTGAGTTTTGTATATGACCTTTGTTTGAGAATGTCAACTAACCAGTTGCAGGGTATGGTACCAGAGACTCACGACATCGGTTTTGAGTCCTCCGCTGAGCTCAGTGAGCACATTCGCTCTTCCGAGTTCAAGGCTGATATCCTCGACAAACTCAGGACTCAGCACGTCGTCGATGCTCAGTTTATGGAGCCGCAGACTGAGACGATTGAAGGCAAGGAGCAGAAGATTGAGACCATCCATCTTGGGTTCACCAGGAATAACGCTGGTGGGCTGAAGGATGCTACGGATTTCCTGATCAACCATCTCGTCATGCATGGCCTGGACACGAACACTATCCGTGGTGCTCTTCCTCGTCCCAAGTCTGACTCTTTCGAAGACTCGTTGCCCTTCTTCGAGTCCAAGCTCCTTCAACGAGCCGAACCTGCTGTTGAGAGCACCGACTCGCCAACTCGCTCCCACTTTGGCGATGATGAGCGCCCTGGTATGCTTGATAGACTTCGCAAGCCAGGCAGCATGTCGTCGTTCACATCCATCTTTGCGGGACGCAAGAACACCAACTCACCTGGATCGCTCTTCAAGCATGCTTCCAGCAATGCCTCCAAGGCATCCCTTGCCAGCCTCGAATCCACAGGTAGCTACCGCAACCCGTGGAACGACAGTGGCATCAATCTCGCGGACGACGAACACCACAACAACGGCTGGCCGATGCCAACTCCGCGTTATGAATCCAAGTTTCCTTTTGGTTCCTCTTCAGCGGCGACCGGGGACTCAACTCCCAGGTACGATCCGCGGGGCTCCGTGGACAGCGGGCGCCCCGGCACTTCTCATTCTGCATCTGGATACCCGGCCCCTATTGGGCCTCCCCGTTAAATGATACCACCTATCTTCCTATCTACAGTACTACCCCTCCGGCCCCTTTACGAAGAAATACCCCACGCTCTCGGCTACGCGTTTATCCAGTGCGACGACAAAAGAATTATACCCCTCTCTGATACGGCGTATATATGCAAAAGCCATTGCTTTGGCTTGGTTGTTTGTGTTTCGAAGTTGTGTTTTTGTGTCTGTGCGGATCGTTAATCTTTTGTGTTTCATGTTGTTAGTTTCCTTTTTTTTTTTTTGCTTGATTGTTTTCTGGTGTTTCTGTTTCCTTCTTCCGTTTTTTTTTGTGGAGTGTGTTGCTCTGAATGATTCCCCCATTGGCGCAAAAAGAAATATACCAATTTGCTGCTTTGTGGACTTTTTGCGTCGTCTTGGTCTGTGTGTATGTGTGTGTATGTTGCGTTTTGCTTTTTCTTTCTGCTGCTGTGTTTTTGTTGTTGAGCTTCTGTCTGTTTTCTTGGGTTGTTGGGCTTGGGCGTAGGAGTGCTTGGTGGATCGATACCCCCCGCCCCCTCCGTGTCGGATCTTGGTGGGAGGATGGATGGATGGATGGATGATGTATGACATGGTAGATATGCGATGGAAATGCGATGGGATGGGATGGGATGGGGTGTAAAAGGGTTGTGCGTTTCTTCGCTCTCTGCCCTCGAGTGCGTCAATGATACATCTACTTATGAGGGTGACGTGGGAGTAAGAAACATTTTGTTTGGCAAACAACATAGGACATACACGATAGAGCAACAGAACGCATATATACCCATTGCCATTCTCAATTTGCTCTCTTGTAATCTAACCTGCCTTTTCAGAGCGCAATCGCCTGAGAGAATTGAAGTGACACTGCTCGATGCGGAGCGCGGCTTGGCATGCACGTGGGGTTGTTCGCGAACAGTGACGTCGGCGTTAATTTATCTAGATCCGAGCTCGAGCTTCCCCATCCATCCATCCATCGTCATCCTTGCGCCTTTCCAGCAATCGTCTACAATCAAAACTCAAAAACCATCTTCTCCTACGGAAGATTCTCCCTTTCTTATCTTCAATTTCCTGCTCATTCTTGCCAATGGCTTCCAGGCAATGCGTTCGCGCTTTGGCGCTCAGGCGTGCACCTGTTTTCGCCTCGAGAGTTGCGCCGGTTGTGGGTGGGCAGATTCGTTTGGCTAGTTCGCGGGGCGCGGCGAGGGGTGTGATTGGGGGTGTGAGGTGTGGGGTTGTGAGCTCGCGTGATGCGCAGCAGAAGAGGTGGGAGTCTGGTGCTGCGGGACAGAAGGGGAATACGGTGTATGAGTTTGAAGATGTGAGTTTTGCTCGTGTGATACTGAGGTGTTGAGTCGTATTGGAAGGGAATTAACACACAACCCAGGTCCTCAACATCCTCGAAACACCCTCCTCCTCCCGCCTCCTCATCGACGTCCGCGAACCACACGAATACGACGCGAATACTATCCCCACCGCCATCAACATCCCCGTCTCATCGCACCCGGATGCGCTACTCCTCGACGACGCGGCGTTTCTGGAGACGTTCAACTTCGCCAAACCTCCCCTCGGCAAAGAGGTAGTTTTCTTCTGCAAAGCGGGGGTCAGGAGCAGGGCTGCAGCGGGCTTGGCGAGACAGGCCGGGTATGTGAATGTGGGCGAGTATCCGGGGAGTTGGAATGACTGGCAGAAGAAGGGTGGGCCGGGGACAAAGTCGCCGCCGAGCCCTGGAGGGAGGGGCGAGCCGAAAGAGGGCGTTAGTGAGATGAAGCCGAGTGCGGAGGCGGAGAGTGGGGTCGAGGATTTGGGTGCTCAGGGGAGCCCGGATTATGCTGATGGTGGGATTACGAAGGGGAAGCAGTAGGTTGTGGACTGGGGGGAGTGTATGATGTGAGTGTATATATATAGGGAAGAGAATGAATCGATACTGTTTATTAGGGGTCGTTCATACCGTCGATACAGCGTTCAACAAAGGAGCAAAAGTAATGCCAGAAAAGGAACACACAAATCGAACAAAACTCACACTGAACATTACACTGAGCAGAGTAAGTCAACGAACACACCACCCACCCACGAACTTCCAACGCCCACCCCAACCTTCACCGATCCAAAGCCTGCGCCTGACACATCTGCCAGTACACACCCCGCCTCCTCAACAGCGACTGATGATCCCCCTGCTCCAGCACCCGTCCACTCCCCAGCACGAAAATGACATCCGCCTGCTGGATCGTCGCGAGACGGTGCGCTACGGCAAGGACTGTACATGTCCTCTGTCTGGATTGGCCATCTCCCTTTACCCCTTGTCCACCATCACCCTTCCCATCATTCATTCCACCCACCCCTTTCCCATCATCCATCCCACCATCCAACCCACCCACCCCCACCCCAGCAACCCTCTCAATAGCCCCCTGAACCAACTTCTCACTCTCAGAATCCAACGAGCTCGTCGCCTCATCCAGCAGCAAAAGCCGCGGCCGCCTCAACAACGCCCTCGCAAGCGCAACCCGCTGTCTCTGCCCGCCCGACAGACTAAGTCCCTTGGGCCCGAGCCGCGTGTTGTACCCCTCGGGCAGCGATGCGATGAAATCGTGGATTTGTGCGTCGCGACATGCGGCTTCGATATCTAGTCTACGTTTGTCATCATCACCGCCACCGCCACCGCCGCCGCCGTCGCCGTCGCCGTCGCCGTCGCCTTCGTCTCCTTCGTCGACGGAAAGCGCCACATTCGCCGCAATACTCCCATCATACAACGCGGACTCTTGACTCACGAGGCTGATTTGCGCACGGTGTGCGGATGGCGAGTGAGTGTTTATGGGCGTGTTGTCGAGCAGGATGGTGCCGGATGTGGGCTCGTAGAAGCGCTCTAGCAGCGAGATTAGGGTGGATTTTCCGCAGCCGGAGGAGCCTACTAGTGCGGCGAAGTGGCCGGCGGGGATGGAGAGGGTGAGGTTTGAGAGCACGGGGGTGGGGCGCGAGGCGTAGGTGAAGGATAGGTTGTGAATGGATATGCTGGGGCCGAGGGGGGAGGAATTGGGGATGAGGGGGTTGTTTGTGGGGGGAGGGGAAGGGATGCTTGGGGGGCGCATGCTGAGGATGCGGTTTGCTGCTCCGGTTGCTTGGGCCATATCTGCGTCCAGTGGTGAGAATGCGGTAAGACGTGGATATACGTGAGTGAACCGACTTACTAGGCGCAAAAGAAAACCACGTCCCCGCCGCCACAGCGCCCTGCACAACCGCCATATAAACAACGAAAAAGTCCACAAGCCCATACTCGCGCGCCGCAAGCAACGTCCCCCCATACCAAAACGTCAGCGCCATACACGCCAACTCCACACTATCACTCGCCGCAAACACAAGCGTGCTATACTTCGCACTCCCAAACGCCTGCCTAACATGCTGAGCAAGCAGCGCCTCGTACCGCGCCCCAATCGTGTCCTCCATAATCAGACTGAGCACGGTGCGGAACGCACCAACAGCCTCGGTGGCGAACTGACTGCTGTTCTCGAACACCTTGGCGTTCATGGCCTCGAAGCCTATCTCAAGCCGCATGCGGTAGTAGCCCGCGGTCAGGATGACGGGCAGCACGGAGAAGAGCCCGACGAGGGATAACTTCCATCCGTAGACGAAAGATAGGATCAGCGAACCGACCAGGTTCACGATGGCGATGAGTGCCAGGGACATCTCCGTCGACATCAGCTGCTGGATCTGCGTGGGGTCTGAGCTCAGTCTGGCAGTGAGGGAACCGGGGCTGTGCGCCGGGTCGTCGAAGAAGGGGATGCGTTTGCGGATCATGTTTACGAGGTATTCTTGTCGGTAGTGTCGTACTAGGTGCGTGGAGATCAGGTGTGTGGCTGTCCCTAGGATGTAGTATGATAGCCCGACGCCGGCGGTTTCGACGCCGAACATGGCCGCCCAGAAGTTCCCTTCACGGACGAGGCGGGGACCGGTGTATACGAATACTTGGATTACGTTGGCGAAGATGTAGGCTTGGAGGGGGTAGACTGCTCCTGCGCCGAGGATTCCTAGGGTCGCGAGTGTGTAGAGAAACCAGTGGTGGCGCTGTTCGGCGACGAGGCGGCCGACGCTGCGGAGTAAGCCTTTTTCTTTGTATGTTGTGTCGTTGTCGTCCGAGGAGGTGTGGTTCTGTGGCGAGGATTCTTGCGCCTTCGAGGTGGTGGATTGAGCTCTTTCTGTGGTTGGTTCTTCGCACTCGTCGTCTTCTTGGGCTTCTGTTGTGAGTTCTTGGGCTTGGACTAGGCTTCTATATACGCCTGCTTCTATCTGGGGGTTTGGTGTGGTTAGTGAAGATTATCGGTGTGAGTAAAGCAGGTTCAAAGAAAGGGGAGTAAATATCGACCAGGGAGTCCCTAGAAGTTCAAAACAGACACACCACAGCACCACATACCTGCAACAGCTCCTCATGCGTACCCTGCTCCACGCACTCACCCTGCCTCAACACAACAATCGCATCCGCCCTCCTAACAGTCGACAATCGATGCGCAATAACAATCGTAGTCCTCCCCCTCGCCACGCGATCAAGCGCCTTCTGCACAACCCTCTCCGTCCGAACATCAATCGCACTCGTAGCCTCATCCAGGATGAGAATCGGCGGCCTCTTGATAATACTCCGCGCAATAGCGATCCGCTGCCGCTGGCCCCCAGAGAGCCTGATTCCACTCTCCCCCACAAGCGTATCGTAGCCTTGCGGCAGTTTGCATATGAACTCGTCGGCGTACGCCTCGCGACACGCTTCCTCCACCATTGCGAGCTTCTGCGTTCTGGGCAGGTCCTCGTAGTGTGTTCCGCAGAGGCCGTAGGCGACGTTGTTGTAGAGCGTGTCGTTGAAGAGGAAGGGCTCTTGTTGTACCAGCCCGATTTGGGAGCGCCACCATTTCAGGTCGACGGTGCGTAGGTTGGTGGTTCCTGTGCGGATGCTGCCTGTGCAGGTGTTCGGTCCTAGGTCGGGCTCGGGTTCTTTCTTCTGGTTTGCGTTTTGGGGCTTTGCGGGCTTCTTGTGGTGGCTGGGCTTTGCAGTGTTATCATGATTTTTGTCCCCAGTTTTGGGCGTACCAGCTTTTCGAAATGCCCTGAACTTCCTAGGTTTCTCTTCCTCTTTAGCAAGCACATCAACAGGGACCTGGTCCCCTATCTGGTCTGTGATTTCCACCATCGCAGTTGTCCCCAGCAACTCATACCACCTCTGCACCAGGCCGACGATGGTGCTTTTGCCCGACCCAGAAGGGCCTACAATCGCCGTAACTTTGCCAGCACGAAGTGTCAGATTGAGCTTATCAAGGATCTGAACGTTAGGACGGCTGGGATACGAGAACGACACGTTCTCGAATACGATATCGGCATCAGCGCTGATGTCTGGCTCTTTCACACCAGATGTGTCTGGAACTGGGGCGTCGATGGTAGTGAATAGCTCAGTGGCTGCTGCGCCTGCTTTCGCAATGGCGATGATGGGAGCCACGAGCCGTCCGATGTTCATCACAGCCATCATGACGGAGAAGAGTACGCTGTGGGTGTGTGAGCCGAACGTCTCAGATAACAATAGTGGGCGATAACGGAATACTGGAGTACAAAACACACTGGATAGAGGAGCGGGAAGTAGACCAGGGAGCAGACTCACACGGTAATCACACCAACATCGGCAATCCGACCCTCGCTATACTGCTTGATCCCATACCAGAAAGTGAGGCCAAACGTCCCATACATAGCCATCATTGAAGGAGCAATCATGAGCCCAGTCAACGGTGCAGCTCTCTTCGAATTATCCATAGCCTAAACCATCAACCCATGAGTTAGCATGCCCAACCCCAACATATCCATTTCGTCGCGATTGAATCCCGTAAAACAAAAAACGTAAACTCACCTTCCCCAACATCCCCCGATGCAGCCTCGCCAACTTCCCCTCCGCCCCAAACGCCGTAACAATCCTCACAGACGCAAACATCTCAAACGCCATCGCGGACGCATCCTCCACATGCCTCTCCGTAACCTTATGAATGCGAATAAACGGCGGCAGCACCATACCATACACGACCAGAATAAATGGCAGCGCCGCCGACGCAACCAGCGTAAGCAGCCAGCTCTTCGTAAACGCCACGACATACAGGCCGATTGTGAAGGCGAGGGATTGGAATAGCATGGCTAGGTGCTGCGAGATGGCGAGCTGGATGGTGTTGGAGGATGTTGTTATGCGGGTGGAGACTTTGCCCGGGCTGATGGTGTCGATTAGGGGGATTGGCTGGGCGAAGAGGGCGCGCAGGTAGGCTAGGCGGAGGGCGGCGGAGATGCGGAGACCGCTGATGCGGATTGTGAGCTGTTTGGGGGTGGTTAGTGGGTGGAGTAGTTAAGGGGAGGGGGGGTGGTTCAGACCATGGCAATGTATGTCAGGACGAATTTGCCGATGAATAGGTAGACGATTAGGAGGGCTAGGCGGTTGATCTCTGCTTGGAACTCGTTCCGTGTTACTGTTGTTCCGGGGATGAAGTAGTTTGTGAAGTTGCCGACCAGTTGGCCTGGATGGTCAGTGAGGTTCGATGTATAGGCTGCGCTTGCAACACACCGAAGACGATGTTCATGAGTGGCATGGTAATGCCAGAGCCGATTGCCGTGAGGCAACACATTGCCATTAGGAAGTAATCCAAGTTCGTGCCATAGGAGAGCACGCGCTGCGGATCATCCATCAGCGATTGAGCAGTCAACGTCTATCCATGGCACTTACAAAGTAGTTAACCATATCTCCTTTCGAGGCTTTCTTCGTCTCGGTACCACCATGTTCTTTCTCCTCAACAGCTTCCGCCACACCATCTTTCCCCGTCACCGCATTCTCGACGACTTGCGCCTGTTGTGCAGCAACACCCGCCTCGACGCTAGCCACAGGGTGCTGTACTTTATCCTTACTAAACATGACTCTCAAAAACCGTGCAACATACAAAGAAACTAAAAGCTACTCAAGATCCGTCACAAGTCGAGTATTAAAGGCCAACAAAATGTTGGTGCCTAGAATCTATGGCGTTTCTCCCTGCATATTATGTGCAACCCCCAGTTTAGCAACAGGAAATTAGCAGCTCGCGTATATTTATCCGGAAGATTACACGAGTCGACATCTGGAGGATCGACTGCCTGGGTGTTGCGGTGCACAAAGGCGGGCCTCTCAGCGAGGTCGTACCGATCAGCCACCCCCTTGGCGTAAAGCGACGTCCATATCGAGCGAGGAAATGCGAGGTGACGAATATCGGAGAAGTGGCAATTTTTCTGCCTTTGTTTACCTGGATAGTTGGATTGAGATAGTTTACATATTAGATAGACAGGTGATGTAGTGCGCATCAAGGTTGCCGCTACCAACAAGATGAATACAAAGTGGGGCCTCCGATCTCGTGACCAGCCGTTACGCCGACTCTTACTCCCAACCACCACGCAGAGATTAGTACCAACTATTTGCTTACCGGGTCTTCCGGCTCTTTCGGGATAAGATGTTGGCCAAGGAAGATACAACACGATATAATACAATAGAACACAACACAACACGAATCGAGCATATCACTCAGATAGAGAATACCTCCTGTTAGGATACTAACTGACAGTGATTTTTGGAGTGGGTGTTATACATCTACACATTTACACATACAAGCATGAACTAACCTATCCCAACCCGCCCTGCCACTATAAGGTGACAGACCCACCCCCCATTTCCAAGCGTGACTTTTCCGCGCATCGCGCTATACAGTACATACAAGTACAAGTCCAAGCACCCTTGCAACACCACTCAACCACGCCCCTCCCACGCGCGTTCTCGCTTCAACAATCCCTAATCAACCCCATATGAAACACAATCCTCTTTACCCCCACCAACTCATTCACTTCCTCTCCCCCGCCTTAGATTTCTTCCCGCCATCCTCAGCCGTCGCATCACTTGCATCATGCGCCGCCTTGGGGACCAGGGTCTCGCTCTCACTCTCACTCACAGGCTGCTTCTTCTTCTTCTCCTTTGGTCTGTAGTTCTCCGGCACGAGGCCGAGTTCTCGTCTGTTTTCCTCGAGTTTCTCTGGTGAGTGTGGTTTGGAGGAGGGTTCGGGGGAGGTTTTAGCCTGGGCAGCGCGCTCGGAGGTTTGCTGTTTCCTGGTGGGGGCAGGCTGTTGGTCGGTGTGTGTCGCATCCGGCGCCGGAGATGTGGGTGTCATATCGACGTCGGGGGTCAAATCGTCGTCGTTGTCGTCGGCGGCATCCTCATCATCAGCGTCGGATTCGAGTTCCGAGCCGTAGACTTCAGGGTATTGGCGGAAGCAGTTTTGCATGACTCTGTCCGTATGTTAGCTGTGTTTCTTCTTCACTCCCCGCGATTTCCCCGTGCGAGAGACAAAAAAACGTACTTGAATTTGTCGATGCAGTCCATGCCCTTGGGCTCCTCCTCGGAAAACACAAAGCAGCTAAACGCCCCCTTGAACTCCTCGCCACACGGCCCAGTCGCCATGCCGCCCAGACACGGGCAGTCCCAGTTGATCTCGCCCGTCTCGGGGTTGAACGCGCCTTGCTGGCCAGCCTCCTCTTCCAGGCCTCCTAATCCGCCCTCAGACTTTTCCGTGGGTGCCGCCGAAGCTTCATCCTGTGTCTTTGCATTTGCAGCCTCCTCCTCTTCTTTTCGTCGCTGGGCATCCAATTGCGCCTTGACAGCTCTGCGCTTCTCGCGCTCTGCGGAAATAGACTCGATAGTGGGGAGCTCGGATTCTGGCGTGAGAGCGTGGGCGGGATCTACGTCGGCACGTTAGCTACGCCTATCCTTTGCATCACAACTCCCCCAAGCAAATGACGTACAGTCCTCCTCCTCCCTAAACAGGTCATTCGTATTATAGTAGTATATTATCGCTCCTGCAATACCCAGTCTTGCGAACAGACTCTTCCAGCTCCGCGACTTCTGGGCGGGAGGTGCTGTGCTGAGGAATCGGGTGGTGGGCCGGGGGACAATGGCACGCAGGGACGCTGGGCGCGCAATTAAGCGCGGAGCAGCGCGGAACATGATGGGGGGCAAGGAAACGAAAAGGAAAGAGCGAACGAAGAAAGTCGTAGCAGGCGTTTGACGGGATGATGCTAAAAAGTTGCCCAAGCGGACGGTGATGCTCGGAACCGATATGGAGATTTCTAAGCCGAATCGACAGGGATTGTTAGGTCACGTGGAATAGCCACGATCTTCACATGTTTATATATGTCATCCCTGCAGAACATCTAGGCCGTCAAAGCTTCATTTTTGGCGTACCAAGATGCAAAGGTAGATATGTCGTCTTGACGGGGTGCTAACAGATAGTACGGGTACACCTAGAGCTGCGGTTCCAGACGGGTATTATTGAAAAGCAGAGACCTTGTATGTACACGGAAGAAGACCTGCCATGCACTCGCATGCTAAACAGACCAACTCCAACCCCGCTAATCGTGTCGAAAATCATAGGCTTGCTGTCGTATGACCGTAAAGAACCAAACAAGACACCCCACAATTGCCCAAATCAGCCGACTGGCATTCTTTCGTGAAACCTTACTGCTTAATCAAAGAGTCATCGAGTTGAGAGTCGTGAGATGGTCGGAATCGAATGGAAGAGAGACAATAAATCCGGATGGAAACGTCTAGTTCTTCGGTGGGTAGCGCTTGAAGAAGTACCTGCAATCCAATCAGCAAGTCGACTTGTAAACCGAACTAGCTCGTGACTTACTGGCTAACAAAGTAGTCCCCGACGCCGAAAAGCCCGAGAACACCCGCCCAAGCTGCAACAACCTTGCCGGTCAGTTCTCCACGAGAGTGTTTCCTGTATGCGCCAATGCTGAGCAGAGTACCAATCACAGCCAGACCAACCGCATTGCTGACAACGACCGGGTTGTCGGAGTTCTTCTTCACCTTCTCCTTCGCAGATTCGGCCTTCTCTTTCGCAGCTTCGGCCTTCTCCTTTGTGGCCTCCTTCCTGGCGGCAGCTTTCTGCTTGATGTCCTTGGCGGTCTGTTTGATCTCCTCCTCACGCTCTATGCGCTCCTCCTGCGTATCGGTCTTGACGGATTGCTCCTCGTAGTCCGAAGGCACAGATGAGATGTGGGGGCTGTCGACATCGACAAGGGAGGAAACGCTGTCCTCGGTGTGCTCAACCTCTAGGGGAGCAGGGGCGCGACTACAATGTCGTTAGTAGCGACTCTTATGATGCGTGATGCTTGGCTCCAGGTAACAGTAGATGCTTGTTGCGGTAGGCTCGGAAGTAGACGTGGGACCGGCGATATGATTGTCCCAACACTAACACGCCACTCCCAAAATACAACATTTCGCATCAACGAGATCAATTGACTTACGCCTGTCATCTGTGAGTCAGTCATCTTTGGTGTGCGATTGACCGTACGTACCTCTTCAGGACTCTGTTTTGGGCCACTGGCAGCAACGGAAGCGTACGACATGATGATAGAGTTGGCGAGAGATGTCAAGGATGAGGGTTGCGGGGTAGTGGAGTGAAGTGTGAAGGTAGCGGTGATCTGATCGGCGGGTGTGGATGAGGGACGGGGAGCTTTGGCAGATAAAGGGCGATCGTCTGAACGCGAAACAGGGCTCTAGTATTACGTCAACCCTCGCTTAAGCGCGTGGCTGGCGGTAGGTGCTCCGCGATTTGCTATGCCAAGGATGGGAACAAGATGTCGCAGAGTAGTCTCTATGTGTGTGTGTGTATGTGAAGAAAGCGGTGCTTTGAGAAGAGATTCGTTGTTTTGAAGTCTAATTGATGTCGATGCTGGGGTACCTATAGAACTTGGCGCCGGATGCAATACTATCCCAAAACATCACCAAACATTGCACAATCACTAGAACAAAGCAGAGCACGGGCAGTTTGAGTTTCATTCAAAGCCGCATTACAAGCAGCCCTCAACGGCACGGTGACAACTTCTCCCTCCATCCATGCATATACGCCAATCATATGATACAAAACAGAGAAATCCAGAGAACAACTCGGGAGTATCTAGCTCATCAATATCACAAGGCTCAATGAATAAGCATCAAGAGTAAAGATCGCAAATTGGAGATGGGAAGAAGACAAAACCGCTCAACGTCTCGGGTCGTCGGATGCAGAACTATGCTCTGAAATCGAGAAATTGACTTTATGGATGCAATGTCGGTGGTGGAACGCGTGAGGTCACGATAGAAAACATATGGCTACAACCAGATCTGTTGAATCTAATCCTCGCCGAACACGGTCTTGTAGTTCTCCAAAAGAGCTTGAACAGCGATACGTTGTTGTGAAACGTCGGTGAGTTCGCGTTGAATATCCATAGGCCTCATGATGGTTGGAGCGAAAACGACAGCGAGGTTCAATGGGGTCATCTAAGTGTGTGTTAGCTGCGGATCTTGATATGTAAATAGGGCTACTCACCAAGTTGTCGCTGGCGCGCTGGATGACCCGTGACAAGTGGAACACCAAGAATTGAAGTGTGTCGCGATGAGCCTTGGGAATCTCGTTGACAGCGGCGATCAATGCCTTTATTTGTGCGTCATTATCCTCGAGTACTGTCGAGCAAATTAGTATGATGCATTCGAATTTCTTGTGGACGGGAACTTACGGCCTGCTTCTAGGAACTGGTCATATACGTCGAAAGTGATCAACGGCACGGGAAGTCTGCGGAAGTAGTTCTTCATGGCGGACGTAACTGCATGTATGTCCAAGTCGGGATCCGAAATGTCGTGCTCGTTGTCAGACTCGAAGCCGCTGCGAACCTGGTTGACTTGGGAAGTACCTCCACTCTTGCGGTAGACTCCTTCAACATCCATGCCTGAGCAATTGTTAGTAACAGTACCGCATCCAGCTGAGCATATGTACATACCTCGCAACTCAACCTCTTCGATGCACCGGCTGACAATCCTTGGAATCATCTGCTTCTCGAACTCGCACCGAGCGCTCAAGTCCGAACCAAAGAGGACAGTACTAGCGTCGGCGGCCACGTTGGTGCTGCTGTTGTTCTGCATCGCCGTTCTAAAGCGATCATTTGGTGGATACTGTCTACCTGGAGGGCCAGGTTTGCCAGCACCGAACCAGCCCTTTTGTGCTTGCTGGTCCTCTCTACTTCTGACAGAACTAGACATTGAAGCGAGGTCTGGTTGAGTGTGGACAGATCCGTATGGCGTCCCAATAACCTTGATGCTGTTATACTCGTCCGGCTTTGTTGATTCTGAACCAAATGCTCCTTTGAAGCCTTTGGTGACGTTGGTCTTGATTGCCTGGCCACCTTTCTTCCACGTGGAAAACTTGTTGGCCTTTCCTGGTTTCCTGATGTTAACAACCTGCGGCTGGGCCAGAGTAGCTTCACTGTCCGCCTCATGCAGATTTGAGAATGAATGATCGTGAGTGATACCGTGCGCGTCGACCGACAGTTCTGACTTGCCGCCCTTGTGTTGCACGTTGTATATGCCAAGTCCGTTTGCTGGGGGGTCGAAGTTCGGAGCACTCTTCTTGTTGGTTTGGTACGTCTTTTGTATGTTGTCCACGAGATCTCGGTACATGGCAGCCATTTTGGTGTTTTGAGCAGTGAGTGTCTCATATTCTTGGAACCCTTTGTCTTTCATCTGTATCAAGTTGGAGATCTCGTCGGTCAGCTCGGCCCTCTTGGTGATCAATTCTTCGATCTGATTTCCAAGTTGGTCTTTGAGCTTTTGCAAAGACGTCGCGAAGTCTTTGACGACATCTGATTTGAGCTGGTTGATGTCCATGGAGCTGTTGCCCTCTTTCGTCCGCTTGAGGTGATCGGTCATGATCTCCAATTCTCGAATGATCATTTCGCGTTGCGTGTCTAAGACCGCCATGGTGTTGCGCTTTTCTCTCAAGACAGTATTCGCCTGACGAATGTCCGCGGCGCTATTTAGAGATTCCTCAAGTCCGTTCTTGGCCGCTTCAAGTTCTGCAATCTTCTGTTGAGCACGGCGCAATTCGTTTCGCAAATTCACGCTTTCCTCCTTCGAGTCTGGCGAAGCAACCGTGGGGCTACTGATGTCTACAGAGCCATTGGTAGGCCACTTTTTGTGGCCTCGCGAGTTGACTGATCCACGATCGCTGAAACTGCGCCCATGCTTCGACACAGCATTAGAGACTCTTCGGAAAACGCCGTTGTCTTTGTCGTCTTTATTCTCTTGGCCACCGAGCAAACGCGCAAAGTCTTCATCCATAGAGAAGTCGCCCTGAGCGCTATAGCGTGGAAGGACACCTGGAGGGAAAACATCTCGCGAGCCTTCGCTATTTATGCTACTTGCAGTGTCAACATTCTTGGAAGATTGTGCTGCTGGTGGATGGGGTGGGGCGCGTGGCGATGTGTACGTGTCTGTAGTAGGCGGCGCAGGCCTTCCAGCAGAGCGAGCAGGAGGCACAGGAGTATCGGAATAGGACTTGGAAGAAAGGGATTCCAGAGGGCTACTGATACCTAGACCCGCATTGAGATTTGCTGTCGCTGCGGCTGCAGGCGATGTGCGCTCAAGAATTGTTGACGTGGGTGACAGCATGGACTTGTCACCTCTAGCGGGGGGCTTCTGTGATGAAGGATTGAGTGAGTCTCCGCGGGCAGGTCGCTCGACTCGCTGAGTAGAACTAAAGGAAGAACCTGACGTATCCGGCGAATCCTGCGTACCAGTGGGCGGAGAGGACGTGAAAGTCATCGGCTCCATAAGGGGACGACTTAGTCGGGCGGACATGTCCGTGGTGGGGGCATGCTGTTGCGGCTGGTGTGACGACTGGGGTGGAGTTATGGATTCTGAATTCCTGCGCTTCACCTCTGTCTTTTTGTTCTGTGGTACGTCCTGTAGCTTGAACGGATCCGATACTTGCGAGGGTACAGGGGAGGCATGCTGACTTCGAGACCGTTCCGTGCCAGAAGAAGCCTCAGCTGCGGCATCTTTCCGCTTCTTCAGCGTCTCCACTAGATTTTCAGATTGTTGTCTTCCCTTCTCTTGGTAGGCGATATGCGGGCTCGGCGGTCGCCGCTCTGTAGAAGCTGGTCGAGTGTTGTTCTCTTTCAGCTTTTCCCGGTGTTCCGCCGTCGGTCTGTTGAAGTAGTCGCGTCCGCTTCTTCTGTCGTTGCCTATTGATTGAGTGAGTGTCACTGGCCGATCGCCAAAATGTCTGCTCGACCTGCTGAGCGGTGATGGGCCGGGCGCAGGGTTAGGATCAAGGGCGAAGGGGAGCATAATGCCATCGTCAGCGGCGTCTGGGGTCTCGACGTGAGTGTTGGTTTTGCTGTAGGTCGTGGCTGGGAGGGTGAGATTGTCTGGTTCAAGGATATGGTCAGCACACTAACCTCCAGCTGAGCTGGTCAGGTGAAGCAGGGTACATACCTCTTCTGGTGAGATCACTCGCTGCTGGGGATGCATCGCGCCTGTAGCTGGAAGACGTGTCGCCCCTCCTTGGTTGGGGCAGCCTGGGAGAGGTGTTGGTGGTTGGAGGCTCCGAGTATATCTCTGAGGGCGTCTCCACATCTGGAGTAAAAGTGGTGCGCTGCTGGGGCTGGTCCTGGCCAGGCAATGCGGGCAGGGACTTGTCCACTTTTGGCGCCGCTGGGGCTGGTGGTTTCTTCGACTTCTTGCGCCGGCGAGCCATGAGCGACTCATGACAGGCCATGCAGAAGATGCCCTGCGAGGTGCGTGCATAGCGCAGGTTCTCGATCTTGCGCTTGCAGTTCCTGCATCTGAAGCAATTCGCGCAGAAGGCCTGGTCGCCCGTGAGGATGGCCAGGTCCTCGATCTTGTTGCCGCAGTGGTTGCAGCTGTAGGTGCAGTTGTTGCAGATCAGCGAGCCGTCGCCGAGGAGCAGCAGGTTCGCGTCCGAGTCGAGGAGCGTGCCGCACGTGTTGCAGCGGAAGCAGTCGATGTGCCATCGGTTTCCGGCTAGGCAGTGTCAGTGTGCTGCTCAGGACGCGCCCCATACATGACCAGCTGGGGGAGGCGCGGGGGACGCCATGCGTGTAGGGGGGAGTGCATACCGAGCTCAAAGGCCTTGCCCTCCTCGAGAATCTGGGCTCTAGTCAGCGGCTGCCGGGCCAGAAGTGTGCCAGCTGCCTACCTCGCCGCACCCCTTGCACGGATACACGACATCGTCCTGGTCCAGCGGCGACTCGGGGTAGGTGGGCGACTCCATGCTGCTGCTGCTGCGAGGTCGAGGTCAGGTCGACGTCGACGGCGACAGGCGAACGGGAGGGGTCCGGGGCGCGAGGGTGGAATTGGAGGGCGAGGGGACGGGCTCGGGCGCGCGCAGTGGTGAGCAGTCGTGGGCGGCGTCGACGAGGTGAAGTGCCAGATGGCGATTGGCAGCGACAGACGCGGTAGCCGTCGAGGGCAGACAGTCTGTTTGCGCAACGGGACCGTCGTCGGCCAGCTTCACTGCAGCAGGGGTTCCGCCCAGGGTAAATCAGCGGGCGGGGATCGGCGTGCCAGGACAAGTGCTGGAGACACGACACTAGAGGGCGTCGACAATTGTCACTGCAAGGCACTCGGCCGCGCCATGGACAAGCAGCACGCCAGCGTGCATCTGACCGCCTGAAACTGGCCAGCACTCCCGAGCAATCTGCTCCACACCGCACCACGCTCCAGCTGTCCCATGTGTGAAGGCCTGCCAATCAGCCCCTCTTCCCTCGCCTTGGCTGGCGAACGCCCAACCACCATCGCTAGCGGCCCGCATTCTGCATCGCTGCATCGCTGCACCCCAAAGAGGAAGTAGTACTCGAGCCTCATGTTTCTCGTGATACAAAGCCGCGACGCCTCCGCCAGCCCCTACACACACGACATACATGACATGAATGCAGGTACCCTACCCAAGCGGCAGTCCCACTCACCACCTGACAGCCGCTCGTCATCGTGTGATGCTGAACAACCCTCCCTTCTCGTCGTCAGCTCTCACCCACCAACGTAAGCTGTCTAAAATTATCGGGAGATTCAAGGGGCACTAACACATTCCCCGCGACGTCTCCAGTCATCTGTCAGGTGCTCGGTCGCACCGCAACGTCGTCTCACCTAGACGTCCCTGCATGGTTCATGAGAACCAAACATCCCATGCTAAACGTCTGGCTCCACGCGGCCGCGGTGATCCGACCACACTGCGGCTGCCACACGCGTCGTGCATACAATTTCTGACCAACTGCGCCTCATCTTACAGCTTCCTCTACATCAAACCCGCCAGGAACCTGGGACAAGGGATTCAGTAGAGGACCACGGATCTGTTTCATCGGCACCGAAACGTTGTCCGACGAATTGTGGGACCCGTTGCGACACCAGGGACTCGTCCGAAACACCCTGTATCACGAGGGCCACAACCACAGACCACGGGTATTTGCGGTATTGTCTTCTGTGAGGCCTCTTACTGCCATTCGAACATGATCATCATCACCCACTTCCCTGCTCAGTGTGAGCACTCTGGATGACACCAATCTCTTGGGAAGCTAACACATCATCTCGGTCCCAGACTCGGTCGTATCGTTGCCAGTCATCATGTTTGATTAACATGTCGAACTATCCTGACAATCGAGAAAGCCCTTGCATGTTTGCATGACAGTTTGGCCCACTTGAATTTTACATTATATCACTGAGCAAACGCCACCCTTGAATGGTTTGCTTCGGGTGTACAAGTATGATATCGTCGACACAACCGATAATCTAGACATTCCAACGTGTTTCCGGTATATCAACACCACTCACAAGATGGCTTGCTTGCACGCAGCTTTGCAATGGTAATACGTCTGAGATTCTGCAGTGTTCAGCTATGTCACGTTGCAACAGAACACGTTTGCCACATCTCGTGTTTGTGGTCTACGCTTCCAAACAATTATACACAGTCCGGCAAAATGGTCATCACGATTGTTGTCAAGTGTAGGACAGTAGCACTAATTTGTTGTTGCATCGCTTCTCAGCCTGAACACCCCATCCCGTTTCCTTTCATCTCGTCGAATCAGAGTATTGGAATTTCAGGCATGCTGGTTTCGATGTCTATCTCTTTTCTGCAGCAGGAAATGCTCCGTGACTCACTACCAGGCTGTTTCTCAGCAGAGTCAACATCACACCACCACTGTGCCTCTTTTTCTTGTCTTCATTTCAATCGTTCAAGCAGATTTTCTTACCCCTCATTACACACTTGACTTATACTGCTTTGGTTGCAGGGACATGCTAGGTTCAAAGCATACCGAATGAGCATTTTATGATGGTATTGCCTCTAATTCCTCGAATCATGGCTCGTCGGAGGCCGGGTTTGTGGGGCGTATGGAAAACGGATTGCCTCATATGCAGGGCAGCGGTACAGCTACCCCACTTCAACGGATGAACGTGGATATAGATGGACATGACTTCATATGTAGGAGCGGGGCAGGTAGTGAGGTATTTAAGACACATCCATCTTGAGCTCATCTGTCTCTCCTCCTTTCTCCCTCCATCTCGATTTGTTTCATTCCGACTATCAAATCTTCCTATCCGTACTGGACACTCTGCTCTGATATCGCCATGAGAAGATGTACTGACTGTTACACAGATACTACAACTCTTCAAGTATGGCACCCTCGATGCAAGACATGTTCTGCACGCGGGCGTTATCCTTAAGCCATCAAGGTACTTTCAATACTAAGTATACTGCATGGACCGGTGTTCGTTCCCAGCAGCCCTCTTCTCGCAACACCACGTCTTGTCCTCAAGAAGTAGTGCGTGCGAGGGGAGGATTGCTGGGTTCGTTCTGAGATTATACGGTTTCATAACTTGATCTGGATAATACCAGCGAAAGGACTCATGCTTGCTTCTCCCCCTTCCCACATTGAGCAGCCTTAACAGTTCACAGATCCCGATCCTTTGTGAAACATTGCCAACATGTCTCCTCCTGCTGCTACTTTTGAACTCCCTGTTGCTAGCAATGGCAATGGATTGAGCCTCAAGAAGGACCTCGCTGTCAAGCCGGCGTCCAAGGGCCAGGCCAAGACTCTCGCTGAGATGGAGAACAACTGGGAGGCGTTTACATTCGCTCCCATCCGCGAATCCCAGGTCTCGAGGGCTATGAGTATGTTAACTTTGGTCTACCACCCTCACTCGCGTACTCACATTGTCCAGCCCGCCGCTACTTCGATGACCTGAACAACTACGCCGAATCCGACATTGTCATTGTCGGCGCCGGATCTTGCGGTCTGTCTACCGCGTATGTCCTTGCCTCCAAGCGCCCCGACCTCAAGATCGCTATCATCGAAGCGGGCGTCGCCCCCGGTGGAGGTGCTTGGCTCGGCGGCCAGCTGTTCAGCGCCATGGTGATGCGCAAGCCCGCGCAGCTGTTCTTGAACGAGATCGGCGTGCCCTACGAGGAGGAGGGTGACTTTGTGGTCGTCAAGCACGCCGCGCTGTTCACGTCCACGCTTCTGAGCAAGGTGTTGCAGTTCCCCAACGTCAAGCTGTTCAACGCTACTACAGTTGAGGACCTCATCACTCGTCCTGCTCCCACAGCTACTGATCCCAACGCGGTCCGCATTGCGGGTGTGGTGACTAACTGGACGCTCGTTGCTATGCATCACGATGGTACGCCTCCCCCTACCTTCTTCTCCGTCCTACCCATCTAACTAACCCCCTCCCAGACCAATCCTGCATGGACCCCAACACCATCAACGCGCCTCTCGTCATCTCTACGACTGGCCACGACGGCCCCTTTGGCGCCTTCAGCGTCAAGCGCCTCGTGTCCATGCAGCAGATTGAGAAGCTCGGCGGCATGCGCGGTCTCGATATGCGCACTGCCGAAGACGCAATTGTCAAGCGCACGCGTGAGATTGTGCCGGGCCTGATTGTCGGCGGCATGGAGTTGAGCGAGGTTGATGGTGCGAACCGTATGGGTCCTACGTTTGGGGCTATGGTGTTGAGTGGTGTCAAGGCGGCGGAGGAGGCGGTTGGTGTTTGGGATGAGAGGAAGGCGCAGAACGATGATTAGGGTTGGCTGGCTTGATGACGGGCTTCATGTTGTCGGAGTAAATACAGTCACTCGTTTATTGTTTGGTCTTGTGGTTGCAATTGGACAGTGGTGTGAGGGGTTGTTGTAGACGCCTTGCACGTGTGTCTTGGAACATTCCATCGCAGGTGGAATGTTGATTGCATTCTGCAACAAATACAGCTATGATCCATGTCTTATGATGCCGAGCACGATCTAAAAGTAACCTTGTATGGTCCCTGCGCGTTCTATGAAAGACCAAAAGTCAACAGGCGTTTGTTGATCCTCGCCCCTGTTCTGGCGAACGACGCAAGGAGGCTTGAGAGAGGGGCATCAGCACGGTTGCCATGATTACCGGTACAACGTTAGCCTAGGAAAAGCGGGTCAACAACATATGGATCAAACAACATCAACGCGATACGTCGTCCACGTACCCCGCGTCCACTTTACTAACAACAGTTTTTTGTCCGCTCGCTCATCATGGAGGAGCAAACGGCGACGCTTCTCGCGGCGCTAAAGAAGCCTTCGACCAACGTCGACCAGCGCCTGCAGCTGTTCAACAACCTCAAGTCCGGCATCAAGCACAATCGCGTCCCCGAGAGCTGCCAGGCGGATATTTTCGAGTGCATCCGCATCGCCATTACTGCTGCGACTTCGGCTGCGCTGGTTACGACGGGCTTCTCGACGCTCAGCCACTTCATCAAGCGCCTGCAGCTGCAAAAGGAGACGCAGATTATCACCTCACAGGCCTCGACGCTATGCGCCATCCTTAGCGACCGCCTGGGCGATGCGCGCGAGGGCCATCGCAGCGCCGCGTCGCAGATACTCGCCGAGCTGCACTATCTGAGCCATGCGGAGGTCGACGAGGTCATCCACAACGCCATCGCCGGGAGCAATGCGCGCGCCAAGGAGACGTCGATGACGTGGATTGTCAAGGTGCGTTGAAGCGCGTCGTTCATGGAGAGTCATCTGAAGCTAATGCGCGTGTGACGGCAGATGAACAAGCATGAGAGCGTTCCCTTCAAGACATACGTGCCGTTCCTCGTGGCGAACCTCGAAGACGCCGACGCAGTAGTGCGCGAGACGGCCAAAAAGGCCGTGGTGGAACTGTTCCGGTACGCCATCACGCGAAACAGACGCAGATGTGTTCCAGGCTAACACGAGACAGGAGCGCGCCCGAACACGCAAAGGCAAACCTCAAGAAGCAGCTCGCCACCCACAACGTGCGCAAGACCATCGCAGCCTACATCACTTCCCACCTCGACGACGACGCCATGTCCAAAGACGCCGAACTAGCACCACCACCGCCGCCAGAGCGCCCTATTACTACCAAGAAGGCAGTGCCGCGACACACGGAGCCTAGCTTTACAGAGGCTGAGCTGCCCCCGCCAGTCGAGACCGTATCCATGGACCCTATACACCTATACACGCAGCGCGAGATGGAGGACATGTTCCGGGACATGGGGCCTGCATTCGAGGGGAGAGAGAGCGAGGGGAACTGGCTCGCCCGAGACAAGAACGCCACGAAGCTGCGGCGCATATTGAAGGGCAACGCGCCGACCGAGTTCCACAGCGCGTTCATCGCCGGCATCAAGGGGCTGCTGGACGGAATCTTGAAAGTGGCCAACACCCTACGAACCACAATGTCCACGAACGGATGCCAGTTGGTCCAGGAGCTCGCAAAGACACTCGGTCCCGCCATCGACCCCTGGGTGGAGATCCTGCTCCAGTCTTTCGTCAAGATGTGCGCGGCCACCAAGAACATCGCAGCCCAGAACGGAAATATCACAGTGGACGCCATCATCTCAAACGCTTCTTACAACAGCCGCCTGCTACAGCATGTCGCCTTCGCCGCGCAGGACAAGAACGTGCAGCCACGGTCACATTCTGCTACCTGGATCAAGACGTTGATTCGAAAGCACAAGGGCCAAATCGACCACTCGGGGGGGCTGGAAACACTCGACAAGATCATCAAGAAAGGCGTCACTGATGCTAACCCGAAAGTGCGTGAGGCATATCGAAGCACGTACTGGACGTTTGCGCTGGTATGGCCACAAAGAGCTGAAATGTAAGTTGCCAACGGCATATACACAGAAATTGGATGCTGACTTAATTACTAGCATGTTCGAAACGTTTGAGAAGCGAGAAAAGACTGCCCTGGAGAAGGATCCCAACAACCCAGATACTTCACTTGCCTCGTCCCAGAGCAGCGCGGCCACATTCTCGAAATCCGTCGGCGCTGGAGCTGCACGAACCGCGCTGAAAGAGAAGATTGCAGAACAACGGAGGGCCAAGTTGGCAGCTAGCAGCAAGGGTGTTCCTGAACGGCCCATGTCTGCTGCTGCGACTTACTCACCTCCAAAGTCGGTACTAGCCAAGTCTTTAGGTGCGAGGACTACTTCGACGACATCCATAGCATCTGCAGGCACTGCACGGCCGCCTTCCGCCATGTCAGGAGAGTCGACCAAGTCAGCACTGAAAAGCTCCACGGGTACTGGTTCGCTGATGAGCGGAACTGTACGTCGACCCATGCGCCGACCCGAGCTTGTCAGACCGGCGACGGCCGATCCATATGCGGCTCGACGTGCCGGTAAGGATGTTCCGTCGATGACACCAGAGAAGACGCCAGCTGTAGTCGCAACAAAGAAACCTGCTGTGCCGAAGAGCATCGCTCGACCGCGGTCCCAAACTCAAAATAGTCCAAATGTCAGCCCTGTCCGGAGTAAATCCCGTATTGCAACCCACCGCAAGACTCCTAGTATGAGCTCCCAACGGGATAGCCCAGCTACGAGCCCTGCGAAAGATTCAGACATGGCAGAGAGGAAACGATTTTCTCGATCACAAAGCCACCATGATGCGGGTACCATCCCTTTCAAGCATAGGAATGGGATGGAGAAGGGTGCCGTTGGTGATAATGATGTAATCGACACTGGAGATGAGGATAACTTTACAATGGTCATTCCAAATCTGGCACGCCCCCCAGCCCAGCCGATGCACCATACCCCACCCAAGACGTTTTCTGGACGCATACCAATACCAAGCCCACGGACGTCACTGCTCAAACGGCCCAAATCTATCGGCGATCTCAACCCCATCATTCTTCGAGGAACTCAGAGTCCGCGAATCAGGTCGCCAGATCGACCGAGTACGCGGGGTACCGACGCCCAGGAAGAAGTTCAGGTTTATGAAGATCCTTTTGTGGGCGACGAGCCAGCATCTGCTGGACACCAAGCTAACAAGCCGGTGCTGGAGGAGCTCCCCATCAACGAAAAGAGCAACGAGCGACGGCGCAGTTCGGACCTAGCAGATCATGTCATGATGGACGATGCAGGTGAAGAACGTCCTCGAGGCCACCACAAAACCACAAGCACAGGCAACGTGACGCGTGCCGAGAACACCGACACCAACAACGCCGAAGCACTCAAGAACAAACAGCTGCTCGTAAGCGGCATCAAGAAGATCGAAGCCCGCACAGTAGAAGCCCACATGTTCCGCCGCATGCAAGACGTAGTAAAATCGCACCCAGACATCTGGATCCCCAACGACGAAAACTTCACCCGCCTCCTCACCTCCTCGCTCGCGTACCTCGAAGCGCCCGTCGAAAACCTACAAACCTCGCCCCTGAAAGCAGTCAACCTAAAAGTCCAAGCCCTAGCCACAATCCGCGCCCTCCTCTCCATGTACCGCAGGGAAACAGCAAAATACTCCTCACAAGTCCTCACCTCGCTGCTGCACACAAAAGCCCAGTACGAGAATACATCGCACATCGCCATCGACCTCGAGACCACGGCCGCGGAGATCGTGAAATACGGACACACGCTAGACTGCCTCGACGCTGTCCTCGCTCTTGTAGAACACACGCCCACTTCCCCACCGATGTCCTCCTCATCCCTGAACTCGAAATCTTCCGTCACGCTTATACCCACGCCGAGTGCGACCCGCACAACGACAATGGCCCTCGCCTCCCTCGCTGCTCTCGTTAACGTCACGCGTCAGAAAAATCTGCCCCTCCCTGCTGAGCAGACGGCGCGCCTGGGTAGGCTGGCTGTTCGCTGCATGGACGACGCTGATGCGGATGTGAGGAAGGCGGATGTCGAGTTCTGCATCGCGCTGCATGAGCGGATTTCTAAGGGGTTGGGCGAGAAGGGTGGGGCTGAGGGTGGTGGTGGGTTTTGGAGAGCGGTGGCGGGCGCGAGGGAACAGCATTTAAATCTTCTTACGTATTATTTGGCGAAGAGGGGGGTTGCTTGAGGGGTTGAGAGGGGGTGGGGTTTTGGGCTTGAGAGGGGTTTGCGGCTTTGTGGATGAAGTTGTGGGTGTGGGGGTTTTGGGATTGGGAATTGGGATTTCTTGTCTTGTCATCTTCTCTTTGGCGTTTCGGTTTCCGTCTCGGTTTCTAGTCCAGGTTCAGGTTCCAGGTTTCACACCACCCTTTTCTTGGTGTGTGGACAGGCGTTTTCTTATCGGAAGAAGTGGAATCGGGTCATACCCAACTTGGCTGGTGTAGTGGGGTGCAGTGTGGTGCCTGTCTATCCATCCATTTATCTAGCTTTTGTACTTCTTTCTTTCTTTCTTTTCTTCTTACTTCTTCTTTCTAAAAATTTGCGGGATTGGGTTTGGGAATTTGTTAGTCGTTGTTTAATGCTCTATTTACCTTTTTATGCTTTTATGGTTTTGTGTTTGGTGTGGTGTCGTGTCGTGATGGCTACTGTGGATCTTTCAATCCTATTCCACACCACACATATACACACACGCGCGTGAGGATATAATACCTACAATAACAAGACTATGTGTACCAGCAAGTTTGTGCATTGAACCAACCTAGCCCCTAGAAGAGATTGACGTTATATTCAGTCTGGCACATGCAACAACACACAGGGGAAGTAAGTAGGTAGACAAGTGGTAAACCGCCAGACAGCCATACAGACAGACAGACATTCCATACTACAGAACGAAAGGAATAAAACGGACAGTTTGTGCAAGAAAGGAATGAAAAAAAAAAACAGGAAGCTTGCTTGCTTGCTTAGTTAGTCAGTCAACCAGTCAATCAGTCAATCCTTCCGCAGCACTTGATACGAAAGTGGAAGTACGCACTAACTCTGCTGATTTCCGTAGAAAGGAGAAAAACATATTCATACCATCTGCCTGTCTGTCTGTCTACTCATCATACACGCACCTGACCAACAACCAATCCACGACATGATATGTACGCCGGCACAAAAAGGAAAAGACAAATACATCAACCTTACCACCCTAGCCAGCAACTCCCAACCTCACACACTCAAACAATCCCCATTTAAATCTCCAACCTCCCAAACCCCTCCCCCCCCTCACCAACAGGCTCAACCCCCGCATCCACACTCCCGCGCTTAACCCCCACGCTATCCTCTCCCTTCCCCACGCCAAAAACCCGCATAGCCTCAACCAGCGCCTGGACAGCATCCTCATTGCTAATCGCGCCCGGCAGACCCTGGCCACCCAAATTGCCCGAGATCTTCTTCGTCGCATCTTCGAGCGCGCGAACCCGGCGCTGGAAGTTCAGACGGTCCATGAACAGCTGCTGGCGCCTGCGCTGCAGATCGCGACGTTCAGCGGCGAGAAGTTTCTCAAAGTCATTGAAGTGAGCGAGTTTGAGCTGGAGTTTTTGGAGTTGTAGGTTGACTGAGCCGGAGACGAGGCGCGTGATGTGGCGTTCTTCGTGGGAGGCGAGGGCGGAGGAGCGGGCTGCTGAGAGGGCGAAGGGGAGGGTGACGAGAGGGTTGCTGTCTGAGGAGGAGGTGGTGGCTACGGTTGTGTCTTGGGTGGTGTCGACGTCCATGGCATCGGCGCCTTCGGGCTTGACGGTTGAGGTTTCCTTTTCTTTGCCTTTTTCGGACGGGGCCGTGGGCGCTTTGTTGATCTTGTCTTGTAGGATGCGCTTCATTTCGTTGACGCTGCGGCCTGAGGCTACGGCGGCTTCGGTGACGTTTGCGGGGGCGAGACCGGCGAGGAAGCTCACTACGCTTAGGATGGGGTTGTCGGCGTGGTGGATGGGGACGCGGCCTTCGCTGAGGTACTCTAGATCGCGGAGGAATTTTGTCGACGGTGCGGCAGAGTCGCTCTGTGGCAGATCCGCTTCGATATACTTGTCCTCGATTTCGAGTTGCAGGAACTTCATCACACACTGCTCGCGAGTCTTTGTTTGGACGTGATCAGCGACGCGGTTCCAGTCGTCGTCAAATTCCTCCAACCCCTCGAGCAGCAGAAGAGTCTCCTCCTCAGTCCACTTCTCTTCAGTTTCGGGTACTGCCGAGTATTCTGGATTCGAGATCTTTGCGAAATCTGCTGATGAGGTTCCGGAGGGGAAGTTGCCTTCTACGAAACACCTAGGGCAGAGATCGCGCTTCAGACCGCCTGCACTCTTTAGTTGTCCAGGTTGCTCGGATGGTTTCGTCTCATGGAAGTGTACGCGAGTGCACTCGACGCCACAGCTGAAGCAGTTGATCACTTTGAGTGGTTCTTTCGCAGCAGCCTCGAGCTCCTTGACGTCTGCTGAGCCGCCTTCGCCGTTGATGGTGCGGTCCTTTGGCTCGGTAGACGCTTCCTTGCCGTTTGCCTCGTAGATGTTTCGTCCGGCGAGGGACTTGGTCTCTGTCTTGGCGGTGGGCTGCTGGCTTGCAGCGCGGTCTGTGGCTGCGTGCTGCTTTCCATCTGTGACTTTTGAGCCTGGGCCAGGCTGGAAGGGCTGCAGTCCGCGGGGGGTGTCTACGGTGACTCTGAAGTGGCCGGTGAAGGGAGGGCCGATGTTGGACGGGCGCTCTTGAGGGTCGACCTTGGTGTTTGGTTAGCAACATGTTGCATGAGGTGGATCGAGCCATGTACCTGGTAGTTGATCAGACCCCACTGCTCGAGGAAGGCGTGCACGCGCATGATGGCGCACACGTCTCCGGCCAAGTTCCTGCGGCAGGCTGTGACGGTGAGATACTCGGAGGGGTTCAGGCGGTACGTGTTGATCATGAAGTCGCGGTAGTCGCGGTAGACGGCAGGCGTCTTGCTGCGGTTGCGGCCGTTGAAGAACTCGGGCAGGGCCTTGCGCTCGCGGTAGTCGATGTAGCGCATGTCGAACCACGTCGCGTAGCTGGGGATGATGGTCGCGTACGTCTGTGTGACAAAATGTGAGCGGGCAGCAGCTTGCAGATCGGCTTTTGCTTGTGCCTCTGGGTCCGCGACGTCAGCGCCATCAGCATCTTTCTCTTTCTTGGTGTCGTCGAGACCGCCCATCTCCTCGTCTTCCTGGCCGTCTGCATCCTCTGCGTCTGGGCGTGGGCCGTCGGGCGCATCGAGTGGGTTGTCGGATAGCGGGGCGGGCGGAGCTTCTGACGCCTCGCGCGAGGAGTCCTTGGCCTCTGTGTCTTCGAGCATGCTGGTGTCTGGGTGCGAGGTGAGCATACCTTCATTGGTTGTCCTGGATTCCATGCATTCACGCCATCGACATGTTCGCAAGCAGTTCCAGAATAAAGCGCATCAAAACATACCTTGGTCTAGCGCATTGAATTGCGGGAGAGAAAGGTCCTGGGCAGACGCGCCTGCTGTCGCGTCGTCGGACATGGCTTCCCCTTTGCGACAACAAGGAAGGTGCAGGACAGACAGGGGGCGAACAGTGTATGCGCAGGTTAAGGGAATGCGCTCGGCAGGAGGAAAGTGGTGGTGGCAGGGAATGAGCGTGGGGCTGTTTGGAGATGCGAGGGCGGTGGTCGCGTCTCGACGTCGCGCTGCTCTCCAGCGCCCAGCAAAAGGTACTGAACGCATCCTGACTAAGCCGCGATCTGCACGTGATGGCTGCCAACTCTGGCTAGCGTGGATATCGAGTCGAACCGCGCCAAACCGAGGCAATGGTCTCCGCCGCTTGAAGATTGGCACTGCTTTATTGTCCGTCGTGGGCGTGTCACTACAATCTAAAAGTTGCAAAATCCTTCATCCCAATACCGACTGCAACTCGGATATAACGTCACCTGGAAATCGCATAATCTCGCCCACCATGTTCTCCGTCGCGCGCAAGTCGGTCCTCCACACAGCGCGGTCACAGCTCCGGGCCACCGCGTCACCACAATATTCCTCCCTTACACGACTCCTCTCTACCCTCGCCCTCCTCGAACAGAAAGACGGAAAGCTACAGCCAACATCACTATGCGCCATCACAGCAGGGACCAAGCTGGGCGGCTCCATAACAGCCTTTGTTGCCGGAAGTGGGGTCAAGTCGGTCGCCGACGAGGTTGCAAAGGTCAAGGGCATTGAGAAGATCGTATACGTCGACAACGCCGCCTACGATAAGGTCAGCTAGTCAAAAACGTGATTGCATGGCCGACGACTGATTGGCGTTGTAGGGTCTCCCCGAGAACTTTGCGCCACTGCTGGTGGAGAACATCAAGAAAGGCGGCTACACACATATTCTCGCAGGGCAGTCAGCCTTTACGAAGAACCTGTTGCCCCGCGTCGCAGCACTTCTCGACTCTCAGATGATCTCTGACATCACTGGCATTGAGAGTGAAGACAGTGCGTGGAAACTACACCCTTCACTTCCTCACGACTAACAGCTGTCCAGCATTCGTCCGTCCAATCTACGCCGGCAACGCAATCCTCACCGTCCAATCCAGCGACAGCACAAAATTCATCTCCGTCCGCGGCACCGCATTCCCCGCACCCGAGACTGACGGTGGATCAGCTACCATTGAAGAGGGCGTTGATCCCAAAGCAGAAGCCAAGTCTGAATGGGTCTCCGAAGACCTCGCCAAGTCCGACCGTCCCGACCTCGGCTCAGCGGAGAAAGTTGTATCTGGCGGGCGCGGCCTGAAATCCAAGGAGGAATTCGACAAGGTCATGACGCCTCTCGCGGACGCCCTCGGTGCAGCCATTGGCGCATCGCGAGCGGCTGTCGACAGTGGGTTTGCCGACAACAGTCTGCAGGTTGGACAGACAGGGAAAAACGTTGCGCCGCAATTGTACCTATGTGCTGGTATTTCTGGCGCAATTCAGCATCTGGCTGGAATGAAGGACAGCAAGGTCATCGCCGCCATCAACAAGGACCCCGATGCGCCCATCTTCCAGGTCGCAGATGTTGGTCTGGTTGGTGATTTGTTTGATAAGGTACCCGAGCTGACAGAGAAGCTCAAGGCGCAGTAAATGGCGAGATATTTGTGTTTTGTAATACCATCGACTGAACATCGTCTTGGAAATCAGACGTCTGACAGAACGTGACCAGCAACGCGAACTTGCGTTCGCTCTGGAGCTAGGTCGTATCGGGTGATAATCGGCATGCAGAAAGCTTAACCGCTAACAAGCATTCCCCACGTTCACGTCGCAATCCACTGCGCCTCCCGATGTCATCTCCCCCACTCGCCACGCTTTATCTATACAACACAACTTGATGCCCGTGATGTTCGATCTTTTCTGCCTCCCTTCTCATACTCTATATCCTTTATCTAGCGGTGCCGATTCCTAGCATCAACGACCTCATGTGAAGATATCTCCGCGGATGACACTGTTTGCGCATCGCAATCGGAAGTCTGGTGTACTGGGAGCTAGCTCTCTGGCTGCGTAGAAGAATTTGTGCTCTGTCTGGGGTACTGCTGTACATATATTCCCACATCCCCATTACCCAGGATGGAGCTGCAGCAAGACACAATAATGGAGGAGCCATTTGGTCTGAAAGACACAGAGCCTAAAAGAGAAAGGGAGAAGAAGAAAAAACAACGGCATGGCTGGAGACGTCGCAGAAGAGGCGAGGATGAGGAGATAGACTGGTGGTTTGCCAGTACCGGGATCCCGTAAGCTCTTTACATCCACCATTGCTCTGCACATGACTAGAATGAGATGCAACGAAACTTAACAAACAAGACTAATTTCACATCCTACAGCTTGCTTGCAGCAACCCTCGGCCCGCTAGCAAACGTAACCTCCATCGCGGCCCTCGTAACCAGCTGGCGCCAAACCAACTACCTAAACAACGTCTTCGTCCCCGACTTCAACGGCATCCCCTACGCCGACCCGCACTGGTGCTACTGGCTCAACGCCGCCTCCCTCATCTGCGGCTTCCTCGGCAACATCTTCCTGCTGCTAAACTTCACGCAACGAATCCGCTACCTCATCGCCCTCCCAGCCACCATCCTCTTCTGGTTCTGCTCATCCGGCCTGCTCATCGCGAGTACAGCTTGCATGGAGGTCTTCGCCCCGCCGCACCGCCCGTACGAGACGTACACGCAGGGCTTTTGGTATGCGGTGGCGTCGGCGACGTTTTATACCGTCTGTGCGTTGCTGCTGATGGGGAATATGCTGGGGTATTATCTGGGGAGGTATCCTGATACGTTTGCGTTGAGTGATAGCCAGAGGACGCTTATCCTGCAGACGATGGGGTTCTTTATCTGGTTGGGGGGTGGGGCTGCTGTGTATACGAGGATTGAGAAGAGGGATGGGGTAAGGTGGAGTTTTGCTGATGCGGTGAGTGCATGTCGTGTGTGGTATGGTAATGTCTGTTCTTGTCACGCATATGTACAGACATTACCCGACCCGACCAGACCAAAACCCATACAGTGCATGATCGAGGCTAACACCCCATAGCTCTACTTCTGCGACGTAACCATTCTAACCGTCGGCTTCGGCGACCTCGCGCCCACCACAAACATAGGCCGCGGAATCGTCTTCCCCTACTCCGTCGGCGGCATCCTGACGCTCGCCCTCGTCGTCTCAGCCCTATACCGCTTCATGCGCGACATCGGCGAGGAGAAAATCGTCCAGAAGCGCGTCAACCGCGAGCGCATGAGAGCACTCCAACGCACCACCCCACCACCCCCATCCGACCTGCGCCACCGCGAGCACAAAGCCCACCACCTGATCCAGCGCCGCGCACCCGTTGGTCAACCGCGTATCAGCGCGCCGTCCTCGCTACGCCCCTTCCGCACAGCAATCCCCCGCATGCCGAAGAAGCCCAACCACCAAGCCAGAATGCAGCTCCTCACCGAAGAAAAAGCGCGTTTCGAAGCCATGCGCGCCATCCAACTCTCCACCAAAAAATACAAAAAATGGCTCTCCCTCCTCTGGTCACTATCCCTCTTCCTCCTCCTATGGTGCATCGGCGCGCTCGTCTTCTGGCAGACGGAAAAACACACACAAAACATGACGTACTTCCAAGCCCTATATTTCTGCTACATCAGCCTACTAACCATCGGCTACGGCGACTTGTCCCCCCAGTCCAACGCCGGCCGCTGCTTCTTCGTCGTGTGGAGCCTCATTGCTGTGCCGAGTATGACGATTTTGGTCTCGGATTTGGGGGATACGGTGGTTGCGGTGTTTAAGGCGCGGGTGGATGGCGTGGCGGATTTTACGGTGCTGCCCAGGGAGGGCGTGTGGAGGGGGTTTTTGGATGCGCATCCCGCGCTGCTGGGGAGGCTGCGGGAGAGGGCGGGGAGGAGGCGCGTGGAGAGGGGGTTTGAGGCTGGGGAGGGGGAGGCGGGGGTGGAGTTGGGTCGCGCTGGGGGTTTTAACGACGTTGAAGCCCCCGCAGAAGCAGAGGAAGTGGATGTGGAAACAACCCCCCACACACATACACACGCCTCCCTCTCCCGCCACCTCGCCCACACAATTAAATCCGTTTCCCTCGACTTGCGCCTCCCGCGCCCGAAACGGTATGCGTATGAGGAGTGGGTCGAGTTTACGCGGTTGATTCGGTTTACGACGCCCCAGATTGACCCCGACGAAAGACGGGGAGGAGGCGGAGGCAGAGACAGAGGCGGAGACGGAGGTGAAGACGGAGGTGAAGACGGAGGCGGAGGCAGAGGTGGAGGGGGGACAGGAGGGGAAGGAGGAGGGGGAGGAGCAGAAGAACAAGGCCTCGTGGAGTGGGATTGGATCGGAGCGGATAGCCCGATGACGTCTGGGCTGAGCGAGAGCGAGTGGGTGCTTGAACGGCTGTGTGAGAGTTTGATTCGACTGCAGATGCGGAGGGAGGAGGGAGTGGGGGGGTGAGAGGTTCTGCTGTGTGGATCGGATCGGATGGTGGGATGGT